>NW_006399964.1:3317516-3340402 GCF_000299155.1 Elephantulus edwardii | reverse complement strand
TATTCTGCCTAAAGCATTAAAAAAAAGACAATTTCAAGTTCTATCCTGAAGAATAGATCAATATTGTGATAGGATATTATTTATATGCATACAAGATCTGTTAATACAACTATTCTTGAAATAAACACACCAACAGAGAAAGCCAGAGAGGAGGAAATAGAAGATTTTTATCAAATTTTCCAGTCTGAAATGGATAAAATATGCAATTAAAAGATTAATAATAAAATTTTTTAAAATGTTAATAATAATTGGTGACTAGAATGCAAAATTTGGAAATAATGAAAAAGGGAAAAGATGAACTTGGTGACAGAAAAGGTGCTAGAAATAGAACGATAGAATTTTGTATATTCAGCGATTTACTCATTGCAAATATGTTTCAGTAAACACAAATGACAACATTACAAATGGATGTCACCGGACTGCATAGGAATCTGACTGACTACACCTGTGGAAGGAACTGTCGGAGACGCTCGATAACAAGTCAAAACAAGACTAGGAGCTGACTGTGAAATAGACCTTCAATTACTCATGTAGAGAGGAGGTCCCTCAACCAGGTGGACTAACACAGTGACTGAGAAATGGGCTTGAGTGTGTCAGAGATTGTGAGGATGGCACAGGACAAGACAGGGTGCAGATCTCTTGTTCACAGGGTCACTGTGAGTCATATTCAACATGACGAATACGAAGCACCTAACAACACCATAAAAAGACCTTGAAAGCTGAGGAGACACAAGGTAACCAGCTAGGAACCTTAAAGTTCAAAGAACAATACAGTATCTTGTAACTCCCGGACTCCGAGGTAAAGAAGTCAACAAAATGGAGATACCAACAGAGAAAAAATAACAAATCAAACAGCCTTGTCAGGAAAGAAACATTTTCTTTAATACCTTTTAGGTTTTCAATTTTTTATGTATATTCTTTTATTATAATTTGAGGCTACTAAATCATTCAAACATACTGTTTTATAACATTAATTATAATATCTAAAATGTCCAATCATCCTCTCATTACCTTTCCATTCTCCCAACTGATAAGTGTTTTTAATCTATTTATTAATCTCTACACCCCCTCCCTCTCCTTTCTCATGCTTGTTAAGCATCTACAATGATTCTGTGTATAAACTTTTCTTTATAGTTTCACAATATTGGTTTTATAAATATGATTTCTCTATGACTGATGGCTTGGAAGCAGGAGTGGCATCCACTTCCATAAACAGCTTGCCTCCAGAAACCCTATGAACCTGGAGAAAGGATCAAAGTTATGCACGCAAGTGTTGAGGACTTTCATTCACAGGATTGCTATGAGTTGCCTACAACTCAACAGCACTTAACAACACAGAGAGAGACCAGTTGGCCTAGTGGACCAAAAGTGATGCTACCAAGCCAAAGGTGGGTGACTCTAATCCGCTGCCCTAAGGCCTGGTTTTCATTGCTTTTGTTCAAACAGTCTTCTAGGTCATAGAGCCCTGGTGTGTCCACTTGCCGTACAGAGGTAACTTGTGGTTGCTGTGAAACACTGTGACACTAATGTGTCAAATGCGATAATGATTACCCATGGTGGACAGTGTTTGGAGGTGCTCCCTGATTAAAACAAGCTTGGAAGCAGGAGTGGCATCCACTTCTGTAATAGCTGGCCTCCGGAAACCCCATGAACCTGGAGAAAGGATGAAAGTCACGCACACAAGTGTTGAGGACTTTCGTTCATAGGGTCTCTATGAGTTGCCAACGACTTGATGGCACTTAACAACAACAACAACATCATGACTGATGATGTCAGTCTGGAGACTAAGGTGTGCCTGATATAGGCCATGGTCTTTGCAATTACTTGTTATGCATCACAAAGCTGGACAATGACTAGGGATGATAGAAAGAGAATTGATGCCTTTGAGCTGTGGTGCTGGAGAAGAGAACTGAATATACCATGGGCTGCTATGAGAACAAACAAGTTTGTCCTGGAGAGGGTGAAGCCAGGTTGCTCCTTGGAGGCAAGGATTCTGAAGCTTCGTCTGACATACTTTGGACATGTTGCAAGGCGAGATCAGTCCTTGGAGAGGGATGTCATGCTTGGGAGGGTGGAGGGACACTGCAGGAGAAGACAACCCTCAATGAGATAAACTGATTCAGTGACTAGGGTAATGGGAGTAGGTGTGTCGGAGACAATCAGATTGACACAGGATAGAGCAGGGTTTAGGGCTGTTGTACATAGGGTTGCTATGAGTCAGTCACAGGAAACTCACCGGCACATAACAATAATAACAACAACAACAACATGACTGACTTATTTCACTCAGTACCATGTCATCTAGATTCATCCACATCTATAGTTTCGTGACTTCTTTAACATTCTTTACTCTTGTATAGTACTTCACAGTGCCTTTGTACCATAGTTTCTATAACAACTTGTTCACTGACAGGCATTTGTTTGCATCTCATTGGTATTGTAAATAATAATGCAATGAGCATGACTGTGCATATATTTGTTTGTGCCCCAGGTCTTATATTTTGGGATTTATACCTAGTAGTGGCTTGCTCGATCAAATGGTATTTCCATGTCCAACTTTTTTTTTTCCCATGTCCAACTTTTAAGGAAGTATCAAACAGCTTTCCATATTTCTTGTACCATTTTATATTCCGCCCAGTACTGGATAAGAGTTCTAGATAGTTTTTTTTTTTTTAAAAAAAAAATTAAGGTAAAAATTTTAAACTTAACTTGGACTGCTAAAATGATGACATATTACAGAGAAAGCATGCACATGCAAACCCAAAACCTGTACAAAGGGATGTAACTAAAAGACGACAGATTAATAAAAGTGGAATTTAAAATATGCTCAAGTAACCATAGAAGATAAGCACATCGAGAAATAAAAATCAGAAAACTGACAGAGCAAACCATAAAAATGTAGACATAAGCTCTAACATATCATTAATTAAATGAAAAAGGTATAAATGTACCATTTAAAATAAAGAGATTGGAAGACAGAATTATAAAACATAACAACACAAATGGCCAAGAAGCCCAAAAAAGGCTGTTTGACTTCATTCATCATCTGGGAATCTCAGGCTTCTTTGAATGCACAGTGGTGCATCTGCTGTGGAAAATAATTTGGTACTTCCTCAGAATTTAAACACAGAATTTTCACAAGACTACGTAATTCCAAACCTAGGCATTTTCAAAGAATTATCCACAGGTAGTCACAAATACCTGCAGAGGAATGAAATGCAGTACTATTCCACAATCAAAAGGTGGAACAACCCAACTCTTCTTTAAAAAAAAAAATTATTTTAAATGAGAGTTTACAGAGATTTTGTATTTCCATTTATTCATTGTTGCACATTTTCCTCCCTGACCACCCCTTCCACCATTCCGTTTTTCTCTTTTGGAAAGTAAAAAGAAAAATCTTTCATTTTTATACAATCCACCACCATCCAGTCCACTCCACTACGCAGCTTTCATTCTGGACTCTTGTCATGACAATAATACCTAATTATATATTCCTCCTAAAACAGTTCTCTCCCTCATCTGTTTCAATGCAATATACTTTATTTATCACCTGTAAGTTTCCCCCCAACCCTAATGTTGTGGACTGAGATATTTCACTCAGCATAATATGTAATGCATAATGTATAATATTTAATGAGTTCTTTATTTTTCAATGCCACATATTATTCTATTATGTGAATATACCACAGCTTCTCTATCCAATTCGTTTGTTGATGGACACTTGGGTTGTTTCCAACTTTTTGCTATCGTGAACAAAGCAACAATAAACATAGGTGTGCATATATCTGCTTGGGTGGAAGTTATGGTTGCATTAGGGTATATTCCCAGTAGTGGAATTGCTGGGTCAAATATTTCTTTTTCCAACTTTTTGAGAAAATGCCATACTGCCTTCCATAGTGGTTGCACTATTTTACACTCCCACCAACAGTAAAAAAGGATTCCAGTTTCTCCACAACCTCACCAGCATTTGTTATTTGTTGTTCTGTTAAATTTTGTTATTCTTACTGGGGTGAGATGCTATCTCATAGTTGTTTTGATTTGCATCTCTCTTAGAGCTAGAGATTTTGAACATTTCTTCATGTATTAGCCATCTGAATGTCTTCTTTGGTGAAGTGTCTGTGCCCATTTTTCAGCTGGGTTGTTTATCTTGTTCTGGTGGTCGAGTATTTAATAAATTCTAGATGCAAGTCCCTTATCTGACATATCATCATCAAATATATTTTTTCCCAGTCTGTGGCTTCACTTTTTACCCTGTTGGAGAAGTTTTTGGATGTGCATAGGGATTTCATTCTTTGAAGATTCCATTCATCTGTTTCATCGTTTCCTGGTTGTAGGTTTTCCAGGATGCTTAGAAGACTTTATGTTGTGGATTAGGACTTCTAGAGTTCTTCCAAGTTTTTCTCTAATGAAGTTTATACTCCTTGGTCTTAGTCCTAGGTCCTTGATCCACTTTGAGTTGGTTTTTGTGTAAGGAGTGAGGTGTGGATTTTACTTGAGTTTTCTACAGATAGTTTTCCAATTTTGCCGATACCATTTGTTAAAAAGGCTGTCATTTCCCCACTTAACTGATTTCATCTCCTTGTCAAAAATCAGTTGACCATAGATAGATGGGCCGATTTCTGGTTTCTCAATTCTAGTCCATTGATCTATGTGTCTGTCATTGTACCAGTACCATGCTGTCTTTACCACCATGGGAGTGTAGCAGGATTTGAAATCAGGGAGTGAGATGCCTCCTACCTTATTTCTCTTTTTAAGGATTGCTTTGCATATTTTGGGTCTTTTTCCATTCCCAATGAAACTGGAGATTGCCTTTTTCATCTCGTTAAAGAATGGAATTGGTATTTGTATTGGGATTGCACTGAACATGTAAATTGGCTTTGGTAGTATTTTCATTTTCACAATATTGAGTATTCCTATCCATAAGCAAGGGATATTCTTCCATTTCTGCAGGTCTCTTTTTGTTTCTTGTACTAATATTTTGTAATTTTCTTCGAGTAGATCCTTTGTGCTTCTCATTAGTTTACTCCCAAGTACTTAATCTTGTGATTAGCTATTGTGAAGGGTATTGTTTTTCTTAGTTCCAGTTTTCTATTCTCTTTGTCACTATAGAGAAATCCAATTGATCCAACTATCTTATAATAGATAAATGAATAAACAAAACAATGCATATTCATTCAATAGGATATTATTCGGCAATTTAAAAAATGAAGTTTACATGGGTAAAGTTTATAAATTATAATCCACATTTTACTCAATTTCCCCCAGCATTATTGCAACTGAGTTTGGACATGTATGAGAAAGTTTATTAGACTGTTGACTAAAATATATATATATATACACACACAGACACATAAAGTCTTCATAGGAGCTTATAAAATTATGAACCAATCAATACCAACTATAACAAAAGAAAATAAAAGCTTCAAACCAAGAAACCCTAAAGCTAATAATTAAAGGTTAGTAACAATATGCTAGTTAGGGAGATGCTTGATTCTTAAATGCAAAGGTTTCAAATGTGTCATGTCCCAAACTGAACTCTTGATTTGTTCCCCAACAGAATCTCCTCCATCCACACTCATCTCCTGAAAGTCAGTATTTAGGCAAAGATTTACCACCATTCTCTTCTTATTTTGACACTCCATATGAAATTCATCATTGAATCATGCTGAGTCTTTAAAAAACTCTGTGATAGCTAAGATTCAACTGGAGGGCCTTTTCTTGAACAGGGAATGATGTCCTGCAAGCTTCTCATGTGTGACAGGGTACAGTCCTGTTGGTCTAGCTGAAAATATTTGCATTTTCTTTTTCTTACAGGTTCAGGCTTTCCCAGGTTTTACTGGATATCTAGTACTGGAGCATTGCTAATCCCTTCTATTATGGTCACCCTGCTTTTTTTAAGTCATCAGTATGTTTTTCACCTGAATTACTGCTTTCTAACTGGTTTCCCCATCTCTAACCTTTCCCCCTTATTATTTAATTTTAGCACAATTACCAAAGTGATCCTTTAAAATGCTACTCAGATCACTTAAAATACTGCTAAGTCACTGAGTAAAAAACCAAAGATCTTACATTAATTAATAAGATCACGTGATCAAGAGGAGCAGCCCCTTCCCTTCTTGACTTCTCACACATCATTTCTTTCCCATCTCAGTACCTGTTCATTCTGCTCCCCTCACACTGGCATGTGTATTTTATTTGAACAAATACGATACAGTATCACAGCAGAGTCTGTTTATTAATTTGTCTTTCTGTCGAGAACATGCATTTCCTACATATCTGCATGGCTAACAATGAGAAGAATGGGAATGCTCATGTAAAATCTATACATAGATCACATTGTCCAAACAGAATAAGGGACCACTGCATGGTATAAAATGTAAAAAAAAAATGTTATGTGTCAGGATTATACCATTTATCCATGCCTACTCAATCTGGATGCTGAGCAAATCATTCGAGAAGCTTGACAGCATGAAGAAGGATGTGATACTCTTATTTATTCAACATTGTGTTGGAATTATTTTCTAGGGTTAAACAACAAGAGAAGGAAACAAGAGGCATCCATATGGGTACAGGGATGATAAAAATTGTCACTATATACAGATGATAACTCAACAAAATATCTGTTAGAGCTAGCAGACCAAGTTAGAAGGATGGCAGAACACAAGATTAATATACAAAAGCCAGTGAGATTCCTCTACTGTAACAAAAAACAAAAAACAAAAACAAAAACAGAGATGGAAAATAAGGAAGTAATACCATTAACAATATCCAACAACAAATTGAGATACTTAGGAACTAACATAACTAGAGAAATAAAAAAATCTTTACAAAGAAAACTATAAAGCACTTCCACAGAAAACAATCAAAATGGAAAAATGTTCCCTGTTCATACATAAAAAGATTCAATATAGTGACAATGACAATCCTACCAAAATCAATCTATTAATGCAATTCCAATACAGATACCAATTCATTTTTCAAAGAGATGGAAAAGGCAACTGGCAAGTTTATTTGGAGAGAAAGAGACATTAACTAAGCAAAGAACTTGTGAAAAACAAAAATGAAGTGGGAAGCATTGCACTCCATGACCTCAAAACCTCCTACACAGCTGTAATAACCAAAACAGCACGGTACTGGTTTAATGACAGACCCACAGATCCCTGGAACAAAGTCGAGAACACAGAAATTAACCCATCTTTTATGGTCAACTGATATTTGACAAGAAAAAATACTCTATCAAATGGAAAATTTACAACCTCTTCAACAAATGATGTTGGCAAAATTAGACCACTATCTGCAAAAAGCTGAAGCAGGAAGGATTACCACTTCTCACTGTATACAAAAATCAACTCAAAGTGGATCCATGGGTAAAGCCCAAAACCATAAAGATCATAAGAGATAAAGTGGGACTAGCTTTCAAGGCCTAACCCATGGTATAAATAAGCTGACATATAAAGAAATACACAACCAGGAGAGGATAACATTGATGAATGGGACCTTCTAAAGAGTAAATCCTTGTGTGCATAATAAAACCCTTTTCCAACATAGTTAAAAGAAAACCTATCAACTCGGGGGGGGGGGACACCAAAACATTTGGCAATACCAATTCAGACTGGCAATACCATATCAGACAAGGGTCTCATAATAAAAGTTTACAGAATTCTACAGGGCCTCCAAAATAAAAAGACTGATAACGCAATTACAAAGTGGCCAAAAGACATGGAAAATTTTTTCACTGAGAAATGTATTTATTTGGATGTCACAAGAAGAAGTGCGCAAGGTCACTGGAAATAAGAAAGATGCAAATCAAAACTACAATGAGATAACATCTCATCCCAGTAGCAGTGGTAACGTTTAACAGGACAGCAAGCAATAAATGTTGGAGAGGATGTGGAGATATAGGAATTCTCACATACTACTGCTGGGATTGTAAAATGGTACAACTACTCTGGAAAGCGGTTTGGAATTTCCTTAAAAAGCTGAAAATAGAAATTCCATATGACCCAGCTATTCCACTGCTGGAAATATACCTTGAGTAAATTAGAAATGAGACACAAATGGAGATTTGTACACTAAGGTTCATAGCAGTGTTATTTATCATCACAAGAACATGAAAACAAATGTCCAATCACAATTTGAATGGACTGAGAAAATCTGGTACATTTACATGATGAAATACTATGCAGCATGCAGGGGCAACAATTTTGCTCCACATAACTTGGGAGAGACTAAAGAGCATTATGCTGAATGAATTAATTCAGTCTCATAAAAACAAATACTGCATAAGACCATTATTGTAGAAATAGAAAGATTAACTAGTAAAACGTGTATGAGGATCCAAGGAAGGGAGGGTGGGAACAGAGGGGTGAGGAAAGGAAGGATGTTATCACTGGGTCGCACAATTTGGAAGGTGGAGAAAGGGGGTGCAGAAAGGAAACGTGAAAGATTGGTGGGGATCTGGAAAATCAGTGTAACGGTGGGCATTGTTCAATCATGATTCATTTTAAAGAACATAATGAATGGGAATGATTGAAATACAAGGTATACAAAATTTCTAAGCCAGTATAAAAAGCAATATAAAATAAATATTAATAAAAGGAAGAATGTGGTATTAGGATTGGAGAAATATTCATTAACAATCTATATTATGCAGATATTACAACTCTGACTGCAGAAAAGTACTTACTTGAGTAAGTTTACTGCAGTACTTACTCAAGACTACATCCTTAAATATGGATTACATCTCATCATGAACAAAACAAAATTCCCCACCACTGGACCTATATGCAATATCATTATGTTGGTTGCCTTCAAGCCAAGCATCACTCATAGCGACCCTATGAACAAAAGGCCTGAAGCCCCTCTACAACTATCAACATTTGTCACATTTCATAGTTTCCGGAGGCATGTTTAGGAAGTGGGTGCCACTCCTGCTTCCAAACCTGTCATAGTATGTTATTGTTATTTGCCTTTCAGTTTCCTGCAATGTATAGTGACCCTTTGTACAGCAGCTCTGAACCCTTCCCTGTCCTGAGCTAGTCTCACTAATTCCAAAACACCAAACCCCATTGCTCCAGTCACTGTATCAATCTATTTCATCTGAGATCTCCCTCTCCTGCACTTTCTGCCACCCTTTCAAGCATGATGTCCTTCTCCAAGGACCATTATCTCCTGGCCATGTGCCCAAAGTAAGTGAGGTGAATCTTGAAAATCCTAGCCTCCAAAGAGTCTTGGTTTCACCCTCTCAAAGACAGATCTACTTGTTTTCTTGGCAGGCTATGGTATGTTCAAGACTATTCTCCAGGACCACAACTTGAAGACATCTATTCTTCTGTCATACTTAATCAATGTCCAACTCTCTGAAGCAAAACAGGTAACTGAGAAGATCATGGTCTGGACTAGGCACACCTTTGTCTCTAGACAGACAATGTTGCTCTTCAGCACTCTGGAGAGGTCCATGACAGCATATTTTCCCAATGCAATTCGTCTTTTGGTTTTCTGACTGCTGGTTTAAAAAGTGTTGATTGTGAACCCAAGCAGGCTGTAATTGCTAACAACCTCAATCTCTTCTTCATCTACTATGTTGTTGCCAATTGGCCAAGTGGTGAGAATATTTTTTGTTCTTGACGGTGAGCTTCAATCCACATTGAAGTGACCTTTTGCCGAAAGTGCTTCAGGTCTTCTTCAGTTTCAGCAAGAAGGTAGTGCCATCTGCATACTGTAGGTTGTTAATGAGTCTTCCTCCAATCTTGATGCCACACTCCTCCTCATAAAGCCCTGTTTCCTGAATGATCTGTTCTGTATACAGATTGAAAAGGTAAAGGGACAGGATGCACTTCTTTCCTATTTTGAACCATGTAGTGTGTTTCCTTGTTTTGCTCTGAGGACTGCTTCTTGGTCCAAGTATAGGTTTTGTATCAGCACAATCAAGTGTTCTGGGATTTCCAGAACAAAGGTTAGCCACAATTTATTGTGATCTACAGACAGACATTCTTCTGGTACTCTGCTCTCTTGCCAACATCCATCTGTCATTGGCAAATGTCCCTAGTATACGGCCTGTATTTCTGGTAGTTCTCTATCAATGTATTGTCCAAGTCTTTTCTGGATAATCTTTAGCAGGATTTTGCTAGTGTGTAGTATTAATGCTATTATATGATAATTTCCTCACTTTGTCGGGTCACCTCTTTTTTGGAATGGGAATAAATATGGATCTCTTCCGGTCAGTTGGCCAAGTAGCTGTCTACCAGATTTCTAGGCACAACTTGGTGAACACATCCAGGGCAGAATCTGTTTGCTGAAATATGTCAATTGGTTTTCCGTCAATTCCTGGGGCTTTATTTTTTTGCCAACTCCTTCAAAGCAGTCTGCATTTCCTCCTTCATCACTATTGATTCTTGATCATACGTTGTTTCTTGAAATTCTTCTGTATCAGCCATTCTTTTTGGTACAATAACTTTGTATACTCCTTCCATCTTCTTTCAATGCTTCTTTAATCATTCAACATTCTGTCCATAGCATCCTTAAGCATTACAACTAGTGGTTTGAATTTACTCTTTAGTTCTTTCAGCTTATGAAATGCTGAGCCAATTTAAGCCCTTTTGATTTTCCGACTTCAGCTCCTTGCACATTTCATGATAATATTTTGCCTTGTCTTCCCAAGCAGCCCTTTGAAATCTTCTATTCAGCTCCTTGACTTCTTGATTTCCTCCCTTTGCTTTGGCTTCTTGATGCTCTAGTGCAATATTCAGAGACTCTTCTGACATCCATTTTGGTGTTTTCTTCTTCTTCCTTCTTAGTAATAACTTTTTGCATGCTTCATGAACACTATTCTTGATAACTTCCCACAGCTTAACTGGTCTTCATTCATTAGTGTTCAAGGCCTCAAACCTATTCCTTAGTTGGTTTTTTAATTCATGCAAGATAGACTCAAGGTCAAATTTTTATTCCTGTGGATATGATTTAACCTTCTTTAGTTTAAATTTGAACTTGCATATGAGCAGTTGATGGTCTATTTCACAATCAGCACTTGGCCTTGTTTTCACTGCTGGTATTGAACTTCTCCAACAGTTCTGATCTGATTTCTGTGCATCCCATCAGGTGAAATCCATGTGTATAAGCTGCCTTTATGTTTCTTGTAAATGGCATTTGCTATGAATAAATCATTAATTGTACAGAAGTCTATCATTCTATGGAGAAAAGATTGAAATTGTCAATGACTTTTTTGTTTGTACCCATAATTAAAACTGATGGAGGCAACAATCTGGAAATCAAATATGATGCATTAGGGAAATGTGCAGCCAAGGACTTCTCCAAAGTGCTAAAGATTAAAAATGTCAATTTAGAGACTAAAGGGCTCCTAATTCAATCCCTGGCATTTTTAAGTGCTTCTTATAAATATTGAAAGATGGACAATGAATAAAGAAAACCTAAAAGAATTGATGCTTTTGAATTATGTGTTCCTAAAAAGTACTAAATATTCCATGTACTGTCAAAAGAACAAACAAGACAGTCTTGGTCTTAGAGCAGCACTAAGGGGCCCCTTGGAGGCAACGGCAGTAAACTTCTTCTAACATACTTCAGCCATTTTTTAAAGAAGTGTCAGTTGTTGGTAAAAGATACCATGCACAAGAGATAATTGCGTACTGACTGTAGATGGAAACAAGATAAAGTTGTTGACAGTTTTAATCTTTTCTCCATCCATCACGTTGTTGCCTATCAGTCCAGTGGTAAGAAATTTTGTTTTCTTGCTGTTAAGTCACAATGACTACTGAAGGGTATTGTGTTTGATCTTCTGCAGTAAGTGTTTCAAGTCCTACTCACTTTCAGCAAGCAAGGTTGTGTCACATGTATGCCAAACATTTTTGATGAACCTTCCTCTAATCCTGATGCCACATTCTTCATAGAGTCTAGCTTTTTGAATCATTTGCTCAGCACACAGATTGAGTAGTAAGTATGGAGAAAGGATAAAACCCTGACCCACTCTATTTTTCATTTTAAACCATGTAATTTTCCTTTACTCTGTTTGCACAATAGCCTCTTGGTCTAGGTATAGGTTTCGGGTGAGCACAATGAAGTGTCTGGGATTCCCATTCATCTCAAAATCAGCCATAATTTGTTATGATACAGTCAAATAAATGCTTTTGCATAATCAGCAAAACAAGAACTAGTGAAAGAGAACATGACTCTCATCGTGATGGAGTAACACAATGACTGTAACAATGGGCTCGAACGTGGAACAGATCCTGAGGTTAGAGCAGGACAGGTCTGGGTTCTGATTGGTTGTTCATGGGGTCATGATGACTCACAGTGAACCTGAAACTATCTAAAAACAACTCAACTCCCTTACTATTCTTCAAGGTTTTGCTCCCAAGTCACCTTCTTTGACCATTTAAAATCACAAAACTCCTTAACTTGCACTCCTGACACATTCTCTATATTATTTTTAAGCATTTATCATTTCTCATCTTCTATATCGTATATCTGCTGATGTACTGTTTGAGTTGTTTTTGAATAATCTTCAGAAAGGTCTTGCTTGTGTGTGACATTTTTTATACTGTTTGATAATTTCCACACTCTGTCAGGTCACCCTTTTTTTTTTTTAAATGGGAATAAATATGGCTCTCTTCCAGTCGGCTGGTCAGGTAGTTGTCCTCCAGATTTTTTGGCATTCTTTTTCCTGATATTTATTATACATCCACTTCCTAAACAACTTGCCTCTGGAAACTCTATGAACTTTGATAAATGTCAGTAGTTGTAGAGGGGTTTTAGGCCTTTTGTTCATAGGGTTGCTATGAGTTGTGCTTGACTTGAAGGCAAATCAACAACAATTAACAACACAACAACAAATACATTCCAATGACCATTTTTTTATCTCCTTTCAGACCAAAATGTGAGCTCCTAGAGAGTAAAAACCACTCCTATTTGCTTTACTCCTTGCTGGTATAAAATTTATAGAATATAAAACATGACACATCTTCAAGAATAGTTTTTTGTGCGAATAAAACATTTTTTAAATCTATGAACCTCAAGCATTGAGGCATCATGGGAAACTTACCTGTTACCTGTTTCTTTAGTTTTTCAATTTCTTCTTTTAAGCCTTTTATTTCTAAATCTTTGCTTGCTGTTATTGGCCCATCAACAGTTGAATATTGTAGAGCTTGGACAGTCTGTGTTGACTCTTGAAAAACAATGAAAAAGAAGGAGGAATATGGTAATTAAAAAAATTTAAATATAATAACAATATGTTCTTGTCTAGAGAAAGACTTATGTAATTCTACAGATTAAAAAAATATATTCATTGATAAGAAGTATGTAAAGATATAAAATTAAACATTAAAACTCCATGTCATGCTCAAGATCATGAACTACTAGAGAGATGCAAAATTGTAACAACAATGAGATTCCATTGTAACCCAGCAACAAGCTCAAACTTCAGTAAGTCCCTGAACAACAAATGCTTGTGAGGGTACGGAGAGATCTGCTGCTGAGAACGTAGAAGGGTGCAATCACTGTGGAAAGCACCTTGGCATTTTATTAAAAAGTTAAAACGGAACTATCATTTGAACTCATTTAGAGGTTGTTAAGTGCTGTCGAGTCTTACGTGACTCATAAAGACCCTATGAACGAAAGACCTGCACACTTTCATCCTTTCACCAGGTTCATCGGGTTTCTGGAGGCAAGCTATGGAAGTGGATGTCACTCCTGCTTCCAAGCTTGTTTTAATTGGGGAGCTCCACCAAACACTATCCACCATGGGTAACCATTATCACATATG
Source organism: Elephantulus edwardii (assembly GCF_000299155.1). Taxonomy (NCBI): domain Eukaryota; kingdom Metazoa; phylum Chordata; class Mammalia; order Macroscelidea; family Macroscelididae; genus Elephantulus; species Elephantulus edwardii. Next base: position 3,326,628 of record NW_006399964.1, on the reverse strand, counting down.
ACACATCAGCGTCACAGTGTTTAGCATCACAGCAACCACAAGTTACCTCTGTACGGCAAGTGGACAGATCAGGCCTATACAGCCTAGAAGAATGTTTGACCAAAAACAATTAAAAACAGGTCCGAGGGCCGTGGATTAAAGTCACCACCTTTGGCTTGGTAGCATCACTTTCTGTCCATAGGCCAACTGATCTCTCCTTATGTTGCTGTTGTTGTTAGGTGCTCTCGAGTTGTAGGCAACTCATAGTGACCCTATGAACGAAAGACCTGGAAACCTGGATAACTTTCATCCTTTCTCCAGGTTCATAAGATTTCTGGAGGCAAGCTATTTCGGAAGTGGATGCCACGCCTGCTTCCAAGTTTGTTTTACTCAGGGAGCTCCACCAAACATTGTCCCCCATGGGTAACCATTATCGCATTTCACACATCAGTGTCACAGTGTTCAGCTTCACAGAAACCATGAGTTACCTCTGAACAGCAAGTGGAATTGGCCCTTCCACAAGTGGAATGACTTGATTTTAAAAAGCCTCAGCTTCCGCCCCAGTCTTTCATTAGCTCCAACGAGAGGTTCCCAGCCCACTATCACCACCAACCCAGAGACCAGAACCGTCTTCCATGGCTCAAGAGAACTGGCCCTTCCACAAGTTGAGTAACTTGATTTAAAAAAGCCTCAGCTTCCACCCCAGATTCTCAATGGCTCCAACGAGAGGTTCCCAGCCCACTCTCACCACCGACCAAGAGGCCAGAACCATCTTCCATGGCACAAGAGAACTGGCCCCCATTAAGAGGTATGTTTCCTAAAAAACAAGACCTGGAACATGAACAGATATATACACACACGTGTACTGTAGCATGATGCACACTAGCACATAAACGGAAACAACTAAAGTGCTCATCAACAAAATAAAGAATAGAGAAATAATGGTACATTCACACAATGGAATGGAAAAAAACAATACTAAAAAAATACGCAAAAAGTCATAAAACACGGTATAATGATCTTAGAGGACATTATGTTGAATGAAAGGAGATAGACACAGAAAGAATAAATGTTGTAGAAATCTGTTGTTGATTGTCGTTGAGTCAAGCAGGACTCATAGCGACCCAATGAACAAAAGGTCTGAAGTTCTATAACTATTCACATTTATCAAAGTTCACAGAGTTTCCAAAGGTATATTGTTTAGGAAGTGGATGCCACTCTTGCTTCCAATCTAGAAGTCTACTATTATAAAAATCTAAAGAAAGGTTTACACACAGATAATCATTTGGATTATCTATCTATCAATCTATCATCTATGTATCAAACCTTTGTCAACCTCAATGTCTCTGACAGACCTAATCCCATTTCTCCAGTCACTGAGTCAATCTATCTCATCTTGGGTCTTAGTCTCTTACACTGTCCCTCCAATATTCCAAGCATGATGCCCTTCTCCAAGTACTGGTCACTCCTGGCCACATGCCCAAAGTATGTGAGATAGAGCTTCAAAATCTTTGCCTCTAGGGAGCAGTTTGCTTTCACCCTCTCCAGGATAGACCTGTACTCTCTCCTGGCAGTTACAGTATGTTCTACTCTCTTCTCCAACACCACAACTCAAAGGCATTCATGCTTCTTCTATCATTCATAGTCATTTTCTAGCTCACTGATGCACAGCAAGTAAATGCGAATACCAGGGGCTGTAGCAGGTGCACTAGAGAGGTCCCTGACAGCAGACTTTCCCAATGGATCTCGTCTTCTGATTTCTGGACTGCTGGTGTCAAAGAGTGTTCACTGTAGAACCAACCAAACTGAAGCTATTAACAATCTCAATCTCTTGACCATCTATCATGAAGCTGTCAGTATGCCCAGTGGTGACAATCTTTGTTTTCTTGATGGTGAGCCTCAATCCATATTGAAGACCAAAGTCCTTGACTTTCTGCAGCAAATGCCTCATGTGCTCCTTAATTTCACAAGCAAAGTTGTGTCATCTGCATAATATAGTTGTTAAGTCTTTCTCCAATCCTGACGTCACATTCCTCTTCATAAAGTCAAGGCTCACAAATAACCTGTTCTGCATATAGACTGAAAAGGTATAGAGATAGGATGCATCCCTGATGCACATCTTTCCTGATCCTGAACTATGCAGTTTTCCCCTGCTCTATTGTTACTTCTGCTTCTTAGTCCAAGTATAGGTTGTGCATGAGCATAATAAAGTGTTCTGAGATTCCCATTTTTCTCAAGATTAGCCACAATTTTTGATCCACACAGTAAGTGCCTTTTCAAAGGCAATGAAACACAGAAAGACATTTCTCTGGTACTCTCTGCTTTTGGTCAAGATCCATCTAACACTCACAATGATGCTCCTCATAACGGCCTCTTCTAAACTCATCTTGTACATCTGGCAGGTCTCTCATGATGTACTGTTTGAGTCATTTTTGGATAATCTTCAGCAAGATCTTGCTTGTGTGTGACCTTTTTTTAAAATATATATTGTCTATTTCCACACTCTGTTGGGACACCGTTTTTTGGAATGGGAATAAATAGGGCTCTCTTCCAGTCAGCTGGTCAAGTAGTCCTCCAGATTTCTTGGCATAACCTGGTAAGTATGCCCAGGCCAGTATTTGTTTGCTAAAATATGTAAATTGTTATTCCATCAATTCCTGGGACTTAATTTTTTTCCCCCCAACTCCTTCAGAGCATCCTGAACTTCCTCCTTCATCACTGTTGCCTCTTGATCATGTGTTTTTTCATGAAATTCTTCTGTGTCAGCCACTGCTTTTTCAGTACAGTGCCTCTTTGTACATAGTACACCCTTTATCTTGTTTTGATGCTTCCTTGGCCAGTCAACATTCTGCTCTCAGTATCTTTAAGTATTGCTACTTGAGACTTAAAGTTGTTCTACAGTTCTATTAGCTTAAGAAATGCTGAGGAAGTTCATTCCTTTTGATTTTCTGACTCCAGCTCCTTGCACATTTCATTATAACTTGTCTTCCTAAGCTGCCCTTTTGAAATCCTCTGTTCAGATCCTTAACTTCTTGATTTCTCTCCTTTTTACTTTGGCTTCTTGGCACTGTAGTATAATATTCAAAGTATCTTCTGAAATCCATCTTGGTCTTTTATTTCCTGTAATGACCTTTTGCACTCTTCACAGATGATATTCTTGATATCCTCCCACAGCTCATCTAGTCTTTGCTCATTAGTATTCAGGGCCTCAAACCTTTTCCTGAGATGGTCTTTAAATTCTGGTGGGATAGACTGAAGGTCAAACTTGGCTTCTTGTGGATCTGATTTGATTTTCTTTACAAGCTTCAGTATAACCTGCGTATGAGTAGTTCATCCTCTGTTCCACAGTAAGCACCTGGCCTAGTTTTCATACCTGATATTAAGTTTCTCCAGCAATTTTTTTCCACAGATGTAATCAATCTGATTCCTGGGTAGACCATAAGGTGAAGTCCAGATGTACAGTATGGAGCCACTGGTGAATTTGGAATTCCACAGAGTTTGTGGCCTCTGGATTAATAGTGCAATTCTTTGGGGGCTATGCTACAAGACCTCCCTTGACCAGCTGCTCTTAAGTAAAAAAACGTTACCTTTCATTATGCCTGTAGGTGTTACACAGACAGTTGAAGACCTAGCAAAAAGGGAATTTTTTTATTCAAGTGTACTCTGCTTCCAGACTATATACATTTTGCCAGAATTTCTTTATTCTTCACTCTTTCCACTGTCTAGAGACCTACAATTTTTGGGACACAGGACTGTTGCAATTTTCAGTCTGTCACCAGAAACACAGATTTTGGAGTTGCATCCCCCATTATCTGCCTTGAGTCAATTCCTTAAAAGCAGTCAACCAGTCTTTCTCTCTGTGCCTCTTACTGGTTATTTCTCTAAAGAACTAATAGTCCGCCCACTTCTTATTATTCAGCATACTTTTGTCCTAACAGTAACTTTAGCAATGTTATAAAAAAACATCGTATGTCAAGTAATTAATGAAAATTTGAATCTAGTACATATCAGAAAGGTTTAACTTAAGGAGAAGAGCAGGCTTTCCAAATTTATGTATAAAACAAAGGAGATGATTTTGGCTTATAAATTTAGTTAAAGCAAAGATTATTAATTTGACCTCTTATATTAAAAAAAATTAACTTTACTGAGCCTAGTAAAGTTGAAGGAAAATCACCAGAACAATTGAAGTTTAAGATAAAAATGTTTAAAATATCCAGAGCTCTGGCTCACTGACTCTGTTCCATCACTTCTGTTTTACTTTTCTGTCCCTTCAACATGTTGGACACTTCTGCATTTAAGTTTTAAGAGTCTGGAATGCCTTTTCATGCATTTCTGTTATTTCCAGTACTGTGGTGGCTGAACTCTGTCTTTCTTGTGATGATTTTTTAAGTTCTTGTTCTTCTTTAGCTATAGCTCCAAATCTTTCTTCCATCTTTTGCATTTTTAGTTTGCAAGTTCCTCCTCAGGGATAAATTTCTTCGGCTCCCTACCTCTAGAGTATGTGTTTTCTTAATGGCTTCCATTGTTTCTTCTATCATTTACACCTTCTTCCCTTTAGCTATTCAACATATATCTTCTGGTTCTCTGCCTCTAGGGTATTCCCTTTATTTGTGGCTTTGATTGTTTCTTCCATAACTTGTCCTTTCTTTTGGTTAGAATACCTCCATATCAACATATATTATCTTCCTTCTTGAATCTGGGTCTCCTTAATTGGGTCTGCAATATTCTCTGACTTTTTGGAGTAGGCTCAATTTGCTTTTCACAGTGTTTGAACCTGCCTGCTCCTTTCTTGAGATTATGTGAAGTTTTTCTTAATAAATGTTTGGTTGGTTCTATGGTGTTTATTCAAACTGTTGGTAGTTCTTATCTTTATGTTATTGATTAGTTGCCAGCTTAAAATGCTGAAACTATGGAGTGAGCCACTCATTCTACTGAAAGTCCTTTCTGGGAAAAATTGTCTTTCCTAAAGACCTTCAGCAACAATAGTAACATACTATGACAGGTTTGGAAGCAGGAGTGGCATCCACTTCCTAAACCACATGCCTCTGGAAACTCTATGACCTTTGATAAATGTCAATAGTTGTAGAGGAGCTTCAGGTCACTATGAGTCGTGTTGGACTTCAAGGCAATCAACAACAACAAGACCTTCAGAGTTCTGATGGCCTACTGGTAAGAATCTGTGCCACAACTCCAAAGACATGCAGTTTGAATCTGCCAGGTGCTCTGCAGGAGAAGGAGGCACAATCTCCTCATGTGATTAACTGCTTCTGAAAAACCTCCTGGAGGGTCAATTATTGGTCAGTTCAGACTCAATGGAACACAACAACAAAGCCCTTCATGTTCTCTCTGATCTGCACTGCAGCCCTGCAGGAATCTCACTTTGATGTAGTCCCCTCTCCTAAACACGATTGTCCTCCTTTGTCTATGGAGTGCCTGAGTGGTGTGAGAATAGATGCTCCACTCCAGCCATTTCTGTCCAGGGGGGTTTCAAGTCTGCTCTCCCTGTCTCATCTCATTGTGCCAGTTAAGAAAGTCATTTTTAGCTCTCTGTCCCAAACTCTCTTGTCCTGTTTAGATCGTAGGATAGCCCTACAGCTGCAGAGTCAAGGATCCCCAAATTGAAGGACCTTCCCCAAGGAAATTTCAGTCCCCTCATTCCCCACAAGTGCTTGAAAGTGCTAGCTCTGGAAGTGTCTCACCTGATGGCGCTTTCTCTCTCTTATCCTCCTTTGTCTCTGGAGTGGCATGAGATCAGGAGTGGCAACTTAAGCAGTTTGTGTGCAAGTGGGCATCAAATCAACTCTATTTCTCACAGAAATCTGAGAAACTCTTTCCATGACAAGGATGCCCACTGTTACCACTTCTACTCAGTACTGTATCAGAAGTGCTTGCTGGCATAACAGGACAAGAGAAGAAAATAAAAGGCATCCAGATCGGCAAAGATATGGTTAAACTGTTGCTATATGCAGTTAACATGATAGTGTACAAAGAAAACCCCAAGTATTCAACAACAACAAAATAATAACCTGTTAGTGCTAGTAGGCCAATTTAGTAGAGTGGCAGGATACAAGACCAATATACAAAAGCCAGTGGGGTTCCTTTACAGTAACAAAGAGAACTCAAAGAAGGAAACTAAGAAAGCAATACCATTTACAATAGCCAACCACAAATTGAGACACTTGGGAGTGAACTTAACTAGAGACACAAAAAACTTGTACAAAGAAAACTATAGAACATTTCTGCAAGACACAATAAAAGATCTATATAAATGGACAAAAAATTTCCCTCTTCAAGGATTGGAAGGCTCAATATAGTGAAAATTATAATCCTATCAAAATCAATCTGCATGTTCAATTCAATCTCAATAGAGATGCCAAATTCATTTTTTAAGGAGATTGAAAGGGCAACTGTCAAGTTTACTAGGTGAGGAAAAAGACCCCAAATAAGCAAAGCATTTCTGAAAAACAAAACTGAAGTAGGAGGCATAGCACTCTCTAACCTCAAAACCTTCTACATGGTGGTAGTAACAAAGCAGCGTGGTACTGGTACAAATACAGGCACATAAATCAATGGGACAGAATTGTGAACCCAGAAATGGACCTATCTATCTATGGTCAACTGATACTAGACAAAGAAATAAAACCTATCAAATGGGTATAACCTTTTCAACAAATAGTGCTGGCAAAAGTGAAATGATAACTGTAGAAATCTGAAACAGGATCCACATGTCACATCACACGCAAAAATCAACTCAAGGTGGATCAGAGACCTGGGAGGAAAGCCCAAAACCATAAAGTTCATAAGAGACAAATGGCAATCAAGCTTAGATCACCTAGTCTATGGCATAAAGAAACGCCAAATATAGCCAGAAATGCACAATTTGGAGAGAACATTATTGATGAATTGAACTTTCTAAAGATTAAATCTCTGTGTTCATAAAAACCTTTTTATAACAGGGTGAAAATAAAATCTACCAACTGGGAAAAACATTTGCTAATACTACCTCAGACAAGGGTCTCATAAGAAAAGTTTACAGAATACTCCTGGGGCTCCAGAAGAAAAAGACTGAGAACCCCAATTACAAAAATGGGCAAAAGATATGGAAAGACTTTCCACAGAGGAAGACATTCAGTTAGCCAACAGACACATACAGAAATAAATGATCAAAATTCCTGACAATAAGAGAAATGCAAATCAAAACCACAATGAGATACCATCTCACCCCAGTAGCAAAGATCCAGCTACACCACTACAAGGAATATACTTTGAGGAAATCAGAACTAAGAAACAAATAAAGGTCTGTATATCAATATTCATAGTAATGTTATTTACCATCACAAGAACATAGAAATGGCCCAAATGTCCAACCACAACAGAATGGACTGAAAAATTGTGGTATATTTTACATAATGGAGTATTATATAGCATTCAGGATTAATGATTAAAAAAAATACTACATAACTTGGGTGAGACTGGCGAGCATTATGCTGAGTGAACTAATTTAACATCATAAGGGCAAATGCTGCATAAGAGTATTACTGTAAAAATAGAAGGGTAACTAATAAAAATGATATGGGAATCCAAGGAAGGAAGGAGTGGGAGCAGAGGGGCTATGATGGATAGGGGGAAATCACAGGGCTGCACAATTTGTTGGGTTGGGGGAGGGGATAAAGGAAAGGCGAAAGATCCAATAGATACCCCAGAAGACAGGGTAATTATAGGCATAGCTCAAGATGATTAATTTTATAATATAATGCATGGGAATGATTCTATGAAACACACTGCTAATGAAGAATAGTGTGAAACACAATGCATATGAACCTTGTAAGCAAACAAATATAAAATAAAAATTTTAGAAATCTCCAGAAACAAGAAAAAGAGATATTATTACAGTCACAGATGCAAGATTAGTTGATTCTCAAGAAAGACAATGAATGAAAACAACTATGAATTATCATTTCATTCCAGTAACAAAAGCAAAGTTCAACAGAGCAGCAAACAACAAATGCTGGCAAGGTTGTGGAGAGATCGGAACCCTTATTCACTTCTCGGGGGAGTGTAAAATGGAGCAACCACTATGGAAGGTGGTCTGGCACATTCTCAAAAAGATGGAATAGAAATACCATTTGATCCAGAAATTCCACAACTAGGAATATACCCTAAACAAACTAGCGCTACCATCCAAACAGACAGGTGCACACTCGTGTTTACTGCTGTGTTATCCACAATAGCAGAGACGGAAACAACTCAAGTGCTCATCAAGAAATGAATGGATAGAAAAACTATGGTATATCCACACAATGGAATATTACACAGTACTGAAAAGCAAGGAATTAATAAAATATTATATAACATGTGTGATCCTGGAGGCCATTATGCTAAGTGAAATATCTCAGTCACAAAAGGACAAATACTGCTTAATGCCACTGTTACAAAACAAGACTGACATGGAGGTTGGGGGGAACTACCAAAAGAAGGGATAAATAATGAACACTGCATTGGAACAGATGAAGGAAAATAAATGCTTAAAGGGAATATATGATTAGGCATTATTTGTATGACAAACATTCCAGAAAAACTGCAAAGCAAAATGGACCGGGGGAGAAGTGAGGGAGAGGGAGGAAATTATGCTGCAACGAATGAATATTTTTTCTTTTTAAAAGTGAACTGGGAGGTAGGTGGGAAAATGTGCAACAATAAATGAATCAAAATCCTACTTTTCTGTAAACTTTTATTAAGACACAATTAAAATAATAAAAACTTCAAAAAAAGAAAGAAAAAAGGAAATACAATGAATGGAAAGATGACAACAAAATAATAGCTGTAGAAAACAGAAAGGAAAAAATGCCAATTTTGAATTATAACTCAGCAAAAATATCCTTCAAAATGGAAAGCAAAATAAAGGCATTTTAGACAAAAAAATGAACCATTATGTCACAACACATGCACATTAAAATAAATAGTAAAGGAAAGTTTTCAGGTTGAAGAAAAATTATGCCAAGTGTAAACATGGATCTCTAGGAAGAAATGAGCAAAAACAGGGTGCGATTGGCACAGGACAGAGAGGAGTTTAGGGCAAGCGACTCGACGGCACATAACACAACAACAACATATGGAAGGGCGTACACCAGGG
>NW_006399964.1:3298605-3316086 GCF_000299155.1 Elephantulus edwardii | reverse complement strand
TTTGATTGTGAAGCCAAGGAAACTGAAGCTGTTAACAATCTCAATCTCTTCATCTGTAATGATGCTGCGAATCAGAAGATTTCACCCTTGGCCCTATCCAACCCAGGTATGCCCAAACTCCCAGAAGTGTGGAAGACAGGGCATGTTTAACTAGTTTGGGGCCCAAGAGAAAACAGCACTTGTATATCAGACAGAGAGGACACATCACCCTCTCCTGGGAAATTATCCTACTGTGACAGCAACATGCTGAAAATGGAAGAGAAGAGGCACAAAATCACAAGAAGTCAGTTCTCGAGCAGAAGCTCAAGGCAAAGAATTTTTCTTCAGAACCATCGGAGACAGAAACCCTTCTCTAATACTAGTACTTGGGAATTTGGACGTAGAGCCTCCAAAAATCAAGAGAGACTGGCTGCAGCATAAGAGACCAGCAGCAGCACGAGGCATTAGCCAGCACAGAAGCACAGAAGGCTTGAGACCTAAGCCATCATATCATGGGCTGGATATGGGCAGGGAGATGTTGGGTGGGATAGGCGGGGATTGAAGAAGATGCTGCGGAAATGGGGAAAGAGATGGGTCAAGACACATGTGCTAAGGGCAGGGGGCAACCACTGAATCTACTGGTTGCTTCTGTAACTGGGAAATGTCTTTAATCTGCTCCTTTATGTAACATGCTTGTCAAACACTGTTCTAAATGTGAGCATTCAAATTAAGATGGACTAGAAAGAAGGATTGGCCATCCACTTGTGAAATGACAGACCTGCAAAAACCCTACATACAATTTAAAAAAACCTAAATACTAACAAATACTTAAAGCAACAATGTAATGATTACACTAAAGGAATGCAGACAGCCCCAGCGTTGTGAATAAGATAGGTTTTTAACTGAGTCTTAGAATGAGTGTGTCAGTTGGAATAGGAGCATAGGGTTGTTATTTATTTGCAGCAACTGAAGGTGAAAGGAAGAATTTGTTATGACACAGGGCTGGTTCAATTAATTCACAGTGTGGGCAAATTTTCATAAACATATAAATAGATTTTTAAGCCAAAACAACACTGTCCCCAAATGACAGCACTCTGTTCAGAGATGGTGATGTATAAATTGGGCATTCATAACCTGAGGATTGCTGGTCTAAGCAAATTTACAACAATAATAGTATAAAGGGCTGTTGCAAGGTTCTTAAATTGTTTATGAAATGGTAAAATACAAACTATTAGGGAGGACATAAAGAGTAAAATGCACAGAAACCTAGAACAGAAACTTCACAAGACTTGACAAAGAAATGAAGAATCCATGAAAAGTCACATTACTCTGAGGAAATGTAAATTAGAATCACAGCTGGAACTACTAGCAGCTGAAAGCAAAGAAGACGGGATATCTAGTCCTGGTAGGAACAAAATAAATGGAATTGTCATACATTGTTAATGGGACTTATAAATTAGTTAGTGAGACTATGATAAACTTCTTTGGAAAACTCTTTAGTGGAACATCTTCAAATGCTACAGATAGACTAACCACATCTGTGCCCCAGAAAGCCCAATCTTAGGTATATTACAGAGAAGTAAGTTAATAAGTCTACCAAAGAAAGAAGAATATTCCCAGAAGCTTTATTAATAATTTACTAGGCAATTTGAAGAAATATATCATACGTCCACCAATAGCCAGTTGGATAAATAAATTTTTAGTACTTAGATCTTAAATAAAAAGCCCTTGTATAGCAAAAATGGTTTCCACTAAACTTCCAAACACAAGGATGGCAGTTCAAATCCACACAGTGAAGCCTTCACACATCTGGTTCTCCTTAGGAGAAAGATGGGCAGTCTACTTCCATGAAGATTTATACCCTTAGTTGACTCAACGGCCATGAATTCGAGGGTTTTTTATGGTGGCCTAATGGTAAGAATCTGCACTGCAATTCCAAAGTCATATGGTTCGAATATGCTAGCTATTCTGTGGAAAAGAATTTCCTCCTGTGCAATTATTGTCTCTTAAAAGCTGCTGGAGGGTCAACTATGGGTTATTTATGAGTCGATAGTACAACAAAAACATAAAGATTATAGACAAGAAAATGTTAAGGAACTTAATGCCACTTTGTAACTTTGTTAAGGAACTTAATGCCACTTTGTAGATGGTCACCATGAGTCACTGTCAGCTTGACAGCAACACATTTATTTTGCTTGTTTATATAGAATTCTAAACAGCAATAAAAATAGAATAAACTACTGATATGCACACCACATGATTTAATGTAAAAAATGACAGGCAGAAACAAGGCACAAAATATACTTGTGTTGATTCCATTTCTATGTCCAAAAAGAGATAAAAATGAAAAAATTAAAATAGTGGACATAGGTTACAAATGAGACAGGGGCATTAGATAACCTTATAGTATGTTACAAACATTCTACATCATGACTGGAAAAAGGTACATGTGAGAACACAACATTAAGAACAGAGTCTCAGATCTTTATGTAGAGAACATCTGTGCTATACATTTCTGGTCTTATTTGCACTGCTATCCCCATGTTCTTTTCATAAGCATGCAATGCCATAAGCTATGTATGTGGGCATATTATTTATGTAAATTGTGAGTGAAAAATACAGTACACTCTTGACTTACCAACATGGTTAAATTTCAAAGACTAGCAGGTTTTTATGACAATATTGGCATCATGTGAATACGGAGGATGGCACATCAGGTCAAAAATAGAAGAAGACCAACAACCTGTCAAATTCTATAATTTACGCAACTGTCAAATTACATCCCATATAATGGTCAGCTCACCAGGAATGACAGCTCTGACAAGCTCACACACCACCTCGACCATCACAGACACCGTTCTCTTGTCCAGCACCTGAGCATTTAGTTTTGTTGTTGACAACCACTGAATCAGAACTAACCCACAGCTGACCCTCCAGTGGCAGTATATTACACGAAAGGAGATTACCTATCTTTCTCCCATGGAGAAGCTGGTGGGTTCAAACTGTGTACCTCTGAACTGTCAGTGTAATTTCTGCCAAATATGTTGTGATAGCAGCACTGGGCTTGAGTGTATCAGAGATGGTGAGGATGGCACAGACTAGGGCAGGATTCAGATCTGCTATTCACAGGATCGCTACAGGTCGCACTTGACTTGACAGCACCATCAACAATAGTAGATTTTTTAAAATATTGTAAAAATATGAGTAGGCCTTTAAAAATGTAATAGTGTAATATTATGATTATAAAACATTGGCTTTCTCTGAAGATATGTAAGTCTCTTGACTGTTTATACATATGTTCCTTAACCCTAATAATAATAATAACCAAATAAAATATGTATTTTTAATTTTTAAGCAAACAAGACAGGAAAGGGGCATAGTAAATACTACAGGAAGAAGTCAGATTTTATTTTCAACAGAACCATTAGGAAAGGCCTCATTGACATTCAAGGAGAGAGCTGAAGGGAAAAAAGGAGGGAATAGCAAGTGTAATAGGGATCTGAGCTGAGGATGCCCTTGGTTTATACAAAACACAGCAAGAAGCCAGGGGAGCTAGAAGAGAAAGACTATAAAGGGTAACATAGAAAACAAAGGAAGAAAGTTATAAGAGGTCTAATCAACCATGGAATTAAGTCCTTTAAATAAATTTCACTATTAATGTGAGTGAAGGGCTCTGGTGGTCTTGTGGTAAGGAGCAGAACTGTTAACCCAAAAGCAGACAGTTCGAATCTACCAGCTGCTCCATGAAAGAAGAAGGGTAGTCTCCTTCCGTGTGTACTGCCTCTGAAAACCCAGGGCATTGGCTATGTGTTGGTTCTGACCTGACGACACATAACAACAATGTAGGTGAGATGAGAAGACATGAGTAATGAAAAGGGTGGCAAAGACAAAGGAACATAATTGCATTTAATACGAGTACTTGGAAATCATGTTGAAAATACACTGTAGAAAGGAGGTGGAAGACGAGGAGAGCACGGGGAGTGCTGATGGTGGTAAGTCCCCAAGTGGGATCTGGATCCACCGAGACAGCAGATGGGTCAGGCCTGCTGATAAACTGGAGGTAAGGCATCCAAGCACATCTCAGTTTTGGAAAGACACTCAAGTTCTAGCTGTGAGCCTCTGACAGCACAGGGCAGTCTGTGGGATATCAGCATCCAGAAGTTGAAGAGTTAAGGAGATGTCAGGAAAGGGGTACAGAAAGGACTGGCTTTTGTGTAAACAGAAAACCAGGGGAATAAAGAGCCCTACGGGCCAAATGAGGGAAGCGTTTTCAGAAGGAAGAAAAGGGGCAGGTAGGTCAAATGCCTAGGTTAAAATATAAAGACTGAAAAATGAACATTGAATTTTGCAAGCAACACTAGGGAAAGGGGGTAGAGGGAACATAAGACTGCTGGGAACAGTACAAGTCAATCTGAAGTGACATCTGTCAGAACATTATGTGTTCTAAATCAGTTACCCTGAGCTGCACAGTCACAGACGTGAAATAGTACATAACAGGGCTGGGGATCTACCAAAGGGCAGTGACAACAGAAAGAGGGACAGTGGCGCTGACAGCCAGTGAGTGTGGCTGGCAATGAGAATAAGCTGAGAAAGTGACAGAGTCACAGGTAATGCAGTGGTCACATGTTGGTGGTCAGCGGGGAGATGGCTCGGAAACCATGAGCAGGAAATCATGGGAGAATTGCCTGGAGTTGAGATGAACTCACTGGTGGCAAATCAGAATGTACTTATAGCTCATCTTCCAGGGTGTTTCTGTGGCTGTAAACTGTACAAGACATTACTCAGCTTCCTCCCAAGAAGCCACTGGTGGATCTGCACCCCAGAGAGGTGCCGCCTTTGGGCTAGCAGATCACCTTCAACTAGACTGAGCAACCCACTATAGCTCCCTGGGAACCACGGTTAGCTCTGAGCTACTAGAATGTCAAGACACATTTTACTACTTGGGAAGGAATGGAGGAGTTAACAGTGGAGAACAAGACAGCTGGAAGGGAAAACTGAAGGTGGCGTAGTAAAAGAATTCATAGTATTGACCAAAAGTCAGAGTTAAAAAAAGATTGACCAGTATGCATATTTAAATCAAACATTATGACAGGAATAATAATAAACACAAAAATATCAGTGTTGCAGAACAAGAATTTTCAAGGGCTGAGGTAACAGGATACAAGACTTGCTACAAAGTTACTGTGGCATGAGAATGGATCCTTGCCCCCTGACAGTCTTACTTCCCTCTCATCAAGGATAGGAACTATTCCCACATATTTGCATGCATGCATATTACTCATGGGAAACAAATGCTGTTTTACTAACATTTATAGTTTGTTATCTTACCTAAAAGATACTCTAACGTATCCAGCACTTTTATCCACTTAATAGATTCTTTTCTAAGTAAGACTATTTGGAGTAAAGTTTATAACGCTGTTACTGAGTTCAAGTCAATAACGGTAAAGAAATTATCTTTAAAATCCATTTACCTTGGAGCTTTCTACTGAGTTCCAGCTTCTCCTGTTCCAGGCGTTTGATTCTTCGTTCATATGCCTCAGTTGCTAAGTTATTATCTAGCATACGCTGAACATTGGCATCAAGGTCCAGGCTGGTAGGTCCAGCTGTGACTCTTAAACAGCTCCGATCAGAAAGGACACTGAAGGAAAGAAGAAAAAAACCAAAACAAAACAAAACAAGGTTGCTTCATCTGAAGTGAAAAAAGATATGAATGAAAATCTTAAATACATTCATTTATCAGATATATATCTTGCTACAGTGAACTACCTACAATGATTGCAAAACTAATTTGCAATACCACTTAAAGTACTCAACAGAGAAGTATTTAAAACAACACCCCCCCATATCCTCAGATTTTCTTGAATATTTAAAAAGTAGCCACAAATTATAAAATACTATTAGATGAAAGTTTAAACAATTTGACTAAGTGAAATCACAAGTGAAGTATCTTCCTTAATTTAGTGCAATTTAATAAAAAATAAATGAGTACTGATATAAATCAGTGAATAAACCCCCAACCTATATAAAATCCTTGCTTATACAGAGTCCATATTCTAGTAAGAAAGAAAGAAAGAGGAAGTGAGGGTGTATAAAGTGAAATATTCAATATGTTAGAAAGTGCTAAATGTTAAAGGGTAAAGGAATTAAAAAGGAAATTGGAGAGGACATTTTAAACAAAGTGGTCAAACAAGTTGTTATTGACAAAGTGACTCTGGAGTGAAGCCCTGAAAGCATTGGGTGAGCAGGCATGGGGATATCGGGGGTGACCAGGCATTCCTGGCAGATAAAACACAACTGCAGGAACTCTGACATAAGCATGTGTCCAGCTTGATGGTGGCCAGAAAGGTCAAGCGCCAGTGAAGCAGAGTGAAGGCGGGGACAGGCACCACATAAACGAAGGAGCAAGCTGGGCACTGAAGGCTTTGCCAGAACTTCGCTTTGGAGTTAACAAACCAGAAACAGGTGAGAGGGGAAGCGTGATCCACAGCAGGAGTCACATCATCTCCCAGATTTTCATGGAATTACCTAGCCAGCTTCTGGGAAATGTAAGAAATGAATCTGCTTATTAACACCGACAGAATATTTATTAGTAGCAGAGACCTCTATTAAATTTCCTATCCCACAGCTGCTCTGTGGGAGAAGGATGGGCAATCTCCTCCTGAGTGATTAACTGCCTCGGAAAACCCATCAGAGAGTCAGCTATGAGTTGGTCTCCACCTCACGGTACAGAACAACAACAACAACAGCAGCAGTAGCATTCCTTTGCTAAGATTATGAGTTCTCTATTTGTTTTATTCTTCTATAATGAATGAAGATTCTGTGTGCTCTCTCATATTATACATCTTTAACAGTAGGAAGGCCTGGTAGCCTAGAAACTCAAAGGTACCCACTTAAAATCCACCAGCTGCTCTGGGGGAGAAGGATGGGCAATTTCCTCCCATGTGATTTACAGCCTCCGAAAACCTGCTGGAGGGTCAGCTATGAGTTAGTTCTTACTTGACGGCAAACAACTTTAGCAGCAGGATCACTGTTTCTTTGGGGTTAATTTACAGAGCTCCATTATATAATTTAAAGGCTTCAACTTCTTGTATATGACCCAAAGTATTTTAATATTTGAAACTTACCAGCTACTGGTATATGTAAAACCAACAAATGGGAGGTGGTGGCCAGAAAACGCAGCATGTGTTGGTGGGGGCATCGTTTCCTACAAGAAGAAAAACACCCAGTAAGATAGAGATAACTGTTATGTATAGGGTGGGCTAAAATTACTGTCCGTATGAAATCTATGGCCACTCAGTTTAGAAACACTGTTAGAAGTAACTAAAAGGTCGGGAGTTTGAATCCACCAGCGGCTCCTCAGAAGATGGACAGTTTCCTTTTATAAAGATCTCAGAAATCTAATGGAGGATCACTGTGAGTGGAAGTTGACTGGAAGGGAGGGGGTTGTGGGTTTTTGTTTGTTTTCTGTTTTGCCTTGATAGTGAGTCCAAGAGTGAAAAATGGGGGGAAAAAATAGAAAGTGTACAAGTAAGACTTTTAGGAATAAAATAATTGAGTAAAAATCAACGTTCAAATGAAGAAGGTTAAAAAGAAATAGGCCAAGAAAGATCTTTGCAATTCTTTGCTAGGTATCAGAGAGCAGGACAGTGACTAGGGATGAAAGAGGAAGAATCAACGCCTTGAGTTGTGGTGATAGTGAAGAGTCTTGAACATACCATGGACCACTAAGAAAACAAATTGGCCTGTCTTACAGAGGGTGAAACCAAGTTTGGAGGCTAGGATTTTGAAGCTCTGGCTCACATAGTTTGTACATATGGACCGGAAGGGTTGATCTTTGGAGAAGGACATGATGCTTGGAAGGGTAGAGTGACAGCACAGGAGAGGCAGACCCCAGATAAGATGGATTGATACAGTAACTGGGGCAATGGGGGTATGTGTGTTGGAGTCACTGAGACTGACTCAGGACAGGGAAGGAGAGTTCAGAGCCGTTGTGGATAGGGTTGCTATGGGTCTCAGGTGACTTGCTGGCACATAATAACTATATATCTATATCAGATATATATAATATATATGTATTTTTTTAGACCATTGTGTTATTGGTGTTTTGGGGGTTTTTTATCTACTGTATGCCCTTGTAAAGGTTCAAAGCATTTCAACAAAGAATTAACTTTAAAATAAGTGATGCCACAGGCCTAGAATGCTTGTGACATTTAAGGGTTTATTATGTTTGCTGTCCAAGAACAAAAACAGCATTCATAAAAATGTACTAATTTTTGCTGGAATTTTACTTTTGTTAACTTTATATTAATTTTAGTTATCTAGGCTTCTTAATATGTTCACTAATGTGCTCCTGGAAGAGTATATACTAAAATCAGTGTGGAAAACTAAGCACACCAAATTAAAAGTGTGATGGTATTTTAAATGGTAATTTAAATGGTATTTTTATATTTAGATTGTATTTTTCTTTGTATTATCTTGAGATTTTTTTTGTGAAGTTTGAAGTTACATATTTTTAAAATTTTTATTTTATACTGGTTTATTTATAAGGTTCATATACATTGTTTTTCACACTGAATCTTTCCCATTTCCTTCACCCCCCACCATCAAATTGTGTGATCTTATGATTAATGTCTCCTCATCCTCAGCCCTCTGCTCCCCCCTTTAGTTCCTCATCCTCATTCTACAGTAACTATATATATATACACACACACACACACACACACATACATATATATTTTACTAAATTTTTATTTAACTGAATGATCCAGAGCAGACCACAAATTATGTGGTCCGGTCCACAAGCTAAGAGTGGTTTCTACATGATCAAAATTTATTAATAAAAGAAAGAAGGAAATCTATTTAGCAGGAACTGTTTGCGGCCTGTGAAGTCTAAAATACTAAAATATTCACTATATGACCCTAAACAGAAAAAGTTTGCTGACTAGTGGTGTAAAACTTCCCCTGTTATATTTTGAGAAAAGAAATCCATTTCCAGTAAAATTATGTATATAATAATTACATGAGACTGCAAAATTTCCCAGGAGGAGCTATGTTATCTACAACATGAATAGTCTTCCAAGTATCCTGAAAAACCTACAACTAGGAGAGGATAGAATAGACGAATGGGAGATTTCTATGCACATCCAAAAACTTCTCCAACAGGGTAAAAAGGGAAGCCACAGACCGGGAAAAAATATTTGATAATGTCATGTCTGACAGGGGACTTATATCTAGAATTTATAGAATACTTGAGCACCACAACAAGATAATGGTAAACAACCCAGTCACAAAATGGGCATAGGATATGAACAGACACTTTACCAAAGACATTCAGATGGCAACAAACACATTAAGAAATATTCAAAATCCCTAGCTCTAAGAGAGATGCAAATCAAAACAACTATGAGATATCACTCACCCCAGTAAGAAGAGCAAAATTCAACAGAGCAGTAAACAATAAATACTGGAGAGGTTGTGGAGAAACTGGAACCCTTATTCACTGTTGGTGGCGGTGTAAAATGGTGCAACCACTATGGAAGGCTGTATGGCAAATAGTTGCAAATAGAAAAACCATTTGACCCAGCAATTCCACTACTGGGAATATACCCTAAAGAAAACAAAACTGCCATCCAAGCAGATACACACACACCATGTTTATTGTGGCTTTGCTCACAATAGCAAAGAGTTGGAAACAACCCAAGTACCCATCAACAAATGAATGGATAGAGAAGCTGTTGTATATTCACACAATGGAATAATATGCTGCACTGAAAAACAAGGAACTCATGAAATATTATACAAAATGGGTGACCCTGGAGGACATTATGCTGAGTGAAATATCTCAGTCCACAAAA
This sequence comes from Elephantulus edwardii, assembly GCF_000299155.1. NCBI lineage: Eukaryota > Metazoa > Chordata > Mammalia > Macroscelidea > Macroscelididae > Elephantulus > Elephantulus edwardii. The sequence goes on along the minus strand of NW_006399964.1, from coordinate 3,306,253 downwards.
GGGCAAGTACTGCATAATGCCACTGTTATAAAACAGGACTGACGGGGGTTGGGGGGAAACTAAGAAAAGAGGAGATAAATAATGAACACTGCATTGAAACAGATGAGGGAAAGAACTGTTTAAAAGGAATATATGATTAGATATTATTTGCATGACAACAGTCCAGAATAAGAGCTGCACAGTAAAGTAAAGTGGACTGGGGCGGGGGGGGAATTGTACAATAATTACAGAATTTATTTTCAAAGAAAAAAGCAAACTGGGGTTGGGGTAGAGAGGAAAATGTGTAACAACAAATGAATGGAAATCCAAGTTCTCTATAAACTTTCATTAAAATCTCAATTTTTCTAAAAAGGTGTAACGTTCACTGGAGTTATTTTATTTCTCTCTAGTCAATTTGTCTTTATATTTTATGATCCTGAGAGGCAGTCTGCAATTCTATTTATTATTTTCTTAGTATTTATTTCAGGTAACTTCTAAGAGAATGGAAACCAACCATCTTTAATATCTTATTCTACAAACAGGTGCTATTAATTTCTTAAAGCCAGTTACAATGTCTTTCTTAAACCACCAATGCAGGTCTCAATAGCCAGGGTGCAAATCTACTTATTCTATGTAAAGGTACTTTTTCTATATAGATTTCAATAAAAAAACATAATCAATGCTATAGAAAATAAAACCATAAACAACCAAGTTATTATTAATTTGTAGCAAAGTAATAACTGATGAGAATTTCTCTCAAGATTATAAGGTCTCACTCTGAGACAAAAAATTACACAAATATCAATATTTATCGTTATGAAAGTAAAAATGTTAAAGTGGACCAAAATTCTAGAAGTAGATTTCATAAAAACATTTAGATAAATATTCCCATAATATAAGGTTTGAAAATAAATACACTAATCATATTACTTCTATTTAAGCCAAAAGTGCTGCTGAAAATATTGGAAGCAGGAGTGGCATCCACTTCTTAAGAACAACATGCCTCTGGAAACTCTATGAACGTTGAGAAATGATGATAGTTATTGAAAGGCTTCGGCGAGCTCTGGTGGCCTAGTGGCAGGAAACTGCACTGAAATCCCAGAGGTGCACGGTTCAAATCCACCAGATGCTCTGCTGAAGAAGGAGGCACAATCGCCTCCTGTACCAGTCAGATCCAGTTTGACGGTACACACATAAATTAATAATAAAATTTAAAAAAAATTTAAAAAAAGAAAGGCTTCAGGTCTTTTGTTCAGAGTCACTATGAGTCATGCCTGACTTGATGGTAATCAACAATAACCACCATCACCTTAATAACTAGAGAGCTCTGGTGGCTTAGTGGTAAGAATTCTCACTGCCAATCTAAAGGCACATGGTTGGAATCCCCAGCTGCTCCGCTGGAGAAGGAAGGTTAGTCTCCTCTCTTAACTGCCTCTGAAAACCTGCTGGTGGATCAGCTGAGTTTCTAAGACTTGATGGCACTCAACCATCAATCATCTCAGTAACTAGTGGATTTGTTCCGTATCTGTTAAAGAATAAACTAACACTTCTCTGCTTACCATGTGATAATAAGGGCAAACCCTTACCGCCAGTTTAATCAAAGTCCGTGGGTTAAAAATACCCCAAAAACATTTAAGTGTAATTCACAAGTAACAAAACATTCTTATTGTAAATATATAATGCGATTTTTGTTTGTGTGTAACTGGTTTAATTGTGCAGCCACAAGTTAATTTTGGAACATTTCCAAAATCCTCATGTCCCCCTGCACAGAAATCTTAACTTAGATCTTCATGTAGTTTCTCTTTAAATTTGCCTTTTCGGAAAATGGCATATAAATGAAATATATTAAAATATTTAGCCTCTTTAAAAATTTGATCATGTGTTTTATTATCGAGCTGCAGATGTCTTTACATAGCTTGACCTATTCTGTCCTCTTTCATGTATGTGCTCAATGCTCATGTGTATTTAAACATGTACCTCTTGTCTGCCCCAGGTAAATACTGAACAGTATTCCACTACAGATACAGGCCATTTTCACATACATCTAAGTCGTTCCTAGATTTAAATTGCTGCTAACAAACTTTTATATAAGTATTTCAGATATTCTTCACATGGGTGTTTTCCTGCCTGCTAGGAGATATCCAGGAGTAGAACTGAAGGTTTGTATAGCAAGCTGACATTTAATTTTTTTTTATTTTTTTATAATGGTTTACATACAAAGTTTATAAAGTTCATATACATTGTCACACCTTTATTACCCCTTCCTTTACTAATCCCTCCCTCCACCCATCATATTGTGCAACCCTATATTTAAGCCCTCCTTCCCCTCCTTGGATCTACAATAATAATATTTGTCTTTATGAGACTGCGGTAGTTCACTCAGCATAATGCTATCAGGATCCTCCCATGTCAGGTAGTAATTTACAAAATCATTGCTCCTGCATGCTGCATAGTATTCCATCATGTGAATGTGCCATAATTTCTCAATCCATTAGATTGTGGTTGGATATCTGAGCTCTTTCCATGTTCTTGTAATGGTGAATAACGCTGGTATGAACACTGTTGTACAAATTTCCACTTAAGCCTCAGTTTTCATTTTCTCAGGATACATTCCAAGGAATAGAATAGCTGGGCCCTAAATCATTATCAGTAATTTATGACGGTGGGCCTCAGTTTACAATAGTCTCACCATTTGTTGATATTACCAGCATTTGAATGCACTGCCATTTGAGCTGTCAGAAATCTGCCCAAGGGTCAACGATGAGTTGGTTCCGACTGGGCGTAATGAGATGATAATGGCGCTGAAGGGGTATGAGCACCTATTTGTGCACGAATTAAGTCAGGGATGAGTGAAGAGTCTGAGTCCTGTGGGGTCTTCTCTGAACACATGCCTTTCCCTGCAATAGGAGGGCATGTGGCAAGGTCAGGCCTTCTCTTATATCTCTCACAAGTCAGGCATGGAATGAGTCAGTCGGGCATGTGTGCAGAGAACATATTCAGTGCCTCCATGCTCTTATCCACAATTCTCCTAGTAAATACTTGGCTTGTCGGCTGGGTTGCAGTTCACTGAAATCAAGACTTTCCCTCAGGACAGAAAGACTGTGGGTTTACTTTCTCACAGGATTTATTTCCTCCAGCATGCTCTGCCATGGAGCAAGTGCAACCAGGGTGCTCCTTAGACACAGGATAGAAAAACTGTTTCATTTACGCTGGACATCCACTTCTAGGGACAGGACATCATGCTGGGAAAGGTGGGTGGTCAAAGAAAAAGAGGAAGACCCTCAACAAGATGGGTATCATTTCATATTAATAATAATTAACTTTTTTTAGGATTTAATATAAATTATTTGAAGTGCTTTACACAGTTACTAATTTAATCATCACTGTAAGCCAGGGTGACTGTCACTCATATCCCAACCTTACAGGAGAGGAATCAAAGGACTGGAGAGTTGAAGTAAACATCCAAGCACACAAGTATTAAGTGGTGACTGTGACACTGGGCTCGAGCATACTGGACATGGCGATAATGGTGCGGGATAGAGCAAAATTCAGCTCTGCTGCTCATAAGGTCACTACAAGTTGTAGCTGACGTGATGGCACCTAATAACAGCAGCAACATGTACTTCTCAAGGAGCTGTGGTGGCAGATGACACAGCACATAATGTTTCAGACTGCTCATCAAAACGGTGGTCAGACTGAATGCATATGACACTCCGCAGATAGTTTCTTCCCATACAGACTACAGCCCTGGAAACCAGCTGGAGGGCTGCTGTGACTCTGAACTAATGTGACAGTGGGTTAGGGATTTCTTTCTTACCAAATTTGCCACTTTTCTGTGTTTTTTAACACCAACACTTCTGGACATGGGGTACTTGCTCTCTGAGTCCAGTCAGTTCTCCGGGGACCAGAGCTGATTTTAAGAACCCCTCTATCTTCACGCTATAGTTGTGCCATCCCAACCAAGCCAGGAGGCACGCAGGTGGGACTATTCCTAACCAATGCACAGTAGGTTTTCACAAATAGATGCTTCTCAATTTGTTTTTTGTCTTGAGATTATCTGTCAAGACCTGTGAAAATTCTGACAATTTTATCTAGTGTTATAGATTTTTTTTTTAGGCAGCAGTTTGTAAAATTATTCATTCCACCACTATATAGTGTATTTTTTTCTTTTTAGCACTTCTTCTTAATGACGTGCCAATCAAGTCCACTTCTGAAAAATATCTTATTTGTCCTCTGGAAGCATAGAGGTTACATGCTTGGCTGTTAACCAAAAGGCTGGTGGTTCTAACCCACCAGATGCTCTGCAGGGGACAAATGTAGCAGTTGGTTTTCTTAATGATTACAGCTCTGGAAACATTCTGAAGCAAGGACTACAGTGGAGTTCTACACTGGAGGCAGTTCTGTTGTGCCCTAAAGGTCCCTAGGAGTCAGACTAGACTAGATGATTTCTCTTTTTAGGAAACTCAACGACTCAACTTATCAAATAAATAAGCTTTGCAATTCCAATTTGTTCCTAATTATGAATGACTACACCTAGCTCAGCCAACACCCTTAATTTAAGATAGACTAAGCACCAGAATCCATGATAATTATTTGGCTGATGACTGGTAAGGCACTCTCAGCAAAATACATGAAAAAAGATTTTTTTATTAATCGTATTATGACGAAACAGAGGGAAGGCACTTTCCACAGGGTTATACTTACAGAATTCTTTAAACAATCATCATCCACATCAAAATTTGATGTATCTGTTGGGCTACTGACTTCTGGAATGTAAGGTGCTTCACAGTTGCGAATATTGTCCCAGTCAATGCCACTGAAAAATGGGTGTTTCTTAAAATCTTCTATTCCATTCTGACCAAGTCTATGTTCTCTGCTACAAATGAGCCTTCGAATAAGATCCTTAGCATTTTCTGACACATCAGTCACTTGGGCTGGAAATTGAAACCTCTCCTAAGCAGAGAAAAAGAAAAAGAATAACATATTTTAAAAGTATAACCTAAAAACTACTTAATTTATTAAGAGATTCCATTGACTTACTCATGGTCTTAAAAACACATTTTCTTTTCTACATATCTATAAGCATATACTAGTGCAAAGCACTGGCACTAAAGGAAATACAAAGACGAATAAGAATAGACCTCTTTCCTTTTAAAAAAAACCTTTAAATTGTACATATTAAGTTAAATCCATACACATGCACAATTCATTCCATATCCTATACTTTATAATGGAGAATAAATTAAGTGCTACAAAATCTTCAACTGCTATCAGACTAAAAAGACTGAACCTAGTGGGATTTGACTGGATACTTCAGGAGCATACCAATGGCCAATACTCTTCATAAATCACTGTACCAAGCACTAAGTGGTATCATCTTATAATAATAATGAACTTTACCTGGAATGTAATATAAATTATTTTAAGTGCTTTACACTTTTTCTCATTTAATCTTCACCACAAACATCTGGGGTGATTGCTGTTACTACCCTAGCTTTATAGAAGAGGAAACAAAGGAACAGACATGGAGTAACTGCCCAAGGATACAGCTATTCAGTGCCAAGCTCAAAGCTGAACTTAGGCTGACTCTGGACTCTATGCTCTTCACTAACAATGATTTTTATTTTAAATGTTGTACATGCTATTTACAACTTTGCAGCTGTTTGTATTCCAACCTCTGATAAATATTTAGAGTCCAATTTTCACAGACAGGTAGAAGAACATTTAAAACATTCTATTCAACTGACAGACATTGATATACATAGCCACTAATCATCATAAAATTTAAGGGATATTCTTTATTCATATTCTAAGATTTTGCAATTGGTCAAAATCTTCTGAAACTGATCAATCAAAACATTTCATGTTTTTACTACCAATAACTTAGTTCTATTTCACTCTGTGGGATGCTGGGATGATTTCAAGCATTCTGCAAACATACAAACGTGTCATTAGACACACACTTGTATTTTCATGGGAATTCTCTTAGGATACATTCTTTGAACTGAGGTTGCTCAAAACATCTGTTTATTTATTTTAAGGCTACAGGTACATACTTAAAAAATTCTTAACAGAAAGATTACACCAAATTATACTGTCATCTGCACTAAAATTTACCATTTCATAGTATTTTTTCAGTATAGCATAGTTTTCTATTTTTGCCAATTTTATAAGAAAAAGGCTATCTCTACATCAATTTTTATTTCTTTTGTTAATGCATTATTAAGACTGAGAATTTTTTTAATCTCCATTCTATCCATGGATACACATTTATTGTACTAAATAATGTTTCTTCTATTTATAACAAATATTTATATAACAAGTATTTATAACAAATGTCAACTATTTTACTGGAGAGAATAAGAAATTTTCTATCTACTACTATCTCTGGTAAATTATAGGAGAAAATGAGAGATTTTTTTTAAAATGCATTAACTAGTATATTTAGACTTGCTTTGTATTGAGTTATCTACTAGGGTAAAAATGTTAATGTTCTCTATTATTAGAAAAATAGTTCTCGTTTCAGATTATCATGCTGGGTTGGTCCCAATCTGAAAGCAATGAGTCAAACTGCATAAGATTATTACATCACTTTAAAGCTATTTTCTGTGTATTAATTATATTAATTTTAAAGAAGTAAGATATACTAACTTTGTGATTCATGATTTTTCCGTATGTTTCCACCAGAGATTCTGCATAAAATGGTGTTTCTCCATAAAGCATTTCATACATACAGACCCCCAAAGACCACCAGTCACACTCAGGTCCGTATCTGCCTTTTCCATCTTCCATGGCTTGAAGGATTTCAGGAGAGATATAATCTGGGGTTCCTACTGCTACTGAGGACTGGACCTGAAAAAGTTCACATTTTTAGTAATCTAAAGTAATAATTTGGAAACAAAATAATAATTTCAAAATAGCTATAAATACTTAGATATACAATTGATATTATTATCATAATAAAACTTTCACAGTTGCCTTTAGTGCCATTATACATGTAAGTTTTAGGAAAATCTTCATATTAATGAAAAGTTTTTCAGAATCAGTAACATTGTCATTGATGTAGGCCACTGAGTCAGAACTGACTCATAGCTGAGCCTCCAGCAGGTTTTGAAAGCTTGTCTGGTTCCACAGTCAATACTCTTGGCACTAGCGGGAAGAAAATTAAAAGACAATCTGTATTAGGGAAATGTGCTGTCACAGACCTTGTCAAAGTGCTAGAGAGGAATGAGGTCTGTCTAGAGACTAAGGTGCACCTGACTGAGACTATGGACAATGACAAAGGATGACAAAAGAAAAATCAATGCCATTGAGTTGTGCTGGAGGAGAGTCTTGAACATACCATTGCCCTCCAACCAATAGAACAAACAGATCTGTCCTAAAGAGGGTGAAACCAAGTTGCTCCTTGGAAGCTGTCTCACATACTTTGGGCATGAGGCCAGGAGGGACTAGTGCTTAGAGAAGGACATAATGCTTGGAAGGGTGGAGGGACAGTGCAGGAAAGGAAGACCCCAGATGAGATACAGTACCTGGGGTAATGAGGGTAGTAGGTATATCGTTGTTGTTGTTATGTGCCGTCGAGTTGTTTCCGACTCATAGCGACCCTATGCACAACAGCCCTAAACCCTGCTCTATCCTGAGCCAACCGCACCGCCTCTGACACACCCAT
>NW_006399964.1:3293758-3298147 GCF_000299155.1 Elephantulus edwardii | reverse complement strand
AAGCTGTGAACACTCTCAATCTCTTCGTCATCCATCCTGACGCTGCTAATTGGTCCAGTGGTGAGAATCTTTGTCTTCTTGACACAGTAAAATTAAACTCAGGATAGGGCAGAGTTCATACTTATTGTAACATGGGGTCACTATGAGTTGCAGATGACTCAATGACACATAAAAACAACCACCATCACCACCACCAGACCTTCACACACACAAGGAAACAAATTAAAGAACCTTGGATTTGGGATTTTCAAAGAACCTTGAAGTGGAGGTTGGAACCAAGAGCCTGCCCCAATATAACCTATATGCAAATGGATGTGTTTTAAATAAAAGAATGAATTCTAAAAATCTGCCACCTGGCAGAGAAAGACAGGAAGCTATTTTTTTCTTCATCTTGACTTATGGCTACCTGGAATTTAAAAAAAAAAAAAAAAAAGGGATGAAACCGAAATACACAATTCCCTAAGGAATCTACCACTTTAGGTGACACAAATTCAGGCTATGACTGTAATTCACACTGTTTCTGTGGCCCAGAAATTCTCAGCCTAAGAAACTGACATTCATGTGGGTGCCTGGCCAACTGCCTCTAGAAAGCTTGGCAAATTAAAACTATTCTAAAGGACAAATGCCCCAAATAGGTCACATGAGAATTTCACACATCAGTCTCCACCAAAAATGAACTCACAATCCAATCATAAAAAAAAATTTTGGAAAACAGAGTTAATCATGGATGGGAGTCAGAAAATGCAATATAATGGGCAACTACACTCTTAGCAATTACTAGATAGACTATAAGTTTAAAATGACAGCTAGTGGCCCCAGACTCATGACAAGCCCTTCTCACATGGAACAAAACACGACTTAGGGCTAAACCACTCCCAGAATAAACTGCAAATCTGTTAGCACCTAAAGGGTTTCTATCAACTGGTTTTCAAGTAAGTCTCTGGCCTTTGTACTCTGTCCATCCAACTGTGGACGAGCTGATGAAACTTAGCCAGTACCATAACAAAACAAGTCTCTCTGAACATGGCTGATGGATGTGTATGAGGCGCACTGGCCACAAATCAAACTTAAATCTTCTGTATAGAAGGCAAAACCCCAGAATCACCTCTTTAAAATAATTAAGTGCTTTTGAATTCACTATGACCACATCCACAAGAAGCTGAAACCTAGCCCATCCTGCCTCGTCCTCACAATCTCTGCCATGTGAAAGCCCTCTGGGACAGTCACGGTGCCAATGCATCTCGTGCAAAGGTCTCTTCCAAACTCTCAACAATCACCCACATGATCTTTTCCCAAGGCCTGGTTCCTTCTGGCTTCATGCTTGAAGTCACCATGCTTGTCTTGAAGGAGCACCTTGCTTGCCTTTCCTCTGAAACAGCCTTGTTTGTTCTTACAGAAGGCCATGGTATAGTCAATACTCTAGTCAGCCAATACGCTAGTCGAAAGCCATCAATTCTTCTATCTTCCTTATTCACTATCCAACTTTCATGCACATGTAAAGTAACTGGCAATCCCATGCCTTGGGTCACACACATCATAGTCTTTGATTTCTTGACTACTGCAACTGGTGTGTTTGTTACAGAGTCAAAGAAAATGAAATTGTTAACTTCAATCTTTATTATGATGTTGCTTTTTGGTCCAGTGGTGAGGATTTTTGTTTCCTGTATGTTGTGAAGTAATTCTTACTGAAAGCTGTGATCTTTAGCTGTGATCTTTTATGTTTCAATCCTTCATTTTCTGCAAGCTAGGTTGTGTCATCTGCATAAGCTGTTTATGCATTTTGTTCTCCAATCTTACTGCTACCTTTTTCTTCACATAATCTAGCTTCTCTATTTGCTCAAGATACAGACTGAATAGGTAGGTATAGAGAACAGAAACATTCCTGACATATATCTTTTCTAATTTTAAACCACGCAGTATTTTTACGTTGTTTGAACTACTGCTTCTTGATTTATGTACAGATTTTGCATGAGTATAAGTATTTGCTTTGGAATTTCTATTATCCTTAATATTAGCCATAATTTATTATGATTCACAAAATTGTCTTTGCAAAATCAATACAACAGAAGCACTCATCTTTCTGGTATTCTCTGCTATCAGTCAAGATTTATCTGAGTTCAGTGATAATATTCCTTGTTCTGTGGCCTCTTCTCAATTCAGCTGGCATTTCTGGAAGGGATTTGCTGATCTACTGTTTGGACCAGATTTATTTTTATAATCCTCAGCAACAATTTATTTGTACGTAATTTTATCAATATTATTTGAGAATTTTCACATTATGCTAGATGATATATTTTTTTTTTTAAATAGGCACAACTATGGGTCTCTTCCAGATGCATGATCACACGGCTGACATCCAAATCTCTTGGTACTGACTAGTGAGCATACCCAGGGCTGCATGTGATAGTTGCTGAAGCATCTCCACTGGTCTTCTGCCAGCTCATGGGGCACTTTCACTACCAATGCCTTTGGTGAACCTGAGACTTTTCTTCCTCAGTAGTACTGGTTCTCAGTCATAGGCTACTTCCTGAAATGGTCTGTTTGGATCACTTCTTTTTCACACAGTGACTCTGTATTCTATCTTCTCTAGATGTTTCCTACCTCTTTCAGTATTTTTGCCATAGAATCCTTCAGTGCTTTCACTCAAGGTTTGTTCTTAATTTGGTGTCTAGTTCTTTTATAGCTTGATAAACATGCATCATATTCTTTATGGTTTTCTTACCTCAAGTCTTTGCACAATTAGAAAACTTTGTTTTCTCAAGCTAGCCTTTGACTTCTCTGTTCTGCTCTCTTACCACCCTTCTCATTTCTTCCCTTTCATCTGACTTCTCTTTACTGAGGAAAAAGCTTTGGAGTCTCCTCTAAATTTCCTTTCGTCTTTTCCTTCTGCATGGGTGGCATTTGTGACAACAGCCACAGTTCATCTGGTTTTCAGTTGTTATTGTTCAATGGATCAAATCTATTCTTCAGGTGGTTTTAAAATTCTGGCAAGGTTCTGGAGAAACTGGAATCCTTATTCAGTGCTGGTGGGAGTAAAATGGTACAACCACTATGGAAGGCAGTATGGCACTTTCTTAAAAAGTTGCAAATAGAAATACCATTTGAGCCAGCAATTCCACTGCTAGGAATTTACCCTAAAGAAACCGTAACTGCCACCCAAGCAGATATATGCACACCCATGTTTATTGCGGCTTTGTTCACAATAGAGAAGAGCTGGAAACAACTCAAGTGCCAATCAACAAACGAATGGATAGAGAAGCTATGGTATATTCACACAATGGAATACTATGCAGCATTGAAAAACAAGGAACTAATGAAATATTATGGAAAATGGATGACCCTGGAGGACATTATGCTAAGTGAAATATCTCAGTCACAAAAGGACAAATATTGCACAGGGCCACTGTTGTAAAAAGGGACTGACATCTGGGTTGAGAGAAGACAGAAAAGGAGGGGAGGAACGATGTAATTGCATTGAAACAGATGAGGGAGAAATCTGTTTAAAAGGGATATATGAACAGGTACTCTTGTCATTACAGGAGTCCAGAGTGAAGGCTGCATTGTGGAGTGGACTTGGGGGTAGGGATTGCATAACAATGAAAGAGTTTTTCTTTTTCTTTTCAAGGAGAAGAGGGAATTGGGGGGCAGGGGTGGGTAGGGAGAAAAGTGCAACAATGAATAACTGGAAACCCTAAGTCTCTGTAACTTTCATTAAAATAAAAAAAATAAATTCTGGCAGGATAAACCTAAGGTTGCTTTGGAGTTTCATGGCTTGTTTTAATTTTCTTCAGCTTCAATTTGAACTTGTTAGTAATTGACGGTCTATTCCACAGGTGGTCCCTGGTACTGGTTTAAACAGATGATCTTGAACTTCTCCATGTTTCTTTCCATAGATGCAGCCCATCTGATTCCTTTGTACTGCATTAGAGGAGCTTTACGTGTATACTGCTCATTTATGCTTTAAAAAAATTAAAGACATTTAAAAAGAGAAAAAGTTAAAAATCAAGCAACAGTTCTAGAAATGAAATACTACTCAGTGGAGGGAAATGCAGTAAATAAACAGAGGAGATTAGACACAGTGGTAGAGAATAATCTACAGAAGAGCTGGAAGAATTTACCAGCATCCAATATGTAAAACAGAAAAGTCAAGAAACATGAGTGTTAGAATGATGAGAATCAACATATGTGTAAAAGGAATAGAGAGAATAGAAAAAATTTTTTAAAAAAATACACTCTTTTTAAGATGGGTTCAATAATGTATACTGCATTGAAACAGATGAGGGAGAAAACTGTTTAAAAGGGATATGTGATTAGGTATTTTTGTCATGACAGGAGTCTAGAGTGAAGGCTACATGATGGACTGGACCTGAGGGAGGGTTTGTAAAACAA
>NW_006399964.1:3282207-3293658 GCF_000299155.1 Elephantulus edwardii | reverse complement strand
TGAAACAGATGAGGGAGAAAACTGTTTAAAAGGGATATGTGATTAGGTATTTTTGTCATGACAGGAGTCCAGAGCGAAGGCTGTATAGTGGAGTGGACCTGGGGGAGGGTTTGTAAAACAATGAAAGAACTGTTCTTTTACTTTTCAAAGAGAAGAGTGTACTGGGGCAGGGGGAGGGTTTGGGAGGCAAGAAAAGTGCAACAATGAATGAATGAATGAATGAATGAATGAATGGAAATCCAAAGTCTCTGTAAATTTTCACTGAAATTAATAGTAATTTTTTTTAAAAAACACTCTTTTTAAAAGATAGGTCAAACATTAATTCTTGGATGTAGGAAAGGTACTGAGTCCTGAGAATAAATAAAAACAAATCCACTCATGTGCACAGATTGTAGTGAAGCTGTAAAGCATCAAAGGCAAACATCTTAAAAAGAGAATTTGAAAGTCTAGAATCAGAGGCAGTTTACTTGTGTATAAAGAGGGTAGTCTAAAGGCATCAGCTTGATGCCATTCTGAAGTCCTGACTCCATGGTGGGTTTTTAAAAGCTGCATTTCCCCTTGAACCTTGGGCCTGACTTTGGGCCTATATCCTAATAACAGTATGTCTTGTCTTTGCAATCTCACAGGGGCAAAATATCATAAGCTACTGTTAAAGGGTCTTTTTTCAATGTAGTCAAACGTACATGTAAAATATGACAGATGGTCCCTGAAGTGCACTACCAGACCCTTAAAAAGAGAATGATTGATGATGTGACTTTACTAATCACTCAACTCACAGACACGAGAACTGATTCACAGGTGTCCTTTCAGCAGGTTTCCAGAGGCTGTCGTCACCCAAGAAGAGATTGCCCATCTTTCTCCAGGGGAGTGGCTGGCAGATTTTACTAACACATTACCTGAAAAATCTGTCCTGTCACACCCTAGGACCACCCTGTAACAAAGTGAATGGCACGAGCCTTTGACCACTCTCTAGTGCTGCTGAAAACAGAACTACCACAAGTGGATGGTTTTAACAAACAGCAGTTCATTCTTTTATAACTCAGGAGACTAGAAGTGTGAATTCACACTTAGCTGTGGGGAATATTAGGACTAAAGTGTTTTAACTTTCTTGATTTTATTGGCAACATGGTGAAGAAACTAAATATATACTATATGTAAAAAGTGAATAATAACATTTTAATAATCACTTGAACATCAGAAATGGATTTTTAATAAACTTAAAAATATTAAATAAACTTAATCAAACCAATAAGAAACACCTATTTATGTAAATAAGTAAAACAGTCTAAGCTATGAAAGAAAAAAATTAATAATAAAATATCCATAAATAGAATAAATTGGTCTATGAATATATAGGTTTATCACAATGGATAACAAAACCAAAGTAGAGAAAAAATTCAGCAATAGTTCATTTAAAAGAGATACACCTAAAATATGTTGTTGTGTGCAATCAAGTAACTTGTGACTCATAGAGACACTATGTATAACAGCTCTGAATTTTGCTCTATCCTGAGACAGCTTCATTGTCTCTGACACAGCTACCCCTATTACCCCAGACAATGAGCCAATCCATCTCATCAAGGGTCTTCCTCTCCTGTGCTGACCCTCCACCATGTCAAGCATGACGTCCCTCTCTAAGGACTGGTCCCACCTTGCAACATGTCCAAAGTATGTGATATGAAGCTTCAGAATCCTTGCCTCCAAGGAGCAACCTGGTTTAACACTCTCTAAGACAAAACTGTCTGTTCTTCTAGCAGTCTGTGATCTATTCAATACTCTTCTCCAGCACCACAGCTTAAAGGCATCAATTCTCCTTCTATCATCCCTAGTCACTGTCCAGCTTTCTGATGCACAGCATGTAATCGTGAAGACCGTGGCCTGGATCAGGCACACCTTAGTCTCCAGACTGACATTGTTGCCATTCAGTACTCTGGAGCAGTCCCTGAAAGCAGACTTTCCCAATGCAATATGTCTTTTTATTTCCTGGCAGCTGGTACGAAAAGTTTTGATTGTAGAGCCAAGTAAACATTTTGAGTAAAGGTATGGAAAAGATATACCAGATAAAAGAACACTGAACTGGAGGAAAGTGTGAAACACAATGTATATGACTTTTGCATGCAAACCAATCAATATAAACCAGGAATTTTTAAAAAGAACACTGAAGAAAGGAAGTTAACTAGTGACATCAGTCAAAACAGAGACTGAAAAAAGACAGAAGATATTCATAAACCCACCATCACAGAAAGTATTTTTAAAATGTAATTGCAGCTAATAAGTACTAGATCTGCATGATAAGAAAAGCAGTAAGACTATTTAAAAAATTACTAGCAAAATTAAGAATTTAATCTTATGAGTTTATATTTAGACATCTGTGCCTAAAAGAGAAAATTCCTATTTTTTTGCTAAATACATAATAAAATTAGCACACTAAAGAGTCGCAAAACAAACCTCAACTAATGTAAAATCACTGATATCAGATATGCATTCTCCACTAAATAATAATATACTATCAGAATTAAAAAGCATAACTCTAGATGATTAAGGATTATCCTAGATTAATTTAAAAAATATTAACATTCAACAGTATTAAAATATTCCATATCAAAACTTATGAGAGACAAGAGAAACACAAATAATGGGAACAAAAAGGGGCCAAACTACATGTGAAACAAATTTTTTTTAAAAGAAAGAAAAAAACAAGGAAAAGAGTAGTATGGACAATTTTATACATGTAACTTTAAAACTAAGAGGAAGTGGACAATTTCAAAGAAAAAAATATAACTTACCAAAACTGACTCAGGAAGAAATAGAAAACCAAAGAGACCTATAACCATTAAAAAATTTGAATCAATAGAATAAAATCTACCCACAAAAACAACTGAAGAAAACAGAACAACAAAATCCCATCAATGCTTGAAAAGATTTAAAAAGTAAATTCTACTACGAATTATGTAACCCCATACAGAAACTATTCTTGGCGAAATTGTCAAGGGAAAGGAAAATAGCTCCCCAGTTCATTTTGTGGGGTTAAAATAACATATACAAATAAAAAAAATACACCAGCACGATTTGAGAAAAATAAAAGTATACTTCAATTTCAAGTAAGACTCCTAAATAAAATATCAACAAATTGTATCAATCAATTTGTTATTTTAAACATATCCTAACCAAACAACACACTCAAGTCACTTCTGTTTACATGAAGAATAAATGGTTTAACATTAAAAATCTTTGGATTATCATCAGATTAAAAGGAGGGAGGAGAAATACTCTAACATCATCTCAATAAATGATAAAAATATTCACTTTATTTAAAAGCCAAGCCACAACAAAAAATTCAACAATCACAACAAAACCTGGCAAATCAGACATCCAGGAAAATTTCGGTATCTTAATAAAGGATTCACAATCATATTTAATTTGAAACAATAGAAACTACACTGTTAAAGTTAAAAATAAGGAAAAGATGCTCCCTATCACTTCATCTACCTGACACAGTTAAACAGGTTATAAACTATGCAAAGAGAAGTCAAAATATTTGGATTGGAAAGAAAAAGAAACAAAGCTGGTTGCTACTGGTGGATTATCTAATCATCTACCCCAGTAAACCTGGAAAAACCTACACTCTATTCTAACTAATTCAAATCAGCTCTAGTGCTGGAGATAAGACGGGCACACAAAAATCAACTGTGCTCCTAAGAACAGGCAGAGGCTATTAAACGTCACATTTAAAGAAGTTGTCATTTTTGATAGAAAAGAATAACATAATCCAAGAACAAATACAAGGAGTAGTACCACTGAAGTAAAAAAATTTTAACTATATTAAAAGATATAAAAGGAAAATGTAGAAGTGGCAAAACAATATTCTCCACCAAAGAACGAAAAGATTCCATGTAGGCTTGGATTTCTTCCAATTTAATTTTGAAATCCAATATTGGTGTGCTATATTTCTGAGTCGCAGTTTGGATTTGGAATAACTGGAGTGAACAAAAATGCTGGTTTTTATCAAGTCTTTCTAAAATACATACTGATTTTTTCTTTGTTTGTTGTTTTCTGCTGTCAGTAGCCTTTATTCATGTGGGGGTCCAGGGAGCTTAAGATGTACTTGCCCAGTGGAGCCCCCACCCCACCCAACTGTGTGTAGTCAGGGCAGGGTGGAGGAGGAGGGTGCTGGCCAGACACAGGTGGAGGCAAAGGGTCCAGCAGGTGCACAGAGTGGTTCACCCAACTCTGACCTGAGTGGAAGGAGGGAGACAGAGTCCAAAGTCTGAGATTGGCTGGCACCCACATTTAATTGTGGGCAGAGCGGAAGCCAGGAAAGGAGCAGGAAGGAGTTAAGAGTGATGCCTGCCTGCCTCCCACATGGGGGTGGCTGGTCCTGCAGACAGCTAGTTCTACCAAGTGCAGGCAGGGTTCAGTTCACTTGGCAGAGCCCACATCGTGTGCATGAGGAACCTATAGGTGAGAAGCTGGGATGTAGAGGGAGTCAGATCTGCAAGGCTAGGGGTGCATCCACGTGGAAGGACCTCGCGTTGCAGGACCATGGGGGTGGTGGGTTCAGGAGGCTCCACAGGGTGGGAGCTGGGAGAGGATGCAGTAGGCAGGACAATGTTTCTAGGGCAGATGGTCCAGGTTACAAGGAGTGGGGTCTCAAAGGCGTGCTGGGCCCTAATTCACTCAGTATCCAGATGTGAATGTGCTGAGGGGGGTGTGGCCCAGCACCTGATCCCTGACCAGTCATGGTTCTTCTGCAGAGTTCACATTCTAGGAGACCTTTTGGGGTCCCCTCTGCATGCTGGCTACACTGACCAGGTTCAGGGATGTCTGGACGACTATACTGATGCTCTGCTGTCTAGACCAGTGCCTTGAACCCCTTCGGCGGGAGCTCATCTGCCACTTGGTGGGCTTCCCCCTGGGCCACATCCCCAAGCGGTTCATGTAGGACATGGTTCCATGTAGGATACTTTCGGCTTCGGATGCAGCCTGTGACAGTTGACTGTGAAGAACATCAGGCTGAGGAGAATCAGGAGTCCTGGGGTTGGGCAATGCTGATGCTGAGGAAGCTGAAGATGAGGTCGGTTTTGGTGAGGTGGCGGAAGGATGACCAGAAGGAGAAGCCCATGCAGGGGAAGAGGGTTAAATACCTCCCAGAGCCAGCATCATGAAGCCCATGCCCAGGTGGATGAGCACCGTGACTTGGCCCACACTGGCGCACTTATTCCTCTGACAGTCCAGAAGCCCAGGTAACCAGAGAAGGAGCCCTCAACATAGGTCACGCGCCCGTGGCTCACAGTGAGCACCATCACGGCTACAACGACACTGAAGACCGGGGACCAGCCCTGCAGGACAAACTTATGGTCCTCATCCCAGGAAGGACCAAGGTCTCCTCCAGGGGTGGAGTGGGGATCAAGTCCATGGCCAACATCCCAACCTCCTGGAACCTTTCCAATTGTCCAATATATACTGCTTTAATAAAAAAAGGGAATTAAAACAAAGTTTTTTAACTGTAATTTTTAACAAGAAGGACTAATATGCTGGTATGGCCATTCACTTTGAAATCACCAAGTAATGTGCTAGAAACAAAGTTAAAATATTATTATCTTATTAAGTAAAACAAAAACAAATGATTGTAGAGACACAGCAGGTTTATAGAAATAAATTTTATTGGGGAAAACTCATATGGAAAAATTTTAGACTCATCGTGTTCTGAAATGCACAAGGATCTGAAAGGCTGGGCCCCAGATTCCAGGAGAGGACCTCAACTTTGACTCTTGAGGATGAGGTGTGTGAGTGGTAAATGTCAGCCTCTTTGGAGTTTTTCCATGGTGGAGCTCTGTCCTTGGGGACTTTGTCTCAACACTGGCAGTGGCCACAGTGTCCCTGGCTTCAGCCTCTTTCATCCACTCAGAAAAACACACTATTCTTCTACTTTGTTATAGCTGCCACTAACTACCCATTTCCCACTTCATGTTACATACAGATGTCATGACCTCCCTGTGTTCAATTCGTGTTTTCTCCAGGCAGCAAAATCAGCAGAGCATTCCTCCGATCTCATGCCACATATGCAACTATCCCATAGCAGTAGAACTCCACAGATTTGTCTCTCATTGTTTGTGTGACTCTGTCATATATTTTTACTTCTAAGTATATTATAAATCCTACTGTTAAGATATCTTTAGATAAATTTCAAAAAAACAAGAAACACAGTCTTTTCCCCTTTACTGTTTTATTTGTACTATTTCTTTCTTTATTTTTAGAAATCCACTTCCTAAACAACATGTCTCTAATGTCAACAGTTATAGAAAGGCTTCAGGCTTTTTATTCATAGTGTTCCTACGAGTCATGTTCAACTTGAAAGCAATCAGCAGCAGCAACAACAACAACATTTATTTATTTATTCCTATGACACATGCTAGGAAGGCTTATCCTTGGAAAGGGACACCATGCTTGGAAAGGTTGAAGGTCACTTAAAGAAAGGAAGACCCATAGGGAGACAGAATGACACAGTGACTGCAACAATGGGCTCCGGGGTATCAGAGATGGTGGGGATGGCACAGGATAGGGCAGGGTTCAGAGCTGTTCTTTACAGGGTTGCTATGAGCCGGACTCGCCTCGATGGCATTGAACAACAACAACAATGTGAGATCTGCTAGGCTAACTAAAAGGTTAGCAGTTCGGACCTACCAGGTGTTCCATGGCAGAAGGATGGACAGTGTCCTCCTGTGAAGAAGCCTTGAACCTTGATGGAAGGTACCATGTAGCACCGTCAACTCAAGTAATGGGGTTTGCACACCAACTTTCTGAATAGTATCATTTCTTGTAGAATGAAGGACATTATCTAGGATTCAGTTCTACTGGAGATAAAGCTCTCAATATTTATTTATCTATTGAGGGTACCATGGACTGCTAGGAAAACAAACAGATTCATCCTGGAAAGGGTCAAACCAGGCAGCTCCTTGGAGGCAAGGATTCTGAGGCTTTGTCTGACACACTTTGGACACGTTGTAAGGAGAGACCGGTCCTTGGAGAGGAACATCATGCTTGGGAGGGTGGAGGGACAGTGTAGGAGGGGAAGGCCCTCTATGAAGTGTACTGATTCAGTGACTGGGGTAATTGGGATGGGTGTATTGGAGACGGTGCGATTGGCACAGGACAGAGCGGAGTTTAGGTCTGTTGAACATAGTGTCACTATGAGTCACAAGTGACTCGACGGCACATAACAACAACAACAACAAAAGTATCCATAATTCATACTCAAATATGGAAGATATATATGCTTGATATTGAATTCTCAGGGTTGTATCTATTTCAGAACTTTAAAGAAACCACTCCATGGTTTCTGATCAGAGGTCGCTGGGTATTTTTTTTCAAATATTTTTTTTAACCTATAAGCAATGCCCTTTTCAAAAATGATTAAGGCAGACTCCATACTGACTTTATTTATGGCTACTTCAGCTGGCCCAAATTCTAATCTCTTCCTCTTCAGCACTGGGGGCTTGTTTATTCTGCTGTAACTTTAGAAAGCTGAGCCTCAATGAAGAAACAATCCTAATCTTGGGCCACTGTTAGACACAGCTCATGAACAGATTTCTCTGTCAATGAATCACAGTGCTGTATTGTCTACTGCTTGTTACAAAATTATAACAAGTTTTATAGTTGCTTTTAATGAGAGAAGTAACTTAATTCCAATTAATCTCTCCCATCATTGCATAGAGGCCAAAGTTGCATAGTTCTTAAAGAAACTAGTTTCAGAATGGATGAGGGAACTCTAGTGGGCCAGTGAATAAAGAGATGTGCTGCTAACCCAAAGAAACACTGTTCAAATCCACCACTTGCTTCTTGGAAGAAAGATGGGCAATCTTCCGTGAAGTTAACAGCCTTTGAAAACCTGCTGGAGGATTAGCTATGAGTCAGTGCTAACTCAATGACACCTAAAGTAACAACAGCTCTCAGGATGGGGAGCTCTGGTGGCATAGTTCATAGGAAGTTGCACAGTCAACCCAAAAGCTGAGTTTCCATGGTGGTTCAAATCCACCAGTGCCTCTGAAATAAACAGGGTAGCCTCCTCACAGCACATATACAGCCTTAGAAGCCTGATGGAAGGGCTATGAGCTAGACCCAATTCAAAGGCAGTGAGAAATGAAGACCTTGTGATAAGTTCTCAGAAGAGAGAAATGAGGCATTTCCATTGCTTCTCAAATGTATTTACTAAAATAATTTCCAAAAAAGCTTCTACCAATCAAACTAAGACACATACACACAGAGGGAGCTCTGAGCAACTACTGGTAAGAAGCTGCTCTGCAATCCCCAAAGCAAGTAGTTCAAGTTCATCAGCTGCTCCATGGGAGAAAGATGAGTAATCTCCTCCCATGTGACTTACTGCTGCTGAAAACCCATTGGAGGGTTAGCTATGGGTCAGTTCTGATCAAACCAGCAGCACATTTATATGGTATACACACACAACCCCACCGCAACTCAACATGAGTCAGTGCCGCCAGGTCGGAGCCGCTGACCCGTGGCAGGATTTCAGAGGCTATAAACTGCATGGGTGGAGACTGCCCATCTTTCTCCCAGGGATCTGCTGGTGGATCCGAACTAGCATCTGCTAGATTAGAAAGACAATCTCTTTCCACTAGGCCACCAGAAAGACTTCAAAGAAAACTACTTCATAGGCGTCAGGAAACTGACAGGAAACACAAAGAAAAATGGAGTCAAATGAGAGGACATAAACTTGTCAGTGAGTGAAGAGAAGGAACTGAGGGGCTGGAGAGCTAGCAGAAGTTGAGCAAATGGGACTGTAACATGGAAACAATCTAGGACTTCCTGAGGAAAGGCGTCTGCCAACCACCAGACAACTAGACCGCAGAGGGAAAACGAAAAACTGAGGGGCAAGGTGCATTTTCATTTGTAATGTGTGATTTATCTTCTTTACCTCTATAGAAACCATAAGAGAACTAAGGGGCTAGATAGTAGTAATCTTAAAATCAGTAGCATAAGTAGCTGAAATACTGGATAACTTTATGTTGTTGCTATTTTTGCTGTGTAGGGGCTGTCCAGGCGGAACTGGTTCATACCTGGCCCCCAGCAGGTTTTTAGATGTTCTAAACTGCATGGTAGGAGATTACTCATCTTTCATCCTCAAAGCAGCCAATGTATTTGAATTCTGTGCTTTTGGGGTTGGTAAGTGCTGCTCCTTCCCATAAAGCCATCAGAGCTATTCTGAAAAAATATTCCTAAATTGCTTTATGGAAGGCATTATAACAAAAAGACAACTGGACGGATGATAGGATAAGCAGATGGTTTACAAAGTAGACCAAAAAGTAAGTAGCAAAGGGGATGCCTATGCACAAAATAATTAAAGATTTCCCATGATTTACCGTTCCATCTTCCATCAGCTTCAGACAAGAACCAAAATCTGCTAACCGAATATGTCCATTCATATCCATCAATATATTGTCAGGTTTAATGTCCCTGCAAAAAAAAAGAAAAAATATATTCCACTTTTAGTTGTATAATATAATGTTTCTGTATGAAAAATCTGTATTAGCTTTAAAATTACTACTTTAAGAACAATGATTTGACTTGAGTTCATATTTGAACTTTATTAAACAAACACAGAATCAGTAACCTCTTGAAAATAAAATGTGTTGTGACAATATTCATTCAGTTTAAAGTAATCTTACCATATTCTTTTAGCCTCTAAAGTGACTATGATATAAGTAAGCATGAAGAGCCATAAGTATCTGATACCGAGAAAAGGAACTATTCTCTGGCCTATAAAAGTGGACAAAGAAAAAGAATTCTACTTCCTGAATCCTGATTATAACACAAATCAATTGATTCTCAAACACTCCAGGTCGCAATACAAGAAACTGCTTCACAAAACAGATTTGAAAAACAATCATGCTTTGCCTAATAAATTACACACAAACACAGACCCTTCTCAGAAAATTGTGACTTGCAAGACAATCAGGTCTATATATTAAGGACGTTCTGATGGCCTAGTGGGTAGGGAGTTGTGCTTCCAACCCAAAGGCACACAGTTTGAATCCACCAGCTGTTCCTCTGGAAAAAGATAAGACAATCTTCTCTTGTGCAATTTACAGTCTTGAAATGCTGCTACCAGTCAGCTATATGAGTTAGTTCCAATTCAATGGCACATTAACAACAACATAGTTACAAAGTGAATTTTAACAGTTTTTGCATTTCACTAACGAAAAGTACTGCAAAATAGGGGCAACTTTGGTTACTATGAACGAACTAATCCAAGGAATGAAGGTTTGAATCGACTTCGAAGCATCTCATTAGAAAGGGTTGGCAATCGACATTTGAAAATCTAGTCACTGAAAAGCAAAAAAAACCACACCAAAAACAAACAAATAAAACACGCAAAAGCGATGAGGTTTTACTTTATTGCAACTATGGCAAAATCATATATAAAAAGATTTGTAAATAAGATTCTGAGGGGTAAGTCAAAGGCTGTTGTTAGATGTCTTCAAGCCACCTGCCTCTTAGAGTGGCCTCATATTCAACAGGACAAAAGTCTGTCCCATCCTGCACCATCCTAAATCTCTGCTGTGTGTAAGCCCATTGCTTCAGCCAGTCTGTCAATCCATCTTATTGAGGGTCTTCTCCTGTCTGATCTTCAACTGTCCCCAGCACAATATACTTATCCAGAGACTGACCCCTCCAGATAATGAATCCAAACTATGTGAAACGAAGTCTCACTCTTCTTACTTCTTTTTTTTCCTTCTTCTTCTTCTTACTTCTAAGGAGTACTCTGACTTCACTTCTTTCAAGATAGTTCTGCTTGTTCTTTCGGCTGTCCAGGGGATAGTCAATATTCTAACACTACAATTCAAAGACAGCAGTTCTTTTTCCTTACTCATTCTCCAGGTTTCACACCCATAGCAAGCAAATGAAAATTTCATGACTTGTATCTTTAAACTAGCTAGTGATCCTGAATGTTTAATCATGTGTTTGCTGGCCATCTGAACATCTTCTTTGATGATTCTGCCCCAGCAAAAATAGCTGTCAGTAAGACAGCAAATGCTGACAATGATGTGGAGAGACCAAAACACTCAACTCTACTCTATGTAATGTAAAATGGTGCAACCAGTATGGAAAGCAGTAAGGTGCTTCCTTAGAAGGTTGGAAATAGAAACACAATTTGATCTGGTAACTCACTAGAGATATATTGCAATGAAGTAAGAGCTGCAATGCACACAGACATATTCACACCCGTATGCATAGTGGTATTATTTATAATAATAAAGAACTGGAAACAATCTAAGTGTCTATGAATGGATAAATGATTAAAGAAACACTGGAGCTTTATATATCAGTTAAAGAAAACAAACAAACAACAAGAAAAATATTTGTAAACTATTGTACAACATTTCCTTCAAAGCAGCTTGAACTTCTTACTTCATCACCATAGGCTCTTGCTCA
>NW_006399964.1:3254533-3279515 GCF_000299155.1 Elephantulus edwardii | reverse complement strand
GTGACTGGGGTAATTGGGATGGGTGTGTCAGAGGCAGTGAGGCTGGCGCAGGATAGAGCAGAGTTTACGGCTGTTGTGCATAGGGTTTCTATGAGTCACAAACGACTCGACGGCACATAACAACAACAACAATTGTACAACATGGATGAATGTAGAACAAATTATACTGAATGACATAAATCAATCACCAAAGGACAATTACAATAGAAGAACACAGATATCAAAAACTAATGAAAGGTTTACACACAGACACAATGAATCATAGAAGTTTAATAAAGATGAGAATGTAAGGGAAATGGAGCAAAAACGGATTAAATATATAAGCTGGGAGAAGGGAAACTATATGAATTTTATTAAGCATTGCTTATTAACTGGAATCACTATGATAAAAGCCTACGAGTGACTGAATGAAAATACAGTATAACTTGTAAACTTTCACTCAAATAACACATGAAAGAAAGAAGTTAATTTTTAAAAAAGAAAATAAATACCATTGCTTGGGTACAACAATAACTTGTATTTATTTAGTGCTTTTCTTGATTCTTTGCTATTTTTTATTATGATTTAAGGCAAAGTGTATAAATAAAACTGGCTCTTCATTCATTCAATTCAGAACATTAATAATAATCCCTCAAGGTTATCACACTTTGTTCACTTCCACTCTTTAACTCTAATTTCCACAAAATCTGCCTATTCTACTCCTGCCCTGGGGCCTTCTGGGCCTATGTACTGAGTGGCTAAAAGCTGGGCCATGAAGGTGAGGGGTGAGCCACACTTAAAGAGTAAGTGAGAACCCAGCCTTGGAGTTCCCACTCGCCTCTATCGGACCAATAAGCCTGGAATTTTTGTGGCTGAGTTTTGGTCCATATTTCCCCACAATTTTATGCAGGCATTCCCACTATGATCTCTGTAAGAGTGGTCAGCAATTTTGCCTAGGCACCAGCTAGTCCTTGTCTCAGGGTCGTGGAAGTTGAGGTCTGACTGATCCACTAGTCTTTTCTTTGTTTCCAGAAGTTCATTCACTTTATTGGTACATGTTAAGAGTGTAAGGAGCATGAGGACAGCAAATCCTGACCCTGCGTAAGTCTACAAAACGACTGCCCCCATCAACAGTATCCACAACATAAAACCAACTGGTGTGGGGATTCCCAAATTCTGCTTATTATTCTTATTATTCTGTTGTTATGAGTTAGTAGCCCACTGATGTTGACTGAGGTCGGAGCTGCGACTGAAGACAATGTGTTACAGGGCTTTTCTCTTCTTAACTCTTATGAATTAAATTTAGAAGCAGAGGCAAAAGTCTGTTCATTTTTCTAGTAGCCACATGCCGTCTCACGTTGATGAGATCTTTCATGGACAGTGAGCTCATTCTCCATCTTGAAGGTTATTCATTGCACTGAAAGGGTTCCTGCTCCATGAATTCTCCAATGTCTACTAAGACTTGACTGCTGGGCATAAGATCTTCCACATTCACTACATGAAAAGGAAGTCTTTCTTGTGAGAATTCTTGGAATGAGGTATGAGGCATGACTGTGGTTGACGTTTATGTTAAGTTCACTGTCAATACTGGATTTCTCTCTAGGATAAGTCTGTTGATGAACAACCAAATTTGCCTTTCTGATGAAGCCTTCACCACACTGACCACAAACATACGGTTTCTCTCCAGTATGAGTTCGCTTGTGAATACTGAGATCTCCAGTCTCACTGAAACGTTTCCCACACTCCATGTAGGCATAAGTCTTCTCTCCAATTAGTGTTTGTTGGTGTTTACAGAGATACGACTTCTGGATGAAGCCCTGACCACATTCAGCACATTTACAAGGTAAATATATTCTAGTATGAATTACCTGATGGGGAGTGAGCTGACTCTACCTCCTGTAGCTTCTTCCACACTTCTGGCACACATAAGGTCTCTCCCCAGTGTGAGTTCACTAGTGAACAGACAATACTGCTTTCTGGACGAAACCCTTACTACATTTTCCAAATTTATGGGGTCTCTCTCAAGTGTGAGTTTTCTGGTGGATAGTGAGTACACTCTTCCTGATAAAGCCTTTCCCACACTCCATGCATACAAAGGCTTTCTCTCCAATCTGTGTTTGCTGGTGGGTGTTGAGGTGTATCTTCTGGATGAAGCCTTTACCACATTTTCCACATTTATTAGGTTTCCCCCCAGTGTGAGTTTGTGAATGGAAAGCGGGTCCAGTTTCCTGATGAAGACTTTCCCACACTCCATGCACACAAAGACTTTCTCCCCAACATGTATTTGCTGGTGGGTACAGAGGTGTATCTTCTTGACAAAGCCTTTACTGCATTCAATACTGCATTTATAGGGTCCCTCCCTAGTGTGAGTGCACAGTGGATAGTGAATACGTTCTTCCTGATGTAGCCTTTCCCACATTCCAAACACACACAGAGCTTCTCCCTCTCTCCCTCCCTCCTCCCTCCCCCTCCTCCTTCTTCTTCCTCTCTCTCTCTTTCCCCGCCCTCACCCTGCACCACATTAATCTCATTTATATCTCTCAATGCCTTACCACATTCATCTCATTTATAGGGTTTCTCTGCAATGAGTGTTTGCAGATGGAGAGTGATGTCATTCTTGATGAAGCCTTCTCCATATTCTGTGCACATAGGGTTTCTCCCCACTGTAAATCTGCTGATGAACAATGTCTGGATGAATCCTTGAGTTTCTTCTCAGTGTGAATACACTGATGAGTAGTGAGGTCATGCTTCCAGATGAAGCCTTTTCCACACTCCTTACACACACAGGGCCTCGCCCTAGTATGAGTTTGCTGATGAACATGGGGTTTTGTTATTTTGAGAGTTCTCTGACTCCTGTGGATATTAATCTCAGTGCTCCTAGATATTTGACTCTCAGAGAACATAACTTCCTCACAAAATGGGTCAAGGTGACTATGAAGCAAGGTCTTCTCATCTCCATTAAGCCCAGAGTCCTTTGTTTGACTGTTTCTTATTCGATGAACTGTTGGCAAAGTTAAGCTTGATTTCATCGTTGTTTCACATAGTTCAAACAGATCACGGTTTTCCAGGAAATGAAGATGAGCACTGTTCTGATGATCCCTATTTTCCAATGCATTAAAGATTCTGCAGTGTATGTAATCTACATTGTATTACAGTGTCCTACAGTGTATGTACTATAGTGTATGTAATCAGTCTGTGAAATCTTTCATCCAACAAGAGCCCAAACAGACTCTCATCAGCTTTCTGGACTTCTGAAAAGCTTTCACTGTGGTGTTCCGAGAACACAGACGACAGCTGTTCACCTTGTTCCAACCTGGGGAATGCATCAGGTTTGCTATGTTGATATCCAATGGACACCAGGCTTCTGTCATTCTCCAACATCCTGGTACAGGGCCTGCTGAAGAGGGTCCAGAAGTTCCCATTCTTGCCTAGTCCACAGTCACATCACTGAATGTCAGTGCTTTCTGATCCATGACCACAGCTTTCCATTGCTGGGATACTTCCAGCAACCTTGGATGCTCTGTCTTTGTCTTTTCCTGATGAGCTCTAATTCCTTTTCAGAAATCTCAATGTCCCATTGAGGGTGACCTTCATGAATTTCAGGTTCTCACTACACCACATCCACACATTCGTGTCTCCCAATTAAAAGGAAAGAGATGCACAGCGATCTATTGGGGATGTTTGGGTTTGTTTTTCTGAATAATCCAGATTTCCTGAAACCGGAATTTATATCCATAATCTGCTTTTTTACTTTATTAGTCTTTTTTACTATTTCAGTACATATTTGTTTTTCTTCCCTCTTATTTGTTCTGGACAGAAAAAGATTAAAGTTGCATTTGAGATGGCTGTGACTACTCTTAAACTTGTAAGAACACAGTCTTAAAAAGGGCCTAAAAGTAGTCTTGAAAGCATTTCAGTCTTAAAAGTGGCATCCTTAGCAGCATTATTCACCATTGCAAGAACATGGAAATAGCCCAGATGTTCAACCACAATCTACTGGATTAAGAAATTATGGCACATTCACACAATGGAATACTACACAGTACACAGGAGCAATGATTTTGTAAACTATTATGTAACTTGGGAGGAACTGGAGAGCATTATGCTGAGTGAATTAACTGAGTCCCAAAAGCACAAATATTGTATAAAACCATTATTGTATAAGGGCCGGGGGGTGGGGGGCAGGGGATAGAAGGAGAGGAAAGAGGATGTGCATGGGGTTGTGCAATTTGATGGGTGGGAGGTGAAAAAAATTGGGAGAATCTGGTCTGGAAAACAATGTATTCCAATTTTGTAAATAAGCTTGTATAATAAAAACAAAACAAACAAACAAATGACATTCTTGTTTTTCAGCACTTTAAGAGAGTCCTTGGGAAAGTAGTATGTTGTTTGATTTCTTGACTGCTGCTTTCATGGGTGTTGATTCTGTATCCAAGTAAGAGAAATCTCTTGTCCATTTATCATGATGCTGTTTTATTGGTCAAGGTGTGAAGATTTGGTTTTCCTGATGTTGAACTGCAATCCATATTGTACATTATAGTCTTTGAGCTTCATCACTTCAAGTCTTGTTTTCTGTAAGCAAGTTGTGCCATCTTTCTAGCCCAAGTTGTTGACAAATCTACTTCCAATATTGTTCACACATTCTTCTTCAAATAGCCTAGCTTCTCAGATTATTAGTTCAGCATATAGACTGAACAGATATGGTACAAGGATCAAACCCTGACATGCCGCTTTCCAGACTGTAAACTAAATAGCACCCTCCTGTTTTCTTCTGGTCTGACTGCTCTGGTTTACATACAAGAACTCAACTACATCTTCTTATTGTGGTTCCATTTCTTCTCAAGATCATTCCCATTCTTCTCAATGTAACCTAAAACCCACACCTTAGCACAGTGCAAAGATTCAAATACCTCTGCAGAGTCAACAAAACAAAAATAAACCTCTCTCTGGTAGTTTCTACTTTCAGCCAAAACTCCTATTTATACTACAATTGTCCTATGTGCCATCGAGTCAGAAGTGACTCACAGCTGACCCTCGAGTGGGTTTCAGAGGCAGTAACTTGCACGGAAGAAGACTGCCAGTCCTTTTCCAGCAAGGAAGCTGGAAGATTCAAACTGTATGTCTTTGGGCTGGCAGTGCAACTCCTTCCCACTGAACCACAGAGCTCCCTATATTTATGCCATTGTTATGTACCACTGGATCAGATCTGGTCCATAGCTGACCCACCAGTAGGTTTTCGCAGCCTGTAAATTACATGGGCAGAGATTGCTCATCTTTCTCCCATAGAGCAGATGGTGGATTCAAACCATGTGCCTCTGGGTTGGCAGCAAAGCAACTCACTACAAGGCCACTCAAATTTGGACCAATTTTTGAAATAATCTTTTTAGTACTAGGTTTTATGCCTAGGCACTTGATCCATTTTTATTCAGTTTATATGGCATATGTTTTTTAAATATGCTGTGAGTTTTTTCATACATGGTGTTTTAGTTTTGTGCACATAGATATTTGTCAGCATTATTTGTTAAAGAAGATATTTTCCTCCATAGCAGATTTCATCCCTCTGTCAAACATCAGCTGTCCAGAGATGGATGGGTTCATTTCTGGGTTCGCAATCCTATTACACTGTTGTCTGTATCTGTGGCAGTACTAGGAGCAGGCAGTTTTTAGTACTGTGGCCATGCAGTGGGTTTTGGGTTTATTTTTCTTTTCCTGTAGTACGTTATCTGACTTTTCATTCTTTTCCATATAAAGTTAGGGAGTAAGCTGTAGAACTGGCCGTTTCTTCTGAGTTTTCACACATGTTCTAGTTCTCCATCATGTTCTGTTAGAATTTGTTTCTAGTCGGTCCTGTTGTGACATCACTCCTTTCTTTTCTTGTGTTACTGGAGCCTTCCTCCTTTTTCTTTGCTAGATTTGCCAGGGGCTTTTCTGTTTTGCTTCATTTGTGTCTGCTGTTTATTAATTCCTTTTCCAGAGACTGCAGATTTTGCTTTCTGTTCTTTTTCCTAGTTGTTAGAGATGTTGGAATATGGCTTTGATTTTAGTTCTTTCTTCTTTTTTTAATGTGTGTATCTGTTGCTATGAATCTACTCTAGCACTGCTTCTGCTATGCTCCAAAGATTTTGGTTATTATGGTTTCATTATCATTTGTTTCAAGAAATTGTAAAATTCCTTTCTTTTTTTCAGTTCTTAAGGAGTTAAACTGCTAATCCCAAAGAGGCATCTCTGGAGGGCTAAACCTCCAAGGGAGCAGGAAGGGCAAGCTTCTCCTTCCTGTGAGATTTAGAGTTCAGAAACCTTCCGGAGCGTCAGCTATGAGGCAGTTCTACCTTGGCAGCAATGAGCGAGAAACAGGAAAGATCACCAAGTATTCAAGTGGGGAGTTACTCCTTTAGATGTTATTCTTTCAGTTGTGAATTTTACATGTTATAGACTTATGTCTGGAAGCAGGCATGGCATCGACTTCCTCAACAACATGCCTCTGGAAACGCTATAAACTTTGATAAATGATGATAGTTATAGAAAGGCTTCAGGACTTTTGTTCATAAGGTCTCTATGTGTTGTGCTTGACTTGACAGCAATCAACAACAACAACATCAACAGACTTACGATCTGAGAAGATGCTCTGTAGTATTTAAATGATTTTTTTAAATGTACTGAAGCTTCCTTTAGGCTTATCTGGTGCCATCATCATCATCTCTGGCATACTCGATGGCATTCATTGCTGCAGTTCAGTCATGGTGCCAAGCCATTTCTTTAAGGATCTAGGTTAAAATAACAAAGACTCTCATCTTTACATAAAATTTTTTGTAAACATTCTTGGAAAGCTAGCTCCTCATTTACTGTTTGCCTATAGTAGCATTTCCAGAGCTTTTAAATGGTTGTAAAAGAGTTCACCTGTTTCACTGAGGAATAAATAAATTAGCAGTGCACTTACATGACCATGTCAAGAAGTCATATCTGACTCTTTAAGTTTACTAATATGGTGGTCTAGTGTGTAAGGAGTTACACTATCCACACAAAGACATGTGGTGTTAAGTCCACCAGGTGCTCCATGGGGAAAGAGTGGCAAATCTACACATGCAACTTAGCCTGTGAAAACCTTCTACAGGATCAGCTAAGAGTCAGTTCCGACTCAATGGCACACTCCAACAACAACAAAACTATTCTACTTAGAGAAAATGGCTCTTGAAAACCAAAGCACCATGCACAGGGCCACTGGGTAAAGGCAACAGACTAGAGAGCATGTCGAGCACTTTAGCTCCTAACAAGGAGGTACACGGCATTGAAGTTGTTGCTTTTATGTGCTGTCGAGTGGGAAACTCAAAGCTGACTTTGCAGCAGGTTTTCACAGGCTCTAAATCGCACTGCAGGAGACTGCCATCTTCCTCCTGAGAAGTAATAAGAACCCTACATTTAAATAAAAATGGACAACAATGAAAATTTTATTATGAAAAGAACAAGAGCTCAAGTGTCTGAATGAATCTTCAAGATTACTACTCAGCGCACAGTTTCCCAAACACACCCTTTAAAATACGTCTCTTATGAAAAGTATGTCAGGAAACAATTTCTAAACCCTTACTTTGGTCAATAAATTAAGAACTAATTCTCCTGTCATTTCTGTTATAGCAGTCTAGAGAAATGTATGAATTCAGACATGCAAGCTGACCTTAGTGGACAAAATTAATCACTCTTTTCTCTAGGCTATACCAGCAATTAATGATCTGTTTGTATGCATGTCAGTCTTACTTCTGTGAACATCTTGATTACTGCAGTTTGCGGAAAATTATTTTCCACTTTTAATAATGGAAGGGTTGAAAAAATATTAAATGAATAAGCACAAAATACTGACTGCATGATTGATAAGGACCTCAATTTCCTTACTTAATTAAACAAGTTATTAATTGTAATATCATAATGTTGTTGTTGTTGTTATGTGCCGTCGAGTCACTTGCAACACATAGCAACCCTATATACAACAGCCCTAAACTCTGCTCTATCCTGTGCCAATCACACTATCTCTGATACACCCATCCTGATAACCCCAGTCACTGAATCAATCCAGCTCATAGAGGGCCTTCCCCTCCAGCGCTGTCCCTCCACCCTCCCAAGCATGATGTCCTTCTCCAAAGACTGGTCTCTCTTTACTACATGTCCTAGTATGCCAGATGAAGCCCCAGAATCCTTGCCTCCAAGGAGCCGCCCAGTTTAACCCTCTCCGGGTTGAACTTGTTTGTTTTCTTAGCAGTCCATGGTACCCTCAATACTCTTCTCAACTGATGCTCAAAGGCATCAATTCTCCTTCTATCCTCCCTAGTCACTGTCCAACTCTCTGACACAGAACAAGTGATTGCAAAGACCATGGCCTGTATCAGACACACTGTAATCTCCAGAGAGACACCACTGCTCTTTAGTACTTTGGAGAACTCTCTAACAGCAGACTTTCCCATCACAATACGTCTTTTAATTTCCTGGCTACTGGTGCCAAGAGTGTTGACTGTGGAGCCAAGCAAACTAAAGCTGTGAACAATCTCAATATCTTCACCATCCATCCTGATGCTGCCAATGGTCCAGTGGTGAGAATCTTTTTTTTTTCTTGATATTGAGCCTCAATCAATATTGAAAGCTGTAGTCCTTGACCCTCTGCAGCAAGTGCTTCAGGTCCTCTTCAGTTTCAGCAAGCAGGGTTGTGTCATGTGCATAACGCAGACTGCTGATAGACCTTCTGTCAATCCTGACACCACACTTCTCCTCATAGAGCCCAGCCTCCCGGATAATCTGTTCTGCATACAGGTTGAAAAGGTATGGAAACAGGACACATCCCTGGCATACGCCCTTCCCAATTTTAGAGAAGCTCAATATCAGCTGTGAAAACTAGGCCAGTAGCTGATTGTGGAACATACCACCAACTACTTATATGCAAGTTCAAGCTGAAGATGAGGAAAATGAAACCAAATCCATGGGAACCAAAATAGGACTTTGAGTCTATCCCCCCCAAAATTTCAGAACCACCTCAGGAACAGGTTTGAGGCCTTGAACACTAATGAGCGAAGACCAGATGAGTTGTGGGAGGATATCAAGGGTATCATCCAGGAAGAGTGCAAACGGTCATTACAAAGACAGAGGAGGAAGAAAAGACCAAAATGGATGTCAGAAGAAACTCTGGAGATTGCACTGGAGCATAGAGAAGCCAAAGGATAAGGAAGAATTCAAGATAATAAAGAGCTGAATAGAAGATTTCAAAAGGCAGCATGGGATGACAAAATAAAATATTACAATGAAATGTGCAAGGAGCTGGAATCAGAAAATCAAAAGGTCTGAACTCGCTCAGCATTTCTTAAACTCAAGGAACTGAAGAACAAATTCAAGCCTCAAGTTGCTATAATCAAGGATGCTTTAGGCAGAATATTAAATGATCCAAGAAGTAATAAAAGAGGATGGAAAGAATATACTGAGTCACTGTATCAAAAGGCATTGGCAGACACAGAGGAATTTAATGAAACAACATATGAGAAGGATCCTATAGTGATGAAAGAAGAAGTCCAGGCTGCTTTGAAGGAAATAGCAAAAAATAAGGCCCCAGGAATAGATGGTATACCAATTGACATATTTCAGCTAATAGATGTTGTCCTGGACGTGCTCACCAAGTTGTACCAAGAAATCTGGAGAACAACCACCTGGCCAACTGACTGGAAGAGATCTATATTTTTTCCCATCCCAAAGAAGGGTGACCCAACAGAATGTGGAAACTATAGAACGATATCATTGATTTCACACACAAGCAAGATTCTATTGAAGATTATCCAAAAACGACTGGAACAGCACATCAGCAGAGAACTGCCAGAAGTCCAGGCTGGGTTTAGAAAGGGTCGTGATACTAGGGAAATTGTAGCTAATGTTGGATGGATCTTGGCTGAAAGTAGGGAATACCAGAGGAATGTCTATCTGTTTCATTGACTATGTAAAGGCGTTTGACTATGTCACAACAAGCTCTGGCTGACTCTGAGAAGAATGGGAATCCCAGAACACTGGATAGTGCTAATGCGAAACCTATACTTGGACCAAGAGGCAGTCATCAGAACAGAGCAAAGAAACACTGCATGGTTCAAATATCATAATAGATGGAGAAATGCTGAAGTTGTTAAAGATTTCCTTTCACTAGATCCACAATCAATATCCAAGGTAAGAGCAGTCAAGAAACTGAAAGATGTACTGTTGTTGCTATTGTTGTGTGTCTCTGAGTCACCTGCTACTCATAGCGACCCTATATACAACAACTCTGAACCCTGCTCTATCCTGAGCCAACTTCATTGTCTTTGACACACCTAACCCCATTACCCTAGTCACTGAGTCAATCCATCTCATACAGGGTCTTCCATTCCTGCACTGATCCTCAACCCTTCCAAGCATGGTGTCCCTCTCTAAGGACTGATCCCTCCTTACAACATACCCAAATATGTCAGAGAGAGCTTCAAAATCCTTGCCTCTAAGGAGCAGCCTAGTTTCACCTTTTCCAAAACAAACTTGTTTGTTCTCCTAGCAGTCCATGGTATATTCAATACTCTTCTCCAGTACTACAACTCAAGCATCAACTCTTCTTCTGTCATCCTTAGTCACTGTTCAGCTTTCTGATGCGTAACAAGTAATTGTGAAGACCATGGCCTGGATCAGGCACACCTAGTCTCTAGAGCAACATCACTGCTCTTCAGTACTCTAGAGAGGTCCCTGACATGTTACATTAGGGAAATCTGTCATCAAAGTCCTCTCTAAAGTTTTAAAAAAGCAATGATGCCAGTTTAAAGAATACGTTTGAAGACCTATGTGAGGCTTCTATACTTTTAATTGCTTCCTTTGTATAAGAAAGTTGGAAAATGAATAAGGATTCCAGAAACAGAATTTATGCCCTTAAATTGTGGGGTTAGAGAAAAGTACTAAATATGTTTTAGACTACCAAAAGAACAAACAAATCTGTCTGGGAGGAAGTGTAGCCAGGGTGCTCCTTAGAAGCCAAGATGGTGACATTTCACCTCACATACTTTGGACATGTTATCAGAAGGGGCCACACCTTGAAAAAGGCATCATGCTGTGGAAGGTCAAGGAAACAGAGGAAGACACTCTGGAAACACAGATTGCCACAGTGACCACAATGGATTTAAGCCTATTGCAGATGGTGAGCATGACAGTGTACAGGGCAAAGTTCAGATCTGTTGTTCACTGGGTCACTAGGATTCATAGTTAACTTGATGGCACCAAACAATAACATCATTAATTGTTAAATGTAATTTTCAAATACATCAGCTACAGATAAAAATTAGACGTATTATTATTCATTTTTTAGACATTTCAGTCTGTATGTGAGAGTCAGAAGAACATCATCTCTGATTGCAGTGAGATATTCCAGTTACCTAAAGAATTGCGATAGGACTGTACTGATACAAAAGAAGGTATATGATGGTGGTATACGTCTTGAGTACTACTACAGTTTCAGAGTGTCATGATTTTCATTATACTGATATCTACTATTTAGTAAATTCTGGCTATTACAGAAATTGCTCCTCTACTAATAGTAAAAAAAATTATTTTATGTTTTAGTAAGAATCACTATTTTTTTTTTAGTCACAATTTTAAAATGTGACTCAGACCTGTGAGAGATAAAAAGAGTTTAAATCAGCCTCACGCTTCAAAGCATTTCCATTCCATTGTCAAAGTGTAGTAACTTTGTCACTGCATACCACACAGATTATTCCCAAAGCATACCCACAAATCTAAGCTGAAAGAGATGAAACTGGCTTGAGGCCCTGGTGGAACTAGCACATAGCTATCATTCTTGAAATTCTTATAGGATATGGGGTGGAAGTGGAAAATTCTTTAGAATGAAATTTCTGGAGATTTCCTCCTACAGATTCTATTCAGATAGGTTTGATACAGTTTCTAGAATGCATTTCACTCTAGAGTTAGTAACATCATATAAAGTATTATGAAGATAACAATATAGTAAATCTTATGAGAAATACATAGTAATTATAAGGAAATCCTAGTCTTCAGTATAGATTACGCTTACAACAACAACATTGTTGTTAGATCTGTTGAGTGACCCTATGAACAACAGATTTGAACCCTGTCCCTTTCTATGTCATCTTCATGATCTTTGACATACCTGAGCCCACTGTTACAGTCAGTGTGCCAATCCATCTCCTTGAGGGTCTTCTTTTGCCGATCCTTCACTTTCCCAAGCATGATGTCCCTTTCTAAGGAAAAGTTCCTCCTAAGAACATCTCAACATTGCTGTTGTTGTTGTTATGTGCCGTTGAGTCGTTTGCAACTCATAGCGACCCTATGTACAACAGCCCTAAACCGTACTCTATCCTGTGCCAATTTCATTACCTCTGACACACCCATCCCGATTACCCCAGTCACTGAATCAATCCACCTCACAGAGGGTCTTCCCCACCTGTGCCGTCCCTCTACTCTACCCAGCATGATGTCCCTCTCTAAAGACCTGTCTCTCCTTACAACATGTCCAAAGTATGTCAGGCGAAGCCCCAGAATCCTTGCCTCCAAGAAGCAGCCTGGTTTAACCCTCTCTAGGATGAATCTGTTTATTTTCTTGGCAGTCCATGGTACATTCAGTACTCTTCTCCAGCCACACAGCTCAAAGACATCAATTCTCCTTCTATCCTCCCTAGTCATTGTCCAGCTCTCTGATGTATAGCAAGTAATTGTGAAGACTATGGCCTGTATCAGGCACACCTTAGTGTCCAGAGAGACATCGCTGCTCTTGAGTACTTTAGAGAGGTCCCTAACAGCAGACTTTCCCATCATAATACGTTTTTTTGATTTCCTGGCTAACTGGTGCCAAGAGTGTTGACCATGGAGCTGAGCAAACTGAAGCTGTGAACAATCTCAATCTCTTCACCATCCATCCTGATGCTACCGATTGGTCCAGTGGTGAGAATTTTTGTCTTCTTGACATTGAGCCTCAGTCCATATTGAAGGCTGCAGTCCTTGACCCTCTGCAGTAAGTGCATGAGGTCCTCCTCAGTTTCAGCGGAAAAAAAAAATCCTCACAACTGATCTAACCGGCAACACCACAGCAGGGAAAAGACTGAAGTAGTCAACGATTTCATTTTACTTGGATCTACTATCAACATCATGGAACCAGGAGTCTGGAAACCTCACTGGATTGTACTGCACTGGGCAAATGTGCCTTCAAGGTCCTCTTTAAAGTCTTGAAAAGCAAGGATGTCAGTTTGAAGACTATGGTGCAGCTGACTCAAGCAGTAGGATTTTTAATTCCTTCAAATATACATTAAAGTTGGACAATGAATAAGAAATACTGAAGAATGGACACCTTTGAATTGTGGTGCAGGCAAACAGTACTGACACTACAGACAGCTGTGGTGGCCCAGTCCCTCGGGAATCGGCCTGCTAACTCAAAGGCGGTGGCCTCTGGCATTTCAAAACCACCAGTGGCTCCATGGGAAAAAGACAAGCATCTTCTCCCAAGAGCTTTATAGTCATCTGAAAACTTGCTGGAGAGAGTAATGAGTATGACTTGAGTTTTTTTAAAGCCAAAAGAACAGACAAACTTGGCTAAGAAGAAATATAGCCACAGTATTCCATGGAAGCAAGGATCATGAGACCTCATCTCATTTGGGCACACATCAGGGGGTGCCTGTTTCTGGAGAAGGACATCATGCTCAGAGCGGATTGTAACCAAAAGGGAGGAAGACCCTCAATGAGAAGGACTGGCGCAGTGAATGCAGCACCAGCCTTAAATCAGCAGGATAGCCTGGGGTCGGGCAGAGTTTCTTTCTGATGTAAACAGAGAGTTGGTATGAGTTCCAGCTGACTTGATGGCACATAACTAGAGCATAGTTAAACAGATCTGCCTGGGGGCCTATGGCGCATGACCACATCTCACCCATGCAAGCAGTATGCCTGTGATTGCTACAGAGGCTCCTGCAGTAGTATCTGCTCCTGTGCTCACCTTTGTACCTGATTCCTGCGTACACCACAGCTCTGATCTCTGAAGACCAACCTTTTTGGAAGTCAACTAAGGTTTGCCTGTTCATACTTTCGGTTGCATTGAGGACCAAGGCTACCATATGCCAGGAAGCAAGACCTCTGAGAAGAAGCTGCACTCATAACTACCAACATGACCTCCCTGGAGATCCAGTGGTCAGATACTACAACCTCCTTTCTAGTTGTCAGACTGTCACATCCTGCTGCAGAAGGCCTCAGGCAAAGGCATGTGTTGCCTTGTCAGAGTCTGCATGTCTCCTATTCATCTCCTAACTCAGTCCTCTAAGACAAACAGGACAGCCCTTGCTGGGGATGATTTTGGCTCTCTGTTCTGTCCAATCAGCATACAGGATTGATGGCTAGGATCACCCTGTTCCAGGAAGCAGTTATCTTTAGGAGAGGCTGTCCTATAAAGGGAGCTCTGACAGTAAGAAGGCGTACTTCCTTCATTTGGGGACTGTACAGAATAGAACAACACTTCCCCCTCATAGTAACAACCAGCTGCTGGACTGATAAGAATGGCTACAGGAAGTTCTCAGGTGAGCCAGGCTTACTAGTAGACCATGCTCCCTAAATCACCCCAACTCCCCTGAGGCTCTGAAATCAGTAAGACTCATCTCACAGGTATCCTGTTCAGGAGGGCCAGTAGCTCCTCCTTTCGAATGGAAGAAAACCTGCCTACTTTTCCCCAGAGCACGGAGGACTTCTCAGGCAGAATTCGAGGGTAACTTCCAGCCTCAAATGAGACTTACTTGGTGTGAGTTTCCAACTAAAATCATGACTGCAAAAGAGAAAAGGGTAGAATAATCAGACAGAGGACTTCACTCCCTGGGGCACAGAAGGATCACAGCACCTCTAAGGTTTATCTGGGAGATAATAAAAGTGGGGAATTGAGGTCTAGAACTTTGAATTCGGAATTAAAGCAGGGAGAGAGAAGTAGTTATTACAGAGGAAGAGAAGAAAACTGTAAGCAATGGTGTCCGACTCTGCAGCCTCAGAATTTAATTGGCTATAAGTAATGTCACTATGAGTCATACTCAGCTCGATGGCAATCAACAGCAACAATGCAGTCAAACCACCAAAACACAGAGAAAGTGAAAAAGCGAACAGCTTTGAAAATTCTAATGTTCCAGCAAAACAGACTCCAAGACACACATAGAACAGAGGGGTAAAAAATGGTCCATCCCGATGAACATAAATGACAATGGGGCTGAAAATGAAAGCAGCATTTAGGGATAGCCAAGCAACAAAAAAATGGAAGAGCATAATAACCCATCATGAAATACTATTAAAGTAAATAAAGAAGTCAGGAGAAATATAGATTATGACGTATCAGACATAGGGAAAACAATGCAGAAACAAAATGAGGATCTGAAAAAAGAGATATTGTAATATGTCCAGGATTTGCATAAGCACCATTAAGTGCTCTTGGAATTCCCATTGCTCTCAATGTGAGTCAAAATGTATTATGATCCATACAGTCTGATGCCTTTACACAAACACAAGTATACCTCTTTCTGGTATTCTCTGCTTTCATCCAAGATCCGTCTAACTTCAGCAGTGAAATCCCTCATGCCAAAGCCTCTTCTGAATGAAACTTGAACTTCTGGCAGCTCCCTGCTATGGACCGTTCAAGCCATTTTTTTTTAAATTGTCAGCATGATTTTACTTTCATGTGATATTAATGACACTGCTCAATAATTTGTGCATTTTGTTGGATCACCTCTTTTGGAGTGATCAATCAAATACAGAGCTATTCTGGTCAGTTGGCCACATAGCTGACTTCCAAATGTACTGGCATAGGCTAGTGAACACATCCAGAATTACATCTGTTTGCTAAAACACATCAGCTGGTATCCTATAAACTACTGGGCCATATTTTTTGCTAATGTCTTCAGTGAAGTTTGCACTTCTTCCTAAAATACCACTGGTTCTTGATCATATGCTACTTTCTGAAATGGTTCCATGACAATTAAGTCCTCTTGATACAGCTAACAACGTGTATTCCATTCATCATCTTTTGACGTCTCTTGCCTCATTCAAGATTTTGCCCATAGAATCCTTCAATCCTGTAACTGAAAGCTTGAATTTGTTCTTTAGTTCTTTCTGCTTCAGAAATAGTGAGCAAATTCTTCCCTTTTGGTTTTCTAACTCTAGATAGATCTTTCCATGTTTCATTACCAAATTTGCCTTATCTTCTCAAGCTGCACTTTGAAACCTTCTGTTCAGCTCTCTTCATCTCTTCACTTCATTTTTGCATCTCTTTATTGAAGATCTCTCCTCGATACTCATTTTTATCTTTATTTTTTAATTGATACTTTAATGAAAGATTACAGAAAATTTGGATTTCCATTCATTCTTTGTTGCATATTTCCCTCCCTACTCCACCAGATCGCTTTTCTCTTTAAACAAAAATCTTCCATTATTGCACAATTTCCTCCTTTCCCCCTCCAAGCCCATTTTTGCTATGCACCTCTTATTCTGGATTGTTTTCATGTAAATAATACCTAATCACATATTCATTTTAAACAGTTATTCCCCTCATCTGTCTCAATGCAGTGTTCATTATTTATCCCCTCTCTTCTTAGCTTTCCCCCAACCCCTATGCCAGTACTATTTTCTA
This sequence comes from Elephantulus edwardii, assembly GCF_000299155.1. NCBI lineage: Eukaryota > Metazoa > Chordata > Mammalia > Macroscelidea > Macroscelididae > Elephantulus > Elephantulus edwardii. The sequence continues at coordinate 3,262,888 of NW_006399964.1, read as the reverse complement.
AAAGTGGCATTATGTGGTATTTGTCCTTCTGTGATGAAGGTATTTCACTCAGCATAATGTCCTCCAGGGTCATTTATTTATTTATTTTATGAGTTCCTTGTTTTTCAGTGCAGTGTAGTACTCCATTGTGTGAATATACCACAGCTTCTCTATCCATTCGTTTGTTGATGGGCACCACTTGGGTTGTGTCCAGCTCTTTGCTACTGTGAACAACACAGCAATAAACACAGGTGTGCTTAATGACTGCTTTCTTCATGGATGGCATCATTCATGTAATCCCACAATTTGTCTTGTCTTTAATCATTAGTGTAAAATGCACACTATCTATTCTTGAGATGGTTTCTAAACTCACTTAGGATAGAGTCAGATCCCCAAAAAAGATGTTGGGGCTTGATAGTCTACCTCATTGTATTTGGAATGTCTCCCTCAAGGGCTCATAGCATCTGGGATGTCTATGATATTGTTTCATAATTTCCACATTCTCTTGGGTTACTTTTCTTTAAAATGGGGTCAATCAAATATGGATCTTCCCCAATGAGCTGGCCAGGTACTTGTCTTCCAAATTTCCTGGCACAGACTGGTGAGTATGTCCAGGGCTGCATGTGCTAGTTGGGACATGTCAATTGCTAATCCACCAAGTCCCGGGGCCTTATTTTTGCCAATGCCCTCAATATTACTAACTTAACAGTAGTGTTATATTGGTAATATTGCAGAAAACTGTACTAGAAACAGAAATTAAAGTGAGATATATCAGCTAGTCACATTTTCATAAAAGAATCCATATGTTAATTACTTATAGTTTTAGTAAAAAAGTCACAAGGCCTCATTTTTATATTTTTGTCATCTAAATTTAAACCATATGATACTCAAACACAACATTCTAATCAGACAAATTTCTTTTTCCTTTGTAGTTTTAGCAGAATTCTGCATCTCTGATGATGAGCTCTTTTGATGTTCTAAACTGGGGCATAGAGGCAAAGCATTCAGCTTCTAAGTGAAAAGTCAGCAGTTTGAACCTACCAGTCTCTCTGTAAGAAAGACTGGCAGCAGTTGGCTTCCAGAGAGATTATGGCCTGGGAACCTCAACGTGGCAGCCCAACTCTGTGGACAGGGTCCCGGTGATTTGCTATCAACTTGACTGACAGTAGTGGGTTGGGTTTAGTTTTTTCAACAGGAAATCTGAACACAAGCCTGTTGCTGACTTTAGTTCTTTAAAACTAAGTTGGGCTTTCTTCAACATACAATTAGGGTTTACTTTTCCATAACCCAACAATTGGCAAATATTTGTATCAATCTGAGTCAGACATGCTACTTAATGCTATTAAGTCATTAGTACTAACGTCTACTCCCAGATTTTGCATTTAAGTAAATTAATGTTTGAAAAAGGAAACACCCTTAATACACTGCTTATCCAACAAATAAAATTAATTTATCAGTATTCAAAGCTTAGTTAGAAAACGAAACTGCTCTTCTGAGTTGTAGTTGACAAGATGGCACAACATGGAACAAGATGCATAATCCCTAAAGTCCGAGTTGGAGGAGGATATTTTAGAATTTCCAAAAGAGTTGTTCCGTAAACATGGGAAAAGTAAACATTTTGTTAAAAGCAAAGGAAAAGGTGGACATGCTCTGTAACACTATTATTTCGTTATACTGTATTATCAGTGCCCTTCTAAATTAAGCAATATCTTTAATATTAAAATAATTTTAAAACATTTCTGAACCTTTTTGGTTATAATGGCTTTGTATATGATTTTTCACTTCGGCCCAACTTCCTTATCTATTTCAATCTTTTAAATATCCTGTCCCTATTACAGTCTTGGCTTTTTCCAAAATGTTTTTTTGCTTCTCTTGCTCATCTATCCCAGTTTTTTATTAGTATTATATTTCACATTTCCACAATGCTTAGGTATATAGTTTTTAACTAATTTTCTTTTCTTCTGTCTTTATTGTCACTTAACTCAATAGCTTCCATGGCCCAGTAGTAAAGAATTGTGCGGCTGCTACAAACACACATGGCTTGGATCCACCAGCTGCTCTGTGGAGAAAGATGGGCAATCTCCTCTCATACCATTTACTACCTCTGAAAACCCACTGGAGGGTCAGCTATGACCTAGTTTAGTTCTGACTACAACAATTATCCAGGTCAGTTTCTCTTCAGGTAACCCCCCATCTTCACAACCATCAGTCCTCTAGCTCTTAAGGGACAATTTCCTTCATATTGTTGTGGCAAGAGGCCTTGGTGGTACTGCTAACCAAAAGGTAGATAGTTCAAACTCACCAGTTATTCTGTGGTAGGAAGATAAGGCATTCTACTTCTGTAAAGACTGACAGCCCTCTACAAACTACGGGACGGTTTACTGTGCCACTCAAAAGGAGCCAGAATACTGGAGTGATGAGCAGGTACTGAAAAACCTCATAATGAACAAATGGGTTTACAACTTGAAAATGAGATTAACATTTGACAAACTAGCAGATCTTCAATGAAACAAAATGATACTATGACTGTAGCAATGGGCTCAAATGCATCAGAGATGATGAGGATGGCACAGGATAGGACGAGGTTCAGATTTGTTGTCATACTCAACTCAGTGGCACCTAATAAGAACAACAATTTGGGTACAAATACATACCAAATTCTTTTTTAATCTTTTTTTTAAAATGATGGAACTAAAGGTAAAGATCATATTGTTGCTGTTGAGTACCAGAAAGTTGGAACCGAGCCATAGCTGACCCTCCAGCAGGTTTTTCAGAGGCTGTTAATCGCAGGGGAGAAGAATGTTCATCATTTTCCTATGCAACAGCTGGTGGCTTCGAACTGCGTGTCTTCGGGATTGCAGCACAGCTTCTTGCCACTAGGTCACCAGAGCTCCCTTTACATTTAAAAACAAACAAACAAAAAAAACCCAAACAAAAAATAACCAATGTTCTACATTTGCCCTAGCACTCATCTCCAATATCTAGGACACTAGTATCAAGGGGAAAAAAGAAATAAAACTGTGTTAGAAATGAGTCAGCTAAGGAATTAATGTAATTAATATAAAGAGAACGATGATGTACTTTTCTTTTCTGTAGGACACCTCAGCTGTGCTCTCATGACTTGCTCTGACCTCTGGCTGAGCTTTCACCATTTCCTTCATTGGCTCTCCTACTCAGAACAAAAGAAAAAATCCACTGCCATGCAGCTGATTCCAACTCCCAGAAGCCCCAGGTGCTAGAGAGTAAAATATCTCCATTGCTTTGAGGCTGGTAGGCCCATGGAAGTGGATTGTCAGGCCTTTTCCCTATGATACAGTTTGTGAGAATTGTGGTTGTTTTGTCAGAACTGACCCACAGCAGAACTTCCAGCAGGTTTCCAGAGGCAGTAAATCGCATGAGTGGAGACTGCTCATCTTTTTCTTATGAAGCAGCTGGTGGATTCAAACTCTGCTGTGCCTCTGGGGTTGCAGTGCAGCTTCTTACCACTGGGCCCCCAGAGCGCCCTATGATACTGCTAAGTAAACTTAAATCACCAATCCCCTCCTATTCCACCTAATCTCTAAACACTGATGTTCCTCAGGGTTCAGTCCTGGACCCTCTTCACTGACCACTGTTTGACTAAATGGGCTCGACTTAGCTCATGATTTGCACATCCTCTACATATTGCTCACACACAAATATCTAAGTAATTTTTTTTCTGTTGTCTTTTTAAAGTTTTCATTTCTGTATTTATTTTGTATCTCCACATCTTAGAAGCTTCCTCAATGTGAGTTTATGTGCTATACTTAATACTGTAATTCCACAACTCTATTTACAAAAGATCCAATAAATGTTTTCTTTAGTAAAACATTTGCTTGAAATAGATATTCCACTGAGAAAAGAGAAAACATACTTTAAGAAACCCATTACCATATGACCACTGAAGCAGAAAGGGAGAGATGGTAACAGGAGGAAGAGGTATGGAAATAACACGGGGGGAGGCCGGGGTGTGTATGCGAGTTTGAACACATATACGTAAATTCTAATAATGAAGATAGTAAGTCAGACTGTTAAATGTGGCTCCAAAAGCAAAGCGACAGCCAATGATGAGACGGAAAAGAAAACACACTCTTATAAAGTAAAATCCTACATTACATGTAGCCAACAATGGAATATGGAGAATTCAATGAACATTAAGAATGTAAATAGAGCTAGGGGTTCCGTTTTCCATACTTCCTACATTCCATGTTCCAACTATTCATAGATATTTACAGCTGCTTCTCCTTATTTCGAGTGGTGCCACATTAGCAAATGAAAGTATTCTACTGGGTGGAGAGCTTTATTCCACCCACATTATTAAGGGGGACTCTATTTTGAGGAAGCAGCTCTCCCCCAGTTGTATCTGAGTGCCTTCCTGAGGGACTTCTCTTTCAACATGATATTTGATGATATTCTGCTGCTACTCACTGGGTCTTCAGAAGTTCTTTATATCTTAAAGGGGTGGTCAGTCCTGCCGCTTAGTCTTAGTCTGGAATTTCTGCTGGAACCCGTGCACTATGGGTGACCCCGTATTTGACATAGTGGTGGTAGACAAGTGGTGGATCCCAATCTGTTTAGTCATTTTCAGAACTATTAATTAAGGAGCCCTGATGGAGTAGTGTGTTACATCTTGGGTTGCTATCCTTGAGGTTTGAATTCACCAGCCACTACAAGACTGTATGGGGGGTAGCTCTTCCCACAAAGTCTTACAGCCTCAGAGACCTAAAGGAGTAGAGTCATCACACATCACAACTCAATGGCAGGAGGTTTGTTTCTTTGTTATAAAGTGAAATGTCTATCACATTTCTCCAAAGACTCCAAGTTTTGTAACAAACATGTTCTAAATGTTTAATAAAATCATATTTTTAAATAAGAAGTTTCAAAGAAAAAGCAGTTTCTTGTTCTTTAATTCACTCTTGAGACCACAAAACCATCTTAAAATCCCAGTGTAATATACATTTTTCAAAGCACAGTCATGCTTTTCTTTTCGGTTAATTTTGTGATTAGCAGCTTCAGCAGAGGCAAGCATACGAACAGGCCAAAGACAGTTTGAGATATACCGAAGTAATTTTTTTAAATAAATTTTCTTCTTTTAGTAAAAAGATCTAAAACCTCATTATTAATTAAACCAATCTGCACAAAATATTAATATCAAGGAAAAAAAGTGAAAAAACTTTCTTTTCTTTCCAAATTATGTTCTGCTTGGAGGTCACACTTAAACCTCACAATTCAGAGGAGAAACTGGCAGTATTTCTTTGTGTTCTCAAAATGTGGCTGGAGACAATGTGGCACATTAGCAGTATCACATAAGAACTTGTTGCTGTGTGCCACTGAGGTAGACTTGACTCACTTGATCCTCCTTTGGGTTTTCAAAAGCAATAAATTGCATGGGAAAAGACTATCTATCTATCCTTCTGCAGAGCACCTGGAGGTTTCAAGCTGCATGCCTTTGGAATTGCAGCACAGTATCTTACCATTAGGTCACCAGAGCTCCCTAGAGATGCCAATTGTCCAGCCCCACTGAATCCCACAAAGACAGAAACCTTAAAGTAGAGACACAACAATTTCATCTTAACACATCCTCCTTGTGATTAACACATCCTCCTTGTGATCTGGATGCGTGGAAATGTTTGGAGTTTTCTTTACCTTTTGGCTTTTTCTTCTATTAGTAATTTTAATGAAAGTTTACAGAGACTTTGGATTTCCACTGATTCATTGTTGCACACAATTCCTCCCTGCCCACCCCTTCCCCCAAGTTTGCTTTTCTTTTTTTTTTTCCAAGTTTTTTATTTTAATTAAAGTGTTTCAGAACAGTTAAGATTTTCATTTAATCATTGTTGCACATTTTACCCCTTCTTCCTCCATTCCCCCTCCCCCAGTTCACTATTTTTTTTAATTATTAATTTCATTGAAAATTTACAGAGACTTTGGATTTCCATTCATTCATTGTTGCACTTCTCCTGCCCTTCAGTACACTCCTCTCTTGGAAAAGTAAAAGAAAAATTATTTCATTGTTTTACAATCCTTCCACCCAGGTCCACTCAACTATGTAGCCTTTGCTCTAGACTCCAGATATGACAAAAATACCTAATCACATATCCCTTTTAAACAGTTTTCTCCCTCATCTGTTTCAATGTAGTATACATTATTTATCCCATCGTTCTCTCCCCCCAACTCTGAGGTCAGTCCTGTTTTACAACAGTGGCACTATACAGTATTTGTCCTTTTGTGACTGAGATACTTCACTCAGCATAATGTCCTCCAGGGTCACCCATTTTGAATAATATTGCATGAGTTCCTTGTTTCTCAATGCAGCGTAGTATTCCACTGAGTAAATATACCAAAACTTCTCTATCTATTCATTTGTTGATGGGCACTTAGGCTGTTTCCAACTCCTTATTCTATTGTGAATAAAGCCACAATAAACATGGGTGCGTATATATCTGCTTGGATGTCAGTTATGGTCTCTTTGGGGTATATTCCCAGTAGGGGAACTGCTGGGTCAAATGGTATCTCTATTTGCAACTTTTTGAGAACACACCATACTGCCTTCCACAGTGGTTGCACCATTTTACACTTTCACCAACAGTAAATAAGGGCTCCAGTTTCTCCACAACCTTGCCAGCATCTGTTGCTTGCTGTTCTGTTAAATTTTGCTATTCTTACTGGGGTGAGATATCTCATAGTTGTTTTGATTTGCATCTCTCTTAGAGCTAGGAATTTGAACATTTCTTCATGTGTTTGTTGTAAAATACTGACATGTCATTACCAAATATTTTTTCCCAGTCTGTGGCTTCCCTTTTTTCCCCTGTTGGGGAAGTTTTTGGATGTGCATAGGGATTTGATTATCAGAAGATCCCATTCATGTATTTTATCCTCTGCTGGTTGTAGGTTTTTCAGGATGCTTGGAAGACTGTTTGTGATTAGGGCTTCTAGAGTTCTTTCACCCTTTTCTCTAACGAAGTTTAAAATTCCTTGGTTTTAGTCATTAGGTCCTTGATCCACCTTGAAATGTTTTTTGTGTATGGAATGAGGTTTGGATTCTGCTTGAGTTTTCTGCATATAGTTTTCCAATTCTGCCAACACCATTTGTTAAAAAGACTGTCATTTCCCTAACTTAACTGATATAATCACCTTGTCAAAAATCAGTTGACCATAGGTAGATGGACTGATTTCTGGGTTCTCAATTCTATTCCATTGATGTGTGTGTCTATCATTGTACCAGTACCACGCTGTCTTGACCAGCAAGGCATGTAGTAGCATTTGAAATCTGAAAGTGAGATGCCTCCTACCTTGTTTCTCTTTTTAAGGAGTGCTTTGCTTATTCGGGGCCTCTTTCCTGTCCATATGAAATCAGAGATTGTCTTTTCCATCTCTTTAAAGAATGGAATTGGTATTTGTATTGGGATTGCATTGAAGGTGTACATTGCCTTTGGTAGTACTGTCATTTTCACAATATTGAGTCTTCCTATCCATGAGCAAGGGATATTCTTCCCTTTCTCTAGGTCTTTTTTTGTTTCTTGTAGTAATGTTTTGTAATTTCCTTTGAATAGATCCTTTGTGCTTCTGGTTGGATGGACTCCCAAGTCTTGTGATTAGCTATTGGGAAGGGTATTGTTTTTCTTAGCTCCAGTTCGTTTTCTCTTTGTCACTGCAGAGAAATCCAATTTTTGTATGTTGACCTTGTATCCTGCCACTTTGCTGAATTGATCAACTATGTCCAGTATTTTTCTTGCTGAGTCTTTAGGGTTTTCTAAGTATACTATCATATCATCTGCATAGAGAGAGAATTTTACCTCCTCTTCGCCAACTTGGATACTTCTTATTTCCTTCTCATATCTTATTGCAATCGCTAAGGCTTCCAATACAATATTAATAGGAGAGGTAATAGTGGACATCTTTGCCTAGTTCCTGTTCTCAAGGGGAATGCCTTTAATCTCTCTCCATTATGAACAATGTTGGCTCTCTGATTTGTATATATACTTTTCACTATGTTGAAGAAATTCTGCTCTAATTCTATTTTCCTGAGTGTTCTAATCAGGAAAGGGCGTTGGGATTTTGTCAAAGGCCTTTTCTGCATCAATTGATAGGATCATGTAGTTCTTGTTCTTTGCTTTGTTAATGTGATGAATTACTGATTGCTTTTCTTATGCTGAACCATCTTTCCATACCTGTTATGAATCCCACTTGGTCATGGTGGATTATTTTTTTATGTATCGTTGGATTCTATTTGCCAGTATTTTATTTAGGATTTTTGCATCAATATTCATGAGAGATATTGGCCTATATTTTTCTATTTTGGTGCTGTCTTTAACTGGCTTTGGTATGAAGGATATGGTTGCTTCATTAAATGAGTGT
>NW_006399964.1:3252618-3253838 GCF_000299155.1 Elephantulus edwardii | reverse complement strand
CCTCCTTTATCCTCTTGTTATTAATTTCTAATTTTGTAGCATTGTGGTCTTAGAAGATGCTTTGCATTATTTCTATGTTTAATTTATTGATCCTTGCCTTGTGACCTCAAATGTGGTCTATTCTGGAGAACGTCCCATGCACATTGTAGAATAAAGTATACTGTGGGGGTTTTTTTGGGGGGGTGCATTAGCCTACAATTATCTGTGGGATCGAGTTGGTTTATTGTATGGTTTACTTTTTTCAGCATCTTTGTTGAGTTTCTTTCTGGTAGTTCTATATTTTCTAGAGAGTGGTGTATTGAAGTCTCCAACTACTATTGTAACGTTGGCATGGAAATGTTTTAAAATAAACTTCAGCTTCCTCTGGAAAACCTCTTCTAGAAAGTGATGTTTTCTTGAGAATTTGAAGAAGCTACTGGAGACTTGGCTGTGTCCACTAAACAGACAAAGGGGGACAAGAGGAAGTATTATGGTAGAATGAGAATGGTTCAACATCTCTTCACCAGGGAAGGGCAGTATCCTCTTGCTTTCCTTAACTTTTTTAAAAATTATTATTAATTTTAACGAAAGTTCACAGAGACTTTGGACTTCCATTTGTTCACTGTTACACTTTTTTCCCTGCCCACCCCTCCCCACCAAGTTTGCTCTTCTCTTTGAAAAGTAAAAGAAAAATTCTTTCATTGTTACATAATCCTTCCCTCCAAGTCCACTGCACTAGAAAGCCTTCACTCTGGACTCCTGTCGACAATAATACCTAATCATATAGCCCTCTAGTTTTCTCCCTCATTTGTTTCAATGTTGTATACATTATTTATCCCATCTTACTCAGTCTCCTCACAACCCCGAGGTCAGTCCTGTTTTATGACAGTCCTTTTGCGACTGAGTATTTCACTCAGCATGATGTCCTCCAGAGTCACCCATTTTGAATACTATTGCATGAGTTCCTTGTTTTACAATGCAATGTAGCATTCCATTGTGTGAATATACCACAGTTTCCCTATCTATTCATTTGTTGATGGACACTTAGGTTGTTTCCAACTCTTTGCTATTGTGAACAAAGCCACGATAAACATGGCTGTGCATATATCTGCTTGGGTGACAGTTATGGTCTCTTTGGAGGTTATTCCCAGTAGTGGAATTGCTGGGTCAAATGGTATCTCTATTTGCAACTTTTTTGAGAAAGCGCCACACTGCCTTCCATAGTGATTGCACCACTTTAT
>NW_006399964.1:3247395-3248733 GCF_000299155.1 Elephantulus edwardii | reverse complement strand
GGGTCGCTATGAGTCACAGGCGACTCGACGGCACATAACAACAACAACAACAACAACATTCATTAATAGAACAATCATATAGAGAACACAATTTTCTTAAGTCAGTCTACCCGTTTCATTCCATTCTAAATCTAATCCACAATATAATCCACATATTTGGGGAAAATTTTAAATAAGTCATTTTACCTGTCCAAACGTATTCAACTCAGATATTATTCTTTGGTCATCAAAATTATCACTCTCCAGCAAAAAAGTCTCTTTTTTTTTTTAAATTTTTACAGCATTCTTGAAATTATTTTCTTGAGAAACAGAAAACATAATGGTCTTGGGAAATGAACCTATGATTTGTGGCCTATTACTGTGGCTGTAAAAGACTTAAGTATAAGAAAACTGGCCAATACATCCTTCCTTTTGCAGGAAAGGCATATGAACCTTTAAACTAGGGTGTTTCCTTAGAAGCAATCCGTAAAAATGCTGATTGTAAGTGGGAACTTCTAGATAATAGACATGTTCTATAATAATCAGGGTTTTTATTGCTGAAAAATGACAATAACAACAACAAAGCAAAACATGCACAAATATGTCAAGTTACTCTGATTGCCAAGAGAAAAGTATCAAAGAATGTGATAAATATGGCAGAAATGTATCTCTGCTTCCAGATATGATCCAATAACTCAAAGCTAAATGCAACTGAAGGACCACCTTCCCTACCTGTGTACATAGTGAAGCTGATGAACTGAATCGATCGCTATCACCATTTCAGCCAAATAAAACCGAGCCATGTCTTCAGGCAATCGATCTTCAAACTTGCTGAGCAGAGTAAGCAAATCACCACCAACATAATAATCCATAACCAGGTACTGGGAAGGGAAAAAATAAACTCAGTTAATGGTTAAGACTGAAATAAATAAATACATATTTATTTATTTATTTTTTAATGAACCCCAAAGTCTAAAATAGCACTGAGTCAAACACCTCATTGGGATGTTGAGCCATCATCATATGCAAACTTGTGATTTACATATAGTAGTGAAATAAAACAAACATTGTACCAGAGGACAAGGAATACCATTCTTTTCCTGTATGTTGCAAGGTAAAAAACACTGAAAAAGAATATCATCTTTATCACTAAAACAACAGATTGTAAAGTTTTATCAAATCTCACGTAAATTTGAACATGTTAACATCAGGAAAGTAAAATGGGAAAGGGAAACTCAGAATATAGGTCATTTTTTATGTTGAATTTTTCTTCACCCTCATTATGCTTTGTTTTATCTTGAACTAGTAAGAACTTCATTATAACCAACATTATTTAGAAACCACTCCAACTTGTGCTGT
>NW_006399964.1:3240831-3247130 GCF_000299155.1 Elephantulus edwardii | reverse complement strand
GTGCTTGTCGAAGCCAGTTCTGATTAATCTCCTTTGTCAGTGTGTCCTTTGCCATTCCCTATCTCTCCTCCCTGAGAGAGACTTCACCCCGATTCATAAACCTTCCAGGATTTTCAAAGGCTGTACATCGCACAAAAGGAGATGCTCAACTTCTCCACCAGAGGAGCAGATGGATTGGAACTGCCCACTTTGGGAGTGGGCAGTTCACATAAATTCCTGCCATATACGTTCCTCTTCCTATTTTCTGATCATGTGTGAATATCCGAAGGTACATTTCTCAAGTAAATGAAAACAGAAGTCAACTAATTTCAGACAGGGACCCTTAGGGTGTGTGTTTGTATCCTTAAGTGTGTATGTACAGGGACACTTAAAGGTGTGTGTGTGTGTGTGTGTGTGTGTGTGCGCGCGTGTATGTAGGGACCCTTAAGAGGGTGTATGTGTGGACCCTTAAGGGGGTTGGGGTGTGTGCGTGTGTGTGTGTAGGGACCCTTAAGCGTGAGGAGGGAGGGATTCCCTAAGGGAGTGGGTGTGGGGAGGGGGCACAAAAAAAAAAGAAGAGGGCATGATGTGAAGTAAGTCACCAGGTGAGAAGCACACCTTGGGAAGAAAGTGGGGGTTTGGTGGCTTTGTGCTTCTCACCGGGTTTCCAGTTCAGGACGCTGAACATGGGGCCTCATGTCGGGAAGTTCCTGGATCTAGTAGGCCACCTGTGAAACCTGCAGGGCTTCTGTCAAAGGCAGGAGACTAAGCGAAACCTCAGCCGTCAGTGAGCATGGTAATCTCAACTTGCAGACCTAAGTCTAGACGAGATGTGCTAAAACTAGAGTTCTTTTTCTCTCTTCACCACTTGCTAGTATTTCGTGTGAAGGAGTGAGCTGAGGTGACTATAAATAAATCAACAGATATACACACTGGGGTAATTTAGCAAAACAAGTAAAAAAAGTTCATTTAGGCAATTCAAACAAGGCACAGCTGAAGGAAAATGGAGACAGGCCACACGAGAGTTAATGGGGAAAAGAAAAAGAAAAGTGGGGTGGGGACAGCCCTGGCAAGTCAGGGGTGAAGTCAAACCTTTAAGTTAGCAACAGAAAAAAGAGGTACAATGCTTTTAAAAAATAGTATTATTAGTTTTTCATTGTTGAACATTTCCCCCACCCTAGCACATCTCGCAAAGCACCCCGAGTTCCAGACTGTTGTCATACACATAATGTCTAATCATATATTCCTTTCTGACAGATCTTCCCCTTCCTACATCATCTGATCTGATGTAGTGTTCAATATCTACCTATTCCTTCCCCATTCTCTCCCAAACCTCTCATGTCTGTCCCATTTTATAAGTTGTATAATGCAGTATTTGTCCTTTTGTGACTGAGATATTTCACTCAGCATAATGTCCTCCAGGCTCCCCCATGTTGTGTAATGTTTTATGAGTTCATAGTTTTCCAATACTGTATAATATCACATTGTGTGAATGTACCACAGCTATCTATTTGTTGATGGGCACGTGGGTTGTTTACATCTCTTTGCTACACAGTAATAAACATGGGTATCCATACAAGAAAAAAAAAAAAACCAGAAGAAAAACAGAGACTAGAAATATTCTCCAAAATGTTGGCTTGTTAGAAATTTTTAATAAATTTTAGATTTCTGGAAATTTTTAAATAAATTTTCAATAATGTAAATGTTTCTAAGGTAATGTAGAATACAACAAAAAGTGGTAATATCTGTAATTTAACACTTTAGAAATAATTCTTGTATTTTCATTATAGTCTATAATGACTTACAAAAATTTCCAATATATACATGTTCATATGTATATCATATTATTATTTAATATGCTAATAATATTACTAGAGGAAAAAGTTAAAACTAGTGAAAAATTGGGTCCCGATACTGCTCATGAACCCAGCTCCCGGAGTCCCCTCTTGCCCTCCATTTTTTAGCACGTCCTAGGGAACCTCTTTCATGGTAATCAAACACTACTGAGAAAGAACAAAAATAATGGGAACATAATCCCTGTTTTTCCTTATTAAGACCTGTCACATTCTTCTTCACATCTTGCTCTCAGTGGTGTTCAGGTCTTTTTCATTCATAGGGTCTCTATGAGTCGCCTACGATTCAACCGCATTTAACAACAACAAAAGGGAATCTAGAAAATGAGGGGGAAAACAGAAAACACAAAAGAAGATTTGAAAGAGAAAAACGAGTTACAAATAAACTACAGTACATGTGCCAAGGGTTTTGGTGGTAAAGAGAATGGGTACATCAGAATAAACACACATCCTGAAGAATGAATTTCCTTCTCTATAATGTAGCCCAAGACCAGGAAGCCATTTTTCCATGCTTCCTTCTTTATTCCTTGCAATATTCAATAAATGACCAAAGTCTATTATGTACATCTTACTCTGTGTAATCCACTGGTTTCTATTCTAATCCTGCCTCCCTATATTTAACATATTTTTACTGTAAAAACAATTACCCTGAGCATGGTAAACAACAGAGAAACAGACAAATTGACTTAATTATAATAAATTATGATAAACCCCATCATTCCACAGATAGTCATACAAGTATCCACTATGTTCTAATATCAAATTACACAATACAATGGTGAAAGAGACATAATCCTTAAACCCAAAGAATATTTCTAGAAAAACAGACCAAAAAAAAAAAGAAAGAAAAATATAGAAAGACAGGAAAGAAAACACAAGTTATGGTGGAGATTTCACTGCAATATAAATGCTTTGAGATGGATCAGTGGACAACATTTCTACAGTGCATTTAAAGAGCTTTAAGGTTCATTTATTTATTGGGATTTTATTTTTCCCAAGGTGTGAGAACTCTTATCTAAATATTTGGTCACATAAGCTCTTCTTTCCTCCATTTCAACTGAAATGTCCTTTCAGCCTTATGTACTTGAGAACAGAATGAGACAGTGCTACCAGGCTACATATTAAACATTGTGATAAGGGCAACAATAGATGGACTCTGACAGAATAGGTGAAAATAAAAAAACAGACCTCTGAGTCTTAAAGTCTTTATTTAATTGGACCAGTTGAGAACAGAAGATTTCTTGAGATACCCTACAAACCAGTAATTAAAATAATCCCAAGGTTACCTTTCAGTAAAATAATAGAATGGAACCCAATATAAAGAATACTTAACACTCAATTGGGCAAAACCTATAAACAGACCAAGAAGCAGTTGTTGGGACTGTTAGGTCCAGAAAGGAAGCCAAGAGGGAGAATGAAGAATTCAAAGAACACACACGCCAACAAGAACAGTGAATGGCCTCGCCCACCTAGCAGAACTAGAGGATGAACTATAAATAACAGTGGAGTATCTCTCCCTTCCCTCCCTAAAGACCTAAAACCCCTCCCTGATACACTTGAAAGTGTGACTTGCTCCTGCATCTTCAGAATAAGGAACCTCGCCTGGGATCCCCCTTTAATAAAGCTGTTTTTATGCTTTCTTGCTTGTTCTCTGATTTCTTTCTTAAGTCGATGCCTAACAGGGACAAAACAAGCTGCACTGTACGGTTTAAACTCAGGAAAGGTGTGTGCAGCATTGTGTCCTTTCTCAATCCCTATTCAAGCTTTACACTTGTGAGTAAATAACTCAAGAAGCTGAACTAGATGGGGGGGGTGGCATCAAGATTGGAGGATGACTCATGACTAATCTGTATCATATGAATGGCACAGCTCTGCTTGAAGACAGTGAAGAGGACTTAGAGCACTTGCTATAGAAGATCAAAGAATATAACCTTCAATATGAATTATATGTCAACATCAAGAAGATAAAAATACCTACCACAGACCAAGAGGCAAAATCAAGACAGATGGAGAAAAGCTTGAAGTTGTCAATGATTTGATTTTACTTGAATTGACAATCTACTGTAATGACCAATTGTATGACAGTGCTGACAACCTGAAGGCAGCCAAGTCTGATCTCCATTAATTCCACAAGGAGGAATCATCCCCTTCAACAGGGTCCACCACACAAAACTCATTCCCAGGACGTATCCTCCCAGGCTTCTGTACCTACTTCTTGTTGTTAGGTGCTGTCAAGTTGCCTGAGACTCATAGCAACCCTATGTACAATAGCCCTAAATTACCCGAGTCACTGAATCAATCCATCTCATCGAGGATCTTCCTTTTGTATGCTGACCCTCCACCCTCACAAGCATGACGTCCCTCTCCAAGGACTGGTCCCTCCTTGCAACATGTCCAAAGTATGTCAGTCCTGCACCTACTTAGTAGGTTCAAAATGTGTTGCAGTGAATACACAGACTTCACAGAACCATATTCACAAGTTATGGGGCTTATGGTTAACAAGCAACAATTCCGGTTGACAGCAAGATACAATCCCTCAGAGAGCTTCTCAAAGATAATGCCTGATAGGCTATAACTCAATTTAACAGCAAGATACAATCTCTCAGTCCAAAGAGATTCTCATTTAAAAGGTATAATTCCCGAGTCTAGAGAGCTTCTCAGGGACAGCAAGATATAATCCCTGGAGCAAGAACCTCTGGTCTCCAAGGATGTAGCCATCCATTCTCTGCTTCATCTTCTTCTGGTGGTTTAAGAGTTGGTAGTAGCAGTCAAGAAATAAAAAGACATGTTGCATCTGGAAAATCTACTGTCAAGGACTTCTCCAAAGAGTTAAAAAGCAAGCATATAATTTTAAAGACTAAAGTGTATTTTATCCTAGTCATGGTCTTTTTAATTGCGTCTGATTTAAGAAATGATGTCTTTGAACTGTGGTGTTGGTGAAGAGCACTGACTATCTCACGATAGTCAAAAGAACAAACAAGACTTTCTTGGAGGAAATACAACCAGGGTGTTCCTTAGAGACAAGAATGGTGAAACTCCATCCCACAATCGTTGGGCATGCTGTCAGGAGGGGTTAGTCCTTGGAAAATCATCATGGTGGGAAAGGGGATGACAGAGAGAGGAGAAACACCCTCACCAAGATGGACTGGCACAACAATGTACTCAGGTCTATTAGAGACAGTGAAAATGGTGCAGGAAAGAAAAGCTCATAGAGTTGCTATCAGTTATATTCAGCTCTATAGCACCTAACAACAGATCTCTGTGTAGTGTTGCATTAAACATCCATCTGTGTGGTCAGGGCCTATTCTTTCTTTTCTGTGAAACTTTGGGATTTAGTTTTCTTATCAACAAAAGGTGGATAGTAAACATTTCTACCTCTTTATACCTCTAAATTTCTTATAATAGTTCTAGCATACAATACATATTAAATGAATGTTAACGAAAAACAAATAAATGACAGACCTGCAAAATACATTAAAAAAATAATGGTTCATAGATTTGAAAAAAAGAATAGACAGCATCACAATAGTAATAGGAGACTTTAACACACCACTCTCAGCAAAGGACAGGTCAACTCAAAATAAATAAAGAGGCAGAAGAACTAAACTATACAATTAGTTGATATACTCTTGTAGAAATATTCAGGGTGCTTTACTCAACTAAAACTCAATTTACTTTCTTCACAAGTGCACATGGTACATTCTCCAAAGCTAATCAAATATTAGGTCTCAAAGCAAGCCTGAACAAATTAAAAACATGTAAATAGTACAAAGTATCTTCTCAGAGCAAAATGCCACCAAACTATAAATTAACAATAAGAGGATGAAGGACAAAAAAAATCACCTACATGGAAACTAAAGAACATCCTTCTTGAGCACTATTAGGTTGGAGAAGCTACAGAAAATGAAATTAAAGTTTCTTAAAGCAAATAACAATGAAATAGTAAAACATTACACAACATAGGGGAGCCTTGAGGACATTATGCTAAGTGAAATATCTCAGTTATGAAAGGATAAATACTGTACAGCTATTATATAATAGGACAGACATGTGGGGGTTGGAGAGGGATTGGGGAAAGAGTGGATAGATAATGAACACTGCCTTAAGGAATATATTATTAAGCATTATATGCATAAGAACAATCTGAAGCAAGGGGTGCATTGCAGGGAGGGCTAAGGGGAGGGCAAAGGAGGTGAAGAAAATGTGCAACAATGAATAAATTAAAAAAATTTTAAGGTAAATTAAAATACAACTTATCAAAACAGCTAGGATACAGCTAAGGCAGTCCTCAGAGGGTAGCTCTTAGGAATAGGCAAAAACATACAAAAAAGAAGAAAAGCTGAACAACCTAACTCACCACAATAATCAAATAGAAAAAGAACAACGAGCTAATTCCATAGCCTCTAGAAGAAAGGAAATTGTAAAGACAAGGAACAAAATAAACGGGATAGAAAACAGAACAATAAC
>NW_006399964.1:3239607-3240642 GCF_000299155.1 Elephantulus edwardii | reverse complement strand
GTAATAATGGAGTATTATGAAAAGCTATAGTCCAATAAACTTGAAAATCTTTAAGAAAGGAATGAATTCTTAGAAACTCACACCCCACCTAGATTGACACAGACAGATGCAGGACATTTGAACAGATCAATCATACAAGAAGAAATTGAATTAAAAAAACCAACCAAAAACATTTAAAAAAAGAAGAAGAAGAAGAAGATACTGAGTAAGTAATAAAAAGATACTTCCCAGGGAGCTCTGGTGGCCTAGTGGCAAAAAGCTACACTGCCATCTCAAAGGCACACAGTTTTAATCCACCAGATGCTCCACTGCAGAAGGAGAGACAATATACTCCTGTGCCAGTTGGATCCAACTCGATGGTACACAACAAGAAAAAAATGAAAGGTCTCCTCCCCTAAAAAAAGGTCTGATAGCTTTACAGGAAAAGTCTATGAAACACTCAAGAGATACCTATCACCAATTCAATTAAACTTCTATTAAAAATAGAAAAAGAAGGAACACTGAGCTAAGAGTATTCCATGAGGCAAGCAACGCTAATACCAAAACCAGGCAAAGGCATTACCAAAAAAGAAAACTACAGACGGATATGTATGACAAACAGATGAAAAAAACCTTAAAATCCTAGCCAAAAAAAATCCAAAGTACATAAAAAAAGGTAAAGAATTCATCATAACCAAGTGGAATTCCTAACAGGCATGAAAGAAGAAAACAGGCATGCAAGGATGGTTCAGCTCAAGAAAACAAGCAATGTAATTCATCACGTTAACAAAGCGAAGAGCAAGTACCACATGATACTAAAAATTGATGCAGAAAAGGCCTCTGATAAAATATAACACCCCTTCCAAATCAAAATATTCAACAAAATAGGAATAGAAGGGAATTTTCTCAACACAGTGAAAAGTATATACCTGAAACCAAGAGCCAACATCATTATCAATGGAGAAAGACTAAAGGAATTCCTCTTGAGTCCATGAACTGGACAAAGATGTTCACATCATCACTTCTATTGAACTATGTATTGGAAGTACTTGCTAC
>NW_006399964.1:3229690-3238242 GCF_000299155.1 Elephantulus edwardii | reverse complement strand
CAGAACAGATTATCCGGGAGGCTGGGCTCCATGAGGAGAAATGTGGGGTCAAGACTGGTGGACGATCTATCTATATTGGTTCAAAGAGATAGAAAAGGCAATTTGCAAGTCTACTTGGAGAGCAAAGAGAAATTGAATGGATAAACTTCTCCTGAAAAACAAAAATTAATTGGGAGGCATAGCATTTCCTGATATCAAAATCAACAGTACAGCCTGGTACAATGGTTCTTGTACTGGTACAATGACAGACTAATAGAACAGAATCCAAGAACCAAAAAATTAACCAAGAAAATGAAAGATTAATAGAATAGAATCCGAGAACCAAGAAATTAATGGTCAATTCGAATTTACAAGGAATCAACACCTATTAAATGGAGAAACAACAAGCTCTTTAACAAATGGTGCCGGTAAAGCTGGGCATCAATTTGCAGAAAACTCAAACAGGATCCACATCTCACCCATACACAAAAATCAACTCAAGATGGATCAAAGACCTAGGGGTAAAGCCCAAAACCAAAACGATCATAAGAGACAAAATAGGGCCATCGGCTTAGAAGTCCTAGCCTATGGCCTAATTAGGCTTGTAAATACAGCCAGGAGTGTACAACTTCTGGTGAGGGGAGGATCAAATCAATGATTAGGACTTTCTAAAAATTAAGTCAGTATGTGCATCAAAAGCCTTTTCCAATAGGGTGAAAGAAAGACCTACAGATTGGGAAAAATCATTTGACAATCACATCTCAAACAAGGGTCTCATAATGAAAGTTCACAGCATACTCCTGGGCCTCCACAAGGAAAAGAATGATAATTCAATTACAAAATGGACAAAAGACATGAAAAGACTCACAAAGGAAGACATCTGGATGCCTAACAGACATAGGAAGAAAGGCTCAAAATCACTGGCAATTAAGGGAGATGCAAATCAAAACCATAATGAAAAACCATTTCATCCCAGTAGCAGAGGCAAAGTTTAACAGGACAGCAAGCAATAAATGTTGGATAGAATGTAGAGAGACTGGTGGTGTAAAATGGTACAGCCATTCTGAAAGACAGTTTGTCATTGCCTCAAAGAGCTGAACATAGAAATCCTGTAAGACCTAGTTATCCTGCTAGGAATATACCCCACAGAAATGAAAACTGAGACATGAATAAAGATACGTAGCAGCATTCATTATTCACAACAGCAAGAACATGGAAACAGCCCAAATGCCAAACAAATGATACATTCACACAATGGAATACTATGCAGCACTAAGGAACAATGATTTCATAAAATACTATAAAGTATGGTTGAGTCTAGGAGCATTATGCTGAGTGAACTAAGTCTCATAAGAACAAAGTTGCATGGAAGGATTACTATAAAAATAAATGGGTAGATAAGATAGATAGTTAGGTGCATGTGGAATGTCCAAGGAAACAGGGAAGGGGGACAGGGAGCAGAAAAAGAGGAAGAGTGGGGATCACTGAGATAGCAGAGGTTGGGAGGTAGATGAGAGGTGAAAGAATAGGAAAGATTCAACAAGGACTCAAAGAGGTGGAGTGTTAAGAAGCATAGATCAGTAGTGATTGGCTGTATGAAATACAGTGTATATGAATGACTGATTGCAAACGTGTAAATGAATGCTATACAATGTAAATTAAATACGGTATGCAAACCAATAAAAAAGAGGAAAAAATAACCAAAAATTCTTTTTTTTTGGAGACAAAAAAGTCAATATCACTCTAAGCAAAGATGAAAAACTAGAGTAAGGGAAGAGAGAAACTAGAGTACTGGCAGTTGAGCATCAGAACACATTTTTAAAAAATACATTGTGAAAAAGGCAATGTAGGTCACTGAACAAGTTTATTCAGTGAGAAATTATCATAGTAGAAGCTAAATGGCTGTGTAAACATTCACTAAAAACCTAACAAAATATTATTAAAATTTAAAGAGAGAAAAATGTCCTTTCATCCTATCTGAAAATCCTAAATATACTTAGAAGTTTTCTTGGGTATTCAAGTCTGCAATACTAAACTAACTGCTTATGCCAAACTCAATAAACGACCCTTGAATGGGTGGGCTGACACAGTGACTACTGCAGTGGGCTTGAGTATCAGAGATGGCCAGGATAAGACAGTGTTCAGATCTGTTGTTCATAGGGTTGCTGTGAATCATACTAGACTTGATGGCACCTAACAAGAGAACAACAACGTCAATGAAATGCTGTCTTGATTGACTGCTTAATTTAATAATAATTCAATATTATCAGAGTAATATTTGGGGCTGTTGCCATAGCCTCCTGTGCTGCTGGGACAATCATGCGGCCACTAGGCTGCCTGAGCCAGGCAGGGTTTGGGCAAGTCCAGGCTCAGGTGGCTGCTACCACCAGGATCCAAAGGGCTCCAGCCCATATGAGGATCAATGATGCAGACTGATGGGTTCAATGATGCTGGGCATTTATATCTAGATTCATTAAGGAATACAAAGAAAATATTTAAAGGGTCAATAATGGTGTCTTCTGGTTGAAGAACGTGAAATCTGTGGTTTATCATTATAATCAGTTTTTTCCTGAACACAGAAGTTTTCAGCTAAACAGCTCTACCACTTGGGTTAGTTAGATGAGAACGGAAAAGTAAAGCTTATTCTACAGACCTCCATTGTCCAGGCAGTCATCATGATGTCATCATGATTGAGAGTATAAACTACAATCATACAGATGACAAGAGTTGTGATGCTGACCCATTTCAGATGAAGAATACAGACTGCTACCTCCCAGATGCCTTTAAAATTATGACACAAATGTGCAACAGTTGAATATAATATATAGTAGTTACTAGGTTAGATGTGTTTCCTTTTCCATGTCCTTCCTGGCACATACAAGTATCTTGAAGCCGAATATGAATGTGTCTCATATATTTTTTTTGGTATGTCCTGGGACCTTCAAAGCAATTGTGGATTCACCATCTATACAGCAAGCAGAACATAAGGCAGGGGGGCTTGGTGTAAGGACCCTCCTTCAAGCTATAAATAAAATTTATTTCATGCCCTAGACTCCTTAGTGTACTGATACGTTGATAGAATATGTTTCTTTAGAAGATTTTCAAAATAGTCACCAGATACCAACATAAGAACTTCCAAATCAAGTAGATGTTACTGGATTTGTGACATTTGATGGTGCTATCTTCTTCAACAGAGAATGAACAAAGAATATTGTAAAATTTGACACTGTGACTAGAATTAAGTCTTGTCGTTATGTGTCGTCAAGTTGCTTGTGACTCATAGCAATTATGTACAACAGCTCTAAACTATGCTCTATCCTGAGCCAACCTTATTATCTCTGACACATCTACCCCCACTACCCCAGTCATTAAGTCAATCCATCTCGTCAAGGGTCCTCCTCTCTTGCATTGTCCCTCCACCTTTCTGAGCATGATGTCCCTCTCCAATGACTGGTCCCTCCTTGAAACATCCTCAAAGAATGTAAGACAGAACTTCAAAATCCTAGCCACTAAAGAGTAGCCCGTTTTTACCCTCTCCAGGATGACCTGTTTGTTTTCCTAGCAGTCCATGATGTATTCAATACTCTTCTCAAGCACACAATAAAAAGGTATCAATTCTTCCATCATCGTTAAGTCATTGTCTAGCCTTCTGATGCATGGCAAGTAATTAACTGCAAAGACCATGGCTTGGATCAGGTGCATCTTAGCCTCTAGACTGACACTGTTGCTCTCCAGTACTCTGCAAAGGCCCCTGATGGCAGATTTTCCCAGTGCAACTAGTCTTTTGATTTCCTGGGGAGGCCATAACTAATTATGTCAATCACCATGATACTGCACCATAGAGATGGGGAGGGAAGACTGAAGTCGACCCAACAGTTGATGAAAATGGACTATGGGTTATTTATGCCACTAAACAGCACAATGGAATCAGAGTTATGAACCAAATGAATCCATACACTCTTCGATTTGAAGCAACATGGAAGACTGTGCATGATAAGTGTTCTGCATCAAATGTTTTCTTGCTGTTTGGAGTCCTCTGTGTAGTCAGGTCAGTTCACTAAGACAACGAAAGTGACAACCAGCAAGAATGCAATTGATTACATCTACAACATGCGACTAAACCGAGGAGACTGTTCCCTTCCCTAACCAGTACCAGTATATCGATGCAGTAGATTACAGCCCAACAGACAATCTACTCTATGAGTAGACAGTAACTTCATTTAATGATATTCTCTGGAGTTGGACCACCTGTTCCTGCCCAAGTGCCTACTACAGCTGTGACAATAACTTCTTCAACTGAGCTGTTCAAAATCATAGTATGAACCCACAAGCACTACCTCACAGAAAGGCCCTGGGAGCTCAACTGTAGCTGGATCACAGGAAGAGATGGGGGACAAAACCACCACCTGCAGCTTCTACAATCAAAATTCCTTCTCTAACAAGTATTTCTTCCCTGCCAGAGAGATTGTGTGAAGCATTAGAAGCCGGGGGATATGGTGGACTCAGACACAAAGGGGAATGGTGATTGAAAGACCATGTCCCAAGGAAGCAAGAGGACCTGCCTCATATCTCTGCACAGTTTCCTGTGGAACATGGAGACCTGAACCTCACACTGAGTAAATCAGCTGCCTCAGATGATCAGAAGTGGGGAAAATGCGGCTAGCCTTGCCAATGAACTGGCATACCAACAGGCCAGTGTTTCCTGAGGATGTGGGTTCTTCAGTGAGGCTGATGGAGCAGCTGGTAGACATTATGATGCACACCTGAAGGAACTCAAATCCAGCGAACAGGATTCAGCAGGAAGGAGCTACAACAAGGCAACTGTTGACACAGTGAGACCAGAACCTTTAGAATCCTGGAGACACAGGAACTGACTGAACGTGCGGACACTGCAACAAAGCTACTCGATACGCTGGAAGAAGGCATTTTATTTTGGTACTAGCTGACAATCTCTTGGGACTAACAAGGGTTTCAATACCACAGAAAATGTTCTAGAAGTGGCAGGTCCAAGACTTTACATTTCCTCAGGGCATCAAATGAGCAGGAAGCACAATCCAACTTTCTGCAAATACTGTGAAGCAAAACAGCAGGAATGGGCTTTCAAGATTGGTGCTCAGGAAGTTCCTTAGCATAGAACATGCAACGATAAATGTAGGTTGTGACTTTATTAAACCTAATAGTACTATATGTCATTGCCATTTCAATCACGAAAGAGTCCAGCCAAGTGACTGATCCTGTGCTTTTAACCCAACCACTCATTGATCCTGATAATTAATTCAACACAGACTGCTCCTTCTGGAACTACTCAGAGGGAAAGATGATGGGATATTGGGCTACCCAGGAGGCAAGCTGGTTGACACTAATAAAACTAATACAATGTGTGCGTGCAGCCACCTAACCAATTCTGCAATTCTCATGGCTCACCAGGAAACTGCATATGAAGACAAACTTGAAGACCTCTCACAGTCACCTGGATGGGAACTGTCATTTCCCCAAGCACCGGAATCTGCACCTTCTTTATTTCTGTGGTCTACCAAGTATCCGAAACACTAATCCTAAGAACCTCTGAACCAACCTTTTCACTGCTGAATTCATTTTCTTAATCGGCCCTGATAAGATAATACATAACTGCATAACAAATATTTGCAGGACTTTATACTTTTTCTTGTTGGTGGTTTTTGCTTGGATGTGCTTAGAAGGTATGCAGCTGTATCCAATGGCAGCACAAGTTTCTGAAAGTGAGTATTCAAGGAAGAAACATTACTATGCTGCTGGTTACTTGTTTCCAGTCACAGTCATTGGCGTTTCAGCTGCTACTGACTCTAAGAGCTATGGAACAGAAAAAGCTTGTTGATTCATGTTGATAATTATATGGAGTTTCACTGGACCTTTTAACTATCATTATTCTGCTTAATATTATCTTCCTGGTGATCACATTGTGTAAAATGTTGAAGCACTCAAATGCTTTGGAACCAGATTCTAGTTGGCTGGCCAACATTAAGTTTTGGGTGCTGGGTGCTTTCGCCCTTGTCTCCTTTGGCTTAACATGGTCATCTAGGTCGATTTTTATTAATGAGGAGACTCGTGTGGTGGCAAATCTCTTCACCAGCTTTAATGCTTTCCAGGGAGTGTTCATTTTTTTCTTTCACTGTGCTCTCCAAAAGAAAGTACAGAAAGTACTTCAGACAGACTGCTGTGAGGACCTCTCAACTGAGAGCCACCTGAGTTCAGTGAATGCATTCGCCAGCAGGACACTTACTTGAACTGCTGTGGTGGCCTTCCAACTGATCCCCCAAAGTTCAGCAAAGGCATCAGTCACCAAGACACTGGGACTGCTGTGGCCTCTTCCCAACTGAGAGCCCCGAGTTCAATGAAGGCATGTGCCACCAGGACACTCAGAGTGCTGTGGTTACCTCCCAGCTGAGAGCCCTGAGTTCAGTGAAGGCATCACCACCAGGACACTTGGACTGCTGTGGCAGCCTCCTGAGAGCCCCTGAGCTCAGTGAAGGCACCACTACCAGGAGTGCTCGGTACTCCTCTGGCACACAAAGTTAGATAAGAAGGATACAAAGTGGCACTGTGAGAAAACAGCCTGAATCTACTTTTATCTCAGGTGATATATCAAGAGCACTTGGACACTTAATCAAGGACATTCACATAACAATGCCAGGGGTGCAAGTACCTTGGATACTCTCCCACTAAATGGCAATTTCAGTATTAGCTACTCACCATGAAAGGGGCACTACAGTGACACACACGAGTTGTAGACTGTGGTTTAAGTCTGAATGGCACTGCTTTTGAGAAATGATCATTTCAGAATTAGTGCTCAGAAACCTGCAGGGTGGCAGTGAAACTCACAAGCTTGAACTCACACCCCGGTCAAACTGATGCCTGGAGGGAGCAGCAGTGACAAGGATGTCACAGCGGCAGAGGCGTCATCTTCAATGCATGGAGACAACAAAGGGCTGAAGCTCCATCAGAAAGAACTCGAGGCACAGCTCATTCCTCAGCCGACTCACTCCCTTCTATATCAACCCCAAAGGAAAGTGAAGCCTGAGGGAGCAGACACCTATGTCTCACAGCTCACAGCTGAAGCTAAGGCCTATCTCCAGTCTCCCAGCAGGGACTTTCTCTATACAAGCATGCCCAATCTTCCCAGCCAGAGAGCAGCTCCAACATGGAAGAAGATGTCTCTTCCTCCAGGAAAAGTGAGAATGAACATATTTACTCTAAAAGGTGCCAAATCCTGGAGCTGGCCATCAGCTTCAGATGTGCTACCAGATCAGCAATGGCAATAGTGATGGTTATATAATCCCCATTGACAAAGACAAGTATATCCCAGAAGGCGCTGTTAGGGAAGGACCAATGCAACTGGTGACAACTCTTCAATAGTGTGGAGCTAAAGAATGCCAAGAGCCCCATGGAAGGATTAACAAAGAGCAACTCCGAGGACCCTTGCACCCCCTCCAACTCTGCTGAAGAAACAGCTCTGTGGACCTGTGGTTCTCCAGGGTAAAGGGGAAAAAAATAACTGAATCTTGCAGTTCAGAGAATTTTTATAAAACAGACAAAAACTTCATACAATAAAGAGTATACTAAAATGAATTATTTGGTACCAAGAAAATAGATGCTAACCAGGTATTTTAAGGTTCTGCTGCTGTTTAGAGAAACTGTGTAACAAGAGAAGCACAACTTGCCAGCCATACTCCTGCAGCAGTTTGCGAATTGAACTTGTAAATATGGCTGCTCATTTTTTGTAGGCCTGTACTGTATTATATATAAGTTGTTGTTGTTGTTATGTGCCGTCGAGTCGTTTGCGACTCACAGCGACCCTAAACCCTAAACCCTGCTCTATCCTGTGCCAATCGCACTGCCTCTGACACACCCATCCCGATTACCGCCGTCACTGAATCAACCCTTCTCATAGAGGGGTCTTCCCCCTGCGCCGTCCCTCTACCCTCCCAAGCATGATGTTCCTCTCCGAGGACCTGTCCCTCCTTGCAACATGCCCAAAGTATGTCAGGCGAAGCCCCAGAATCCTTGCCTCCAAGGATTAATCCTCTCCAGGATGAATCTGTTTGTTTTCTTGGCAGGCCAGGGTACATTCAATAAGCTTCTCCAGCACCACACCTCAAAGGCATGAATTTTCCTTCTGTCCTCCCTAGTCATTGTCCAAATCTCTGATGCATAACAAGTGATTGCAAAGACCATGGCTTGTATCAGGCGCACCTTAGTCTCCAGAAAGACACCGTTGCTCTTGAGTACTTTAGAGAGGTCCCCAACAGCAGACTTTCCCATCGCAATACGTTTTTTTATTTCCTGGCTGCTGGTGCCAAGAGTGTTGATTGGGGAGCCGAGCAAACTGAAACTGTGAACAATCTCAATCTCTTCGCATCCATCCTGATGCTACCAATTGGTCCAGTGGTGAGAATCTTTGTCTTCTTGACATTGAGCCTCAGTCCATACTGAAGGCTGAAGTCCTTGACCCTCTGCAGCAAGTGCATGAGGTCCTCCTCAGTTTCAGCTAGCAGGGTTGTGTCATTTGCATAACGCAGACTGTTAATAGATCTTCC
>NW_006399964.1:3214997-3227865 GCF_000299155.1 Elephantulus edwardii | reverse complement strand
CATCTCTCCAATGCCTAATATGTCAATATTTATGCGTTCCATTTCTTTCTTAACAATTTCTAATTTTCCTATATTCATGGTTCTCACATTCCATGTTCCAATCACTAGGGTCTGCTTACAACTGTTCCTCTTCCTTTGTATTTCCATACTTGAAAGTCCTACCCAGGTTGTCCTTTCTGTTAGTCTATGTGTGTTCTGTTGTACATAGGGTTTTCAGAGGCCTGCTATTTCAGAAGTGGATGCAAACACACTGTGCCTTACGGTTCTGGACAAGACTTAGAAAAGCAGAAAATTCTGCATCAGTTTGCAGCTGACTGCAGATCTTTTATATTAAGATTAAAAACATGTCCAACCACCAGCAATCAAGCCACAGGTCTTAATTCTTACGTTTCCTCAACTGTACAATGAACTATTTTCATAAATAATGTCTAATGAAATAATATATTGTTCTACTGCTAGGGCAAAATAAATACATTTTTGTCCAACTGAAATATAATTGTCATTAAAAGAATTTTTAAGAGTTTGAAGAAAATACTGTGAAAAGTTCTTGGTTACACATATGTTATGAAATGTCATGGTACATTCTACCCATTTTCACTCATTTTCCCTTGTACACAGTATTGTTTTGACAGTTATTCCTTATTCTTACATTTAACTTTCTTACTACCAAAAGAAAGTATTTATGCAAAGAAAAACTCTTTGAAGCCAGTTATGCCATGCCTTGCACAAATGTGGTGAAATCTAGAAAAGACTGTGTGTCCCCTGTTTATTTCTGAACAGAGGGCACTAGGCTCTTCTCACAAACTTTCTAGTGAACAAAATGTGTCTATTCTTCTCTTAAAAAAAATATTACTTTTCCATATTCTTTCTGTCTAATTTAGTAATTTTTTATATTCTATTCTATTCTATATTCTATTTCTAATGAAACGTAAATTGTCTCAAAAAAATCTGCTTTTCTTTACATACCTCTGTGTAAACCTGTTAATAACATATCCATCACTAATACCCAGTGTAAAGTTTAACACAGATTGTCGGTAAATAAATGTACAAGTTTTTAGTATTCAACATGGCTAAGATCTAGAAAAAAAGACTTCTCATTAAAATTATTCAATAAAGGTTAAAATATATTTGCAAACGTTTCAAGAACGTAGATTGAGAGGCAGATTTATGTTAAGGAGATAAGGACCTCCTCGTATTAATTTTAAGACCTCAACCAACTGTTAAGGAAATGGACAATCAATAAAACTGAGTTTAAAGTAGTAAGAAATAATTCACTAAAAGCAGATATGTTTAACTTAGCTACCAATCAGGAAAATGAAAAACAAAACCATAATATGACACCCCTTTTCATCAATCAGAATACCAAAACCTATTACAATTTGGGGAAGGTATACTTGAGATTCACCTGGAGATATATTAAAATGCAAATCCTAATTCCCTATATCTGGGATGGAATTGCAAATTCATAGCAAGAGCTGAATCAGAATGAACCAGATTTAAAGTTATAAAAACATAATGTGAACCAAGAATTCTATATCAAATATAACTGTCTAGAAATGAGGATGAAATCAAATATCTGCAGATAAGAACTGATGGAGTTCATTACAAGCCTGTACTGTGAGAAAAGTTAAAGGGAGTCATTCACATTGAAGTGGAAGGCTACTGTATAAAGTGTACAAGTCAAACTGTATAAAGAAACAAGATACGTGGTTATGGCGGTTAACTCTGTGTTAATCATTATATCTACACAGATTTAGCAAACTTTGTTTAAAGTGAAGAGGAATTGAAAGGCTTGTTGTAGAAGATCAAGGATTATAGACTTTAATATAGTTTACATCTCAACATCAAGAAGACAAAAATCCTCACCATTGGGCCAAGAGGCAACATCATGATAGATGGAGAAAAGATTGAAGTTGTCATTTAATCCTCCTTAGATACAAAATCAACACCTTTTGCACTGGGAAAACCTACTGTAAAGGATCACTCCAAAGTGCTAATGATCTTAGTTTAAAGGATCTCTCCAAAGTGCTAATGACGTTAGTTTTAAAGACTAAGGTACAGCTGATTCAAGCTATGCATCTGAAAATTGGACAATGAATAAGGGTAACAAGAAAAACCAATACCTTTGAATTGTGATATTGAAAAGAGTACTAAATGTGCCATGGGCTGCCAAAAGAGCAAATAAATAAGTCTTGGAGAAAGTGCAAGCTGGGTGCTCCCGAAAGGTGAAGATGGTGAAGTTTCATCTCACATATTTTGGTCATGTTGTTAGGAGGGACCAGTCCTTGGAAAAAGACATCATGCTTGGAAAGGTGGAGGAAGGTCAGAGAAAGAAAGATCTGCAGGGAGGCCGCTGACACAGTGACTATAACAATGGGCTCAAGCATATTAGAAATGGTGAGGAAGGCACAGAAGAGTGCAAAGCTCAGATCTGTTGTTCACAGGGTCACTCTCGGTCACGCTCAACTCGATGGTTCCTAACAAAGAGTCTAAGGTTTAAAGGGCATCCCACTGGCCTGGTCCATACTAACCTGCGCTGCCAACTCAACGGCGGCAGTTTTTGGCAGACTGAACCCACCAGATGCTCTGAGGGAAAAAGATGGGCAGTCTTCTCCAGTGCAACTTACAGCCTCAGAAACCCATTGGAGAGACAGTTATTAGTGGATTCCAGCTGAACATCAGTGAGTGAACTCTGAGTTTTAATGCCTATTTTCACTAGTGGAGAGAATACCAATATGCCCAGGTATGATATGGCAATAAATACATACATAATGTCAACACTGCATATTCCCAATCAAATATATATTTTAAAAATACATTTCTTGGTAATCATGTATTTTATATCTTAGAATATGTCAAACTGACGTGTATAATGACTTGGGTCTGCTCCCTGTAGTTTCACTAATTGTGAAAGAAGATTAAGTCTAGGGCTTCAAATTCCTAGTTGAAGCATAGCCTACTGACCTGAAAGTTGTTATATATTCTCAGAAGGCTTTGGAAAATCAAACCTAAATTTTCTGAGTGGCTGAATTATAACACAAATTGAATTCTCAACTTTACAAGGGTTTGATGTTACACTGAGCATATTCACTGTGAACAAAAGGTATTCTGAAAGTTGGAAGAGGGACATATTCAGAAATACTGTTAAGCCTGAGGGAATTAAGATTCTAAATTCTGTTGGGTTTTCTGTGAGTAGAGGCAGCCTATGCTTCTCCTCTCAGGAGATTACTCAAGCTTTCTCTGAGGAGGCTGAAATGTTCTCCCATGAGGCATCTACCTTTCAAACCACTGCTGATTTCCTTCAGGGTCCACCTCCACCACCTGTCCTTGATTCCAGACCTATGATTAGACTCAAATCTCGTGCTAGGAATTGCAATTAATCTGTTCAACAAATGGGCATGAGAAAATGGACTTGACATGTGCAAAACAATAACACTGGATCTCTACCTTATACTATATGCAAAAATTAACACAATATAAGAGTTAAAATGCCACAATTCAGAAGAAATTAAAAGGCAAATCTACAGAACGTTATATTTAGCAACGATTCTTTGATATGACAAAAAATATGAACACAAAGGAAATCTATACCGATTAGATTCTTATTAAAACACTCTTATTTTTAAAAACTTTCATTCATTAAGAGGCATAACTAAGAAAAAGTTTCAAAACCAATTGAAAGAATGGAAAATATATTTAGAAACCACATATTTGATGTTCTTCCAACTCACCAAAAAGACAACATAATTTTTGAAATGAGAAAAGGACAGGCATAGACATTCTTCTAGGAAGACATAGTAATGGCCAGAAAATACCTGAGAAGATGCTTAACAGTAAAAAAGGAGTAATTAAGGCCATTAAAAGACACTGCTTTAACTTCAATAGGATGGCTATTCTCATAAAAATAAAATGTAGCAACTGTTGGTAAGACTAGGAAGAAATAAGAACATTTGCAATTGTAATATGAAACAGTTGGGTACTTCTTCAAAAAGTTAATATAGAAATCTATTGGCTTCATAAATTTTACTAAAATCACAATTTAAAATTTGAGAAATCTCTAAAGACAATTTCAACCAAACAATAAAGAGACAAATTATAGCTAGTGGCACTTACAACTTATAGGAATGCTAATAAAGACCTATGAGATCTTCTTCCTTTAAAAAAAAAAGTTAAACACATACACTCAATATTTGAAAGCATCTTGTTGTTAGGTGTCTTGAGTTGAACACGACTCATAGCAAGTCTATGAAAAAGATCTGAACCCTGTTCTTTCCTGAACCATCCTCACACTTCCTGACAACACAAGAGCCACTGCAGCAGTCATTGTTTCAATCCACTTGGTTGAAGGTCTTCCTCTCATTCAGCGACCCTCTTCACCCTTCCCAAAATCATGTTTCTCTTCAAGGAATAGAACCTCCTAGCAACATGTCCAAAGTATGTGAGGCAAAGCTTCATTCTTCTTGCCTGCAAAGAGCACTCTGGCTGCACCCTCTCCAAGACATATATGTTTGTTCTCTTGGCCGCACATGGCATGTTCAGTGCTCTTCTCCAACTCCACAGCTCAAAGGCATCAATTCTTTTTCTGTCATCCTTATTCACTGTCCAGGTCTTAGATGCACAGCTAGTAATCAGAAAGACTATGACCTAAATCAGATGCACCTTAGTCCTCAAATCAACATCAGTATGCCTCAAGAATTTGGAAAGGTCCCTAACTGCATATTTTCCTAGTGCAAAGTCTCCTTATTTCCTGACTGTTCATTCCAAGGGTGTTAATTGTGGATCCAAGCTAGATGAAGCTATGGGCAATATAATGAATGACCCAGAAAGCATCAAAAGAAGATAGAGGAAATATACAGAGTCACTATACCAGAAAGAGTTGACTGACACTAAAAATTTTAGGAAGTACCATATGAACAGGGACCAAAGGTAATGAGGAAGGAAGTAGAAGCTGCATTGAAGGCATTGGCAAAAAATCAGGCCCCAGGAATCGAGGGGATACTAATTGACTTGTTTCAATTAACAGATGCAGACTTGGATGTACTCACCACTCTATGCCAGGAAATCTGGAGGATAGCTGTCTGGCCAATAAATTGGAAGAGGTCCATATCTGTTCCCATTCCCAAGAAAGGTGATCTAACTGGATGTGGAAATTATTGAATAATAATGCTGATATCAAATGCAAGCAAAATACTGAAGATTATTTAAAAATGACTGGAACATATAAAAATAAGATACTGTCAGAAGTTCAAGTAGGATTTAGAAGAGGCTGTGGCACCAGGGACATCATTGCTGATATCAGACAGATCCTGGCTGAAAGTAAGAATCCTAGAAGAATGTCAGTTTTTGCTTTATTAACTATGCAAAGGTATTTGACTGTGTGGATCATGACAAGTTGTGGCTGACACTGAGAAGAAAGGGGACCCAGAGCACTTGCTTGTGCTCATGCAGAACCAATACGTGGGTCAGGAAGCTGTTGTGCAAACAGAGCAGGAGAGCATGGTCTGGAATTGGAAAAGGAGTGTGCCAGGGTTGTATTCTCTCTCCATACATGTTCAGTCTATATGAAAAACAAATTATCCAAGAAACTGAATTCTATGAAGAGGAATGTGGCATCAAGATTGGAGGGAGACTCATCAATAATCTGCGTTATCCAGATGACACAAACTTACTTGCTGAAAGTGAGAATAACTTGAAGCACTTGTTAGAGAAGATCAAGGAATGCAGCCTTCAGTAAGGATTACATCTCATTATCAAGAAAACAAAGATTCTTACTACCGGACCTAGGCAGCACCATGGTGAATAGAAAGGATTTGAAAGCAAGGACTTAAGTATTTGAACACTAATGTTCACTGCAGCATTCTTCATAATAAACACTGGCAGAATGCTGTTAATGGAAAAAACCCAGTGTTCATTAAAAGATAAGTGGGTAAACAAAGGTAATGGATATTATTCAGCCATGAAGAGAAATGAAGTTCTAATATATGCTAGAAATGAATTAATCTTGAAAACACTGAACTAAGTGAAATAAACCAGACATAAAAGGGCAAATGCTGCATGTCAATCTAAGGTGCACCTGATTCAGGTCATGGTCGTTGAAATTACTTGTTATGCCTCAGAGAAGGAGACAATGACCAAGGATGACAGAAGAATCTATGCCACTAAGTTGTGGTATAGAATGTTGAAAATTTCATGGACTGCTAAGAGAACAAATGGGTTTGTCCTGTTGTTGTTCATAAGGGCCATCGAGTCACTTGCAACTCATGGCGACCCTATATACAAGAGCCCTAAACCTTGCTCTATCCTGTGCCAACTTCACTGTCTCTGACACACCTACTCCCATTACCCCAATCACCAAATCAATCCATCTCATCAAGGGTCTTCCTTTCATGTGCTGTCCCTCTACCCTCTCAAACATGACATCCCTCTCTAAGGACTGGTCCTTCCTTGCAACATGTCCAAAGAATGTCAGAGGATGCTTCGGAATCCTTGCCTCCAAGGAGCAGCCCAGTTTTTCTCTCTCCACGACAAACTTGTTTGTTCTCCTAGAAGTCCATGGTATATTCAACATTCCTCTCCAGCACCACAGCTCAAAGGCATCAATTTTCTTTCTGTTATCCCTCGTCACTGTCCAGCTCTCTGATGCATAGCATGCAACTGCGAAGGCTACGGCCTGGATCAGGCGCAGTCTTCAGCCTGACACCATTGCTCCTTAGTCTTCTGGAGAGGTGCTTGACAACCTACTTTCTCAATGCAATTCGTCTCGATTTCCTGGCTGCTGGTACCAAGAGTGTTGATTTTTGAACCAAGCAAACTAAAACTGTGAACAATCTCAATCTCTTCCTCATTCATAATGATGCTGTCAATTGGTCCAGTGGTGAGAAATCTTTGGTTTGTTTTTTTTTTAATTAATAAATTTTATTAGTTTTAATGAACATTTACAGATATTTGGGGTTTTCATTCATTCATTGTTGCACTGTTTTCTCTACCCTCCTCCCAAGTTCGTTCTTCTCTCCCCTCCTCCCGAATGTCTGTTTTAATTGTCCCATTGCCACAGTGCTTGTCAAAGCCAGTTCTGATTAATCTCCTTTGTCAGTGTGTCCTTTGCCATTCCCTATCACTCCTCCCTGAGAGAGACTTCACCCTGATTCATAAGGAAAAGGGGATGGCATATTCTCTTAGCTACTTCCTGCTGAAAAGGGACACTGTGGGTTTCAGGGTGAAGATCTGCTCTCACTACTCTAAAGGGCCCCTTTGGCAGTAGGAAACACATAGACTATTATGGAGATTGATTTTGGAATTTAGATGCACTGTTATCAATTGTGCTTAGCCATACATGTTCATATCCTTGAAGATGTATCATGAAAGTGTTGCAGCCTAGAAGATACAAATTTAACTAACAAGTTAAAAGTACATGAGTCAAAAATTAAAAAGCAATAATATTCCGAGTAGAGGTTCTAATAGTGGCACAAATCAAGTTACAGAGGGAAGGTGGTTCTTACAATAAAAGGCCTATAGACTAGCACTTTGTCTATTACAGTGTAGAGGTTAGGAACCACAAGATGTAGAGGCTCAGCTATGTCATTTATGGTTCTTAAAAATCTTTGTTTTCTTGATGTTGAGCTTCAATCCATATTGAAGGCTGCAGTCCATGACCATCTGCAGCAAGAGCTCTTCAGTTTCAGCAAGCAGGGTTGTGTCATTTGTATAACACAGGTTGTTGATGAATATTCCTCCAATCCTGATGCCACATTCCTCCTCTTATAGTCCAGAGTACCAGATGATCTTTTCTGCATACAGATTGAAAAGGAATGGAGACAGAATACATCCCTGGCAGACACTCTTCCCGATTTTGAACCATGCAGTATCTCCATGCTCTGTTCTGATGACTGCCTCTTGATTCAAATATAGATTTTGCATAAGCACAATCAAATGTTCTAGGATTCCCATTCTTCTCAGAGTCAACCACAGTTTGGTGTGATTCCACACAGTTCAAAGCCTTTGCATAGTCAATGAAACACATTCCTCTGGTACTCTCTGCTTTCTGCCAAGATTCATCTAACATCAGCTATAGTATCCTTAGTACCACAGCCTCTTCTAAGCCCAGCCTGCACATCTGGCAGTTCTCTGTTAATATGTTGCTCCATTAGTTTTAGATAATTTTCAGCAGAATCTTGCTTGCTTGATACTGTTTGATAATTTCCACACTCTGTCAGGTCACCCTTCTTTGGAATGGGAACAATACTACTATCTTCCAGTAAGTTGGCCAAGTGGCTGTCCTCCAGATTTCTTGGCACAACTTAGTGAGCACATCTAGGGCAGCGTCTGTTTGTTCAAATGTCAATTGGTATGCCATCAACTCCTGGAACCTTGTTTTTTGCCAATTCTTTCAGAGTAGCTTGAACTTCCTCCATCACCACAGGCTCTTGCTCATACATTGTTTCATGAAATTCTTCTGTCTCAGCCAATTCCTCTGGTACAGTGACTCAGTATACTCCTTCCATCTTCTTTTAATACTTCTTGGATCATTTAACATTCTGCCCAAAGCATTCTTAAGTATTGCCACTTGTGACTTAAACTTGTTTTTCAATTCCTTCAGCTTAAGAAATGCTGAGCAAGTTCAGCTCTTTTGATTTTCTGATTATAATACCTTACTCTGTCATCCCGAGCTCCCCTTTGAAATTTTCTGTTCAGCTCTTTAATTTCTTTTCTTTTTTTTTTTAGCTCTTTAATTTCTTGATTCTTCCTTTAGCTTTGGCTTCTCGGCACTTTTATACAATATTCAGACAGAGTCTCATCTGACATCCGTCTTGGTCTTTTCTTCCTCTTCTGCCTTTGCAATGACTTTTTGCATTTGCATCCTTCATGGACAATTTTCTTGATATCCTCCTAAGACTCATTTGGTCTTCGTTCACTGGTGTTCAAAGCCTCAAGCCTGTTCCTGAGTTGGTTTTGAAATTTGTGTGGGATAGACTTAAGGTCAAATTTTGGTTCCTGTGGATTTGATTTTCTTTTCTTCAGCTTCAGCTTGAAATTGCATATGGTTTGTTCCACAATCTGCACCTGGACTGGTTTGCACAGCTGATATTGAGCTGCTCCAGAAATTTTTCCACAAATGTAATCAATTTTATTCCTATGCATACCATCAGGTGAAATTCATGTGTATAGCCTGAGTTTGTGTTTCTTATAAAAAGTATTTTCAATTAATAAATCATTGAGAGTGCAGAATTCTATCATTCAATCTCCAGTTTCATTTCTGTCACCAAGTCCATGTTTTCCAGCTACTGATCCTTCTTCCCTGTTCCTAACTTTTGTGTTCCATTATTATCAATGCATTTTGATTGCATGTTCGATCAATTTCTGACTCCTCTTTGGCTCTAGTTGTTGGTGCTTATATTTGAATGATGTGGTATTCACTGGACTCCTTATATGTGTATGGATATTATCATTTCACTCACCACATTGTACTTCATGACAGATCTAGAAATTACTTTTTTGATTATGAAAGCAACCCATTTTTTCCTCACCTTTTTACCCCTGACAAAGTAGATCAAATGATCATCTGATTCAAAATGTCCCATGCCAAGCCATCTCACTTCACCAATATCTAGTATGTCCATATTTATGCATTCCATTTCTTTTTTAACAACATCCAGTTTTCCTACATTCATGCTTCTCACATTCCATATTCCAATCACTAGTGTCTGCTTATAGCTGTTCCTCCTTCTTCGTATTTCCGTATTTGAGATCTCAGTCTCAATTGCCATGTCTGCTAGACTAAGTGTGCTCCATTGTACCCAGAGGTTTTCGAAGCCCTGTTATTTTGGAAGTGGGTGGCCAATCCTTCTTTCTTCGACCTCGATATTTATACACACACACACACACACACACACACATACATACACACACATATGTATACACACACACACACACACACATAT
Organism: Elephantulus edwardii; assembly: GCF_000299155.1. Taxonomy (NCBI): domain Eukaryota; kingdom Metazoa; phylum Chordata; class Mammalia; order Macroscelidea; family Macroscelididae; genus Elephantulus; species Elephantulus edwardii. The sequence goes on along the minus strand of NW_006399964.1, from coordinate 3,217,927 downwards.
ATATATGTTAGTATCTGACAGACAAGCATTTTATAGGTATGAGCAGATGAAGGACATTTACTCAATTAGAGAAATGACCAATAAATTCAGTGTTGCTACCCACCCTCGACATGTGTGTATTGACCCAACCCTTCCCCTACTTCACCAGCATCCCCTTCTACTTCCACGTATACCGTTCAACACCTACCTTCCCTTAACCAGCCCTTCATATGATGGCTTAAATCTCAAGCCATTGGGGTTTCTGTGATTCTTAACACCTCATGCTGCTGCCAGTCTCTTATGATGCGGCTTAGTATCTCTTGAATTTAAAGAGTCTCCAAGTACAACTATCAGGTACAAGTATCAGGAAGGCTTCCTATGTCAGATCTGCAGTCACTGTGTCAATCCTTCTGGTTCATGGTCATCTGCTTTCTCTCTGAACCTCCACCTTTCCAAGCATGATGCCTTTTTCCAAGGACTAGCCCCTCCTAACAATGTCTTTGGTTTAGGAAATAGAAACTGTCGACAGTTTTTCTTAAGGAAAGGACTAGAGATCTTAGAGGTCAGGTAGGACTGAGGAAAGAGTGGATGAAGGAGAAAAGGGAATAAAACAATGAAAGGAAAAAGATCCTTTATGGCTACTTTTCTTCTCCAAAACCTAAAGAGCAGTGCCTGACACACAGCACATGCTCAATGCATATGTGTCAAATAAATTATTTCTCAGTGATTTTTTATAGCCCATGGACGAATGTAGAGCAATCCATAGAATGTTGTGCGGCTAACCAAAAAGTCCCATGTCTCCAGCTGTTCAAATCGACCAGAGAGTCCACAAGAGAAAGATGAGCAATAGCCTGTTAATATCAAAAGCCTCAGAAACCTGACAGAGGGTCACTGTGAATTAGAAAGGCAGTGAGTGAGCGAACGAGTGAGTGAGTGAGCGCGTAATGCAGCACACAGCAGAAACTCAACATGTGTGATAAACAGCGGTACCTAGAAAATGAACCTTTAATCAAAAACCAAGGCAGAAAAGAGCCTTAAACAGCTAAGTTGTAGGAGATTTAATCTCATTTTCTAATTACTTACTATCTCTTCATTCTAATAGTCAACTGACATTGTTTCTAATATTTCTGTTTATCTGCAAACCCTTTATCAGTCTCTTCTGTCAAAAGGTTCATGATCTTACTGCAAAGTTGGACATTGCCTACATTCTAAAAGTTGTCCTACTCAAAGCAGTACACAACCACCAATGGTTTCTATTTAGATTACGTCTTTAAAAGTATAAAGCTTTCCAATGGAAAGGTATTCAATTACTCAGGAAAACAACACATCAAATGAGTAACAATTACTCTGCGAAAGTAAGCACTCCCAGTATAAAATCTATAGTTAAATAACTTTTAAAGACAAAAAGAGGAAAATTGTAAAGATAGAAAAGATACTTCATTCTTACTAGATTATTGTCATCCTGGAAAGCGTAGTGCAACGTTGTAATCCATTTATTGTCTCCATTTACTAACACATCTCTTTCTTCTCGAAAGCATGCTGTCTGAAAAGGAAAAACAAAATTGAGAAACACAACACTTAGTGGACAACTGTGAATGTACGGTGCAAACAACTGCTTATATGTGTTTATTACAGGACTGCTGTCTGAAAAATGATTTTTCAGTAGCTCAATCATGGAATATGATTTTTCAGGAGCTCAATCAAGTTTCACAGTGCCCTCAGAAACTGGGATATCTGAGCAATAAATTTTTTACATGTGTATCACAGGAATTTTACACCGGAAAAAATCAAGTTCCCATTTAACAATTTCTACTAATTTCTTCAAAATATTTTTCAGTGACATTGGTTCCATTTTCTACATTATGCCAGCATAATCATTATTTCCATTCTGGTAGAAGAAACATATTTTAAAAATACATTCTATATTAGAAGTACAATTACAATACAAATAACAGAAAAATACACACAGTAACCCCACAAACCTCAGACCAGGCCATAATTTATATAAAAGAAATGGGAACATTTTGTTACATTTGTTGTTGTTGTTGTTTTACTAAGTGAATTTTATCAAACATTCAAAGAAGAACTGTTACCAATTCAAAAGTATTTCAGAAAAAACAAAAAGAGGGAATTCTCCCAGACTTGTTCTATGAAGAAAAACAATCAATGTAATTTCATCACATTAACAAAGAACAAGAACCACATGATCCTATCAATTGATGCAGAAAAGGCCTTTGACAAAATCCAAAACCCGTTCCTGAATAAAACACTCAACAAAATAGGACTAGAAGGGAATTTTCTCAACATTGTAAAAAGTATATATTCAAAACGAGAGATCAAAGGCTTTTCGTTTGAGAAGAGGAACTAGGCAAGGATGCCCTTTACCACACTTCTTATTCCATACTAAGACTTTCAATATAGCATTGAATAGGAGATGTGATAATGGGCATCCTTGCCTAGTTTTTATTGTCAAATTGGCAGACAACTCCACAACACTCATCAACAACAACATATGCAGATGACTTAGAAAACCCTAAAGACTCAGTGAGACATAGTCAACCAAGTCAGCAAAGTAGCAGGATTCAAGATCAAAATACAAAATTCAGTTGCATTTCTCTACAGTGACTAAGAGAATACAGAAAAGGAACAACAAAAAAAATGGTACTTCTCACAATAGCTAATCACCAGATTAAATACTTAGGAACAAATCTAACTAGAAACACAAAAGAATTGTTGTTGTTGTTGTTATGTGCCAACGAGTCATTTGCGACTCATAGCGACCCTATGTACAACAGCCCTAACCCCTGCTCTATCCTTTGCCAATCGCATTGCCTCAGACACACCCATCCCGATTAACCCAGGCACTGAATCAATCACCTCATAGAGGGTCTTCCCCTCCTGCGCTGTCCCTCCACCCTACCCAGCATGATGTCCCTCTCTAAAGACCTGTC
>NW_006399964.1:3208234-3214247 GCF_000299155.1 Elephantulus edwardii | reverse complement strand
ATTAGCACAATTAAATGTTCTGGGATTCCCATTCTTCTCAGAGTCAGCCACAGTTTGTTATGATCCACACAGTCAAACGCCTTTGCATAATCAATAAAACACAGATAGACATTCTTCTGGTATTCCCTGCTTTCAGCTAAGATCCATCTAACATCAGCTACAAAAGAACTATATGAAGAAAATTACAAAACATTACTACAAGAAACAAAAAGAGACCTGGGGAAATAGAAGACTATACTGTGTTCATGAACAGGAAGACTCAATATTGTGAAAATGCCAATTCTACCAAAGGCAGTCTATAAGTTCAATGCAATCCCTATATAGATAACCATTCTACAATGAGATGGAAAACACAATTTCCAATTTTATCTGGAATGGAAAGAGACCCCAAATAAGTATAGCACTCCTGAAAAAAGAAAAACAGGGTAGGAAGCATCACACTTGGATTTCAAAATCCTACTACACAGCTATGGTGGTTAAGACAGAATGGTACTATACAGTGGCAGACACATAGTGGAATATAACTGAGAACCCAGAAATCCACTCACCCACCTATGGTCAACTGATTTTTTTACCAAGGAGACAAAATCATTTACATAGGAAAAAGGCAGCCTTTTTTAACAAATAGTCTTGGCAATATTGGAAAACTATCTGTAGAAAACTCAAACAAGACACACACTTCACATCTTACATAAAAACCAACTCAAGGTGAATTAAGGACCTAGGGGTAAAACCAAAGGTTATAAACGTCATCATAGAAAAGCTAGAAAGAATTCTATAAGCCCTAATCCATAGTATGAACAGTCTTCCAAGCATAATGAAAAACCTACAACCAGGAGAGCACAAAATGAGACCTTCTAAGAATCAAATCCCATTGCTGCTGCTGTTGTTATCTGTCATCAAGTTGCCTGTGGCCTATAGCAAACCTATGTACAGTAGCTTTGCCCCCTGCCCTGTCCTAAGCCAGTATCACTGACTCTAATTCACCCACCTCCATTGCTCTAGTTAAGGTATCAATCCATCTCATCCAAGATCTTCCTCTGCTGCACTGTCCCTCCACCCTTTCGAGCATGATGTCCTTCTCTAAGGATTAGTACCTCCTGGTCACATGTACAAAGTATGTGAAACAGAGCTTCAAAATCTTAGCCTCCAAGAATAAACCTGGTTTCACTCTCTCCAAGACAGACCTATGCACATCAAAAAACATTCTCCAAGAGGTTAAGAAAACAAAGCCATGTACTGGGGGAAAAATATTTGTTAATGTTGTATCTGATACAGAACTCATATCTAAAATTTATAGAATACTCCAACACCTCACAAGAAAAAAGATAACCCAATTGCAAAATGTGTACAGGATATGAATAGGCACTTCACCAAAGAAGACATTCTGATGGCAAATACACACATGAAGAAATGTTCAAAGTCCCTACCTCTCAGAGAGATGCAAATTAAACCAACTATGAGAAATCATCTCACCCCAGAAACAATAGCAAAGTTCAACAGATAAGCAAACAATATATGCTGGAGAGGTTATAGAGAGACTGGAACTCTTACTGCTGGTGGGAGTAAAATGGTGCAATCACTATGGAAGGTGGTTTAGTGCTTTCTCAAAAGGTTGGAAATAGAAATACCATTTGACCCAGCACTTGCACTACTGGACATATACCCTAAAGAAACCAGAACCACTATCCAAATAGATGTACGCATACCCCCATGTTTATTGCTGCATTATTCACAATAGCAAAGGGATAGAAGCAACCAAAATGCCCATCAACAAATGACTGGTGCAAATTAAAATCACAGTGAGCTACCATCTCACTACAGTTAGCAGTAGCAAAGTGAACAGCGAATAATAAATTTCAGAGATGTAGCAAAATAGAAACTCTTATGCACTGTTGATGGGATTGTAAAATGGTACAACCACTCTGGAAAACAGTATGGTGCTACCTGAAAAAGCTAAACATAGAAATTCTATATAAACCAGCTATTCCACTGCTTGGAATTGACACTGAGAAAATGATAACTGAATTACAAATGGAGACTTGTACACCAAAGTTCATAGCAGCATTATTTACCATTGCAAGAACATGGAAACGCTTAGATGTCCAACTACAATCAAATGGACTGAGAAAGTATCGTACATTCACACAATGAAATACTACACAGCACACAGGAACAATAATTTTTTATATTATTATCTAATTTGGGAGGGACTAGAGAGCATTATGCTGAGCGAACTTAGTCCCATAAAGACAAATACTGTATAAAACCATTACTGTAGAATGAGTATGAGGATCCAAGGGCGGCAGGCAGTGAAAGCAGAGAGGTAAGGACGTGTGTTAGGAGGGAATTCGGAATAAAAGGCACAATGCAAAGAGGTCAGGGAGGAGGAAAAAGAAAATGTGCAATAATTAATCTTGGGGTCAAACAATTTGATTGGTGGGGATGTGAGGGAAATAAGGAACTGGTGTGAAAAACAATGTATTCTAATTTTACAAATTAACAATAAAAAATAAAGTAAAATAAAAGGTATAAAAAGGGAAACAAAAAGAAAATCCACATGGATATAAAAACTATGATATATTCATACAATGGAATACTACACAGCACTGAAAAACAATAAAGTAAAACATTACACAATATGGTTAACCATGGAGGACATTATGCTGAGTGAAATGTATCAATCTCAAAAGGGAAAATACTGCATAACACCACTGTTATAAAGCAGGACTGACATTAAGGGGTTGGGAGTAGAACAGGAAAAGAGTGGATAGATAATTAACACTATTGGAACAGAATTGTTTAAAAGGAATATATGACTATGCATTATACGTATGACAACAGTTCAGAATAAAAGATACATTGCAAAGAGGATGGGGAGGGAGGGAAAAGAAATTGTGCAATAATGAATGAATATTTTTTAAAAAGGAAAGTGAACTGTGGAGGAGGAAGGGAGGGAGAAGATGGAAAATGTGCAACAATGAATGAATGAAAATTCAACCTTTTGTAAACTTTTGTCGAAATAAAATTTTTTTTAAAAAAAAGATGAATTCCTGTATTGTGATTATTTTTCCATGGTGTTACATTGTTTGAATGCAAACAATGTATTTATGCAATGCCCTAATAATGGAAATGTAGGTTATTTACAACTTTGTATTATTGTACTTTAACAATGTATGTATTCATATACATGTTCAAATTTCTCTAAGGCATACACTGAGAAATGCTGGGTGTAAGCATTTTCAGCTTCACCAGAGGAAGTTAATTATAACTTTTTTGGACCCAGTTTATTGGGGAGTTTTTCCCTCTACATTAGCCAGCCGGACTCAGTTTAGCTGATCCCAATTTTGTTGGCAATATCCAAAGCATTATAATCTAGTGCAAGTCAAATATAGGCCTTCTTCTCCCCATCAGGCCCTAATCAAAGTCTTGACCTTGGCCACATCAATGTCAGAGCTTTGTCACAGCTTGTTTAATTTGGTGCTTGTTGGCCTTAACATCCACAATGAACACAAGTATGCTGTTATCTTCTATGTTCCTCATGGTTGACTCAGTGGTCAGGAGAAGTTTCCCAGAGTCATATTCCAATACTTTCATTGTTATAGTGCACAAAGTATCAGAATGAACGCTTTATTGATTTGTCTTCACAGAAGTTTTCTGTAAAACAATCAGCTCACACACATAAACGCACAGATACACATTCATCCAAACTCATCTATATTTTTTCTTTTTTTTAACAAATGAGATTATAGTGATATGTAAGTCCTTTCTTTTTAAGAAACAACATATAAGGACATCTCTCCACATGACTACATGAAGACTCTCTTTTCCTTAATGATCACATTATATTCTATACAACAAAAATATGAACATGCAATATACTATATATGTCCTCAGTAAGTATTTCTCACCAGATCAATAGCTAGTTAACTCCTTTTTCCAATATTGCTGTTGTTGTTTTCGTTTTCGTTTTCACACTGTCAAGTCAGAACTGACCCACAGATAACCTTTCAGCATGCTTTCAGAGGCAGGAAATCCCACAGGACGAGATGGCCCATCTTTCTCTCTCGGAGTAGCTGGTGGATTTGAGCCTTATATCTTTACATGGACAGCATGATTCCTTATCACTAAGCACCAGAGTTCCCTGTGTTTCCATCATTTCCAATATATTTCCATAAATTTTATTTGACCAAATAGAATTTCCAAAGCCAAGTGCATAAAATAGCATCACCACAGAAAAACATTAACAATAAAGCTTTTAAAAATGAAGGTATAATTTAAAATATTAAATTCATTAAAACTGTTACTTATTAAAATCAAACCTTACATTTCGATTCACCATAAGGAAAACAGTCACTTGATGTATTTCTTTGTCCTGTTTTATAACTTAAGGTGGTTGTTGTTGTTATGTGTCATCGAGTCACTTGCGACTCACAGTGGTCCTATGTACAAGAGTCCTAAACCCTGCTCTATCCTGTGCCAATGTCACAATCTCTGACACACCTACCTCCATTACCCCAGTCACTGAATGAATCCGTCTCATAGAAGGTCTTCCTCTCCTGCGTTGTCCCTCCACCCTCCCACTCATGATGTCCCTTTCCAAGGACTGGTCTCTCCTTGCAACATGTCCAAAGTATATGTCAGACAAAGCTTCAGAATCCTCGCCTCCAAGGAGCAGCCTGATTTCACCCTCTCTAGGACAAATCTGTTCGTTATCTTAGCAGTCCATGGTATTTTCAATACTTTTCTCCAACACCATAGCTTAATGGCATCAATTCTCCTTCTATCCTCCCTAGTAATTTTCCAATTCTCTGACACATAACGAATGATTGCAAAGACCATGGCTTGTATTAGGCATATCTCCAGAGTTACATCATTGCTCTTCAATATTGTGGAGAGGTCCCTAAGAACAGTCTTTCCCATCGCAATATGTCTTTTAATTTCCTGGCTGCTGGTGCCAAGAGTGTTGACTGTGGAGCCAAGCAAACTAAAGCTGTTAACAATCTCAATCTCTCCACCATCCATCATGATGCTGCCAATTGGTCCAGTGGTGAGAAACTTTGTTTTCTTGATATTGAGCCTCAATTCATACTGAATGATATTACTAATATGAAAATAAAAACCAATTCCTTATAATGAAATTATAATAAAGTCAAGTATCTTTTTTTACCTCTATGTCAAGGTTAAGAATAAGCAAAAAGAACTCAAACCCACAGTTACAGAGCTGAATCCACCTCAGAGCATCCCCCTATTGGATTCCAAGGCTTTAAATCTTTACAGAAGGAAAATGTCCATCTTCTTTCCACATGGCACATGATGGATTCAAACTGCTGACCTTCCAGTGGCGAGGCTAACACATATACCCTTAGACCACTGCAGCTCCTCAGGGGTAGGAGGAGGAGAGTTATAAACAACATTTAGCTAAACAGTTACTATGTGCCACTCTACTAGAAACTCCACACATAAATATATTATCACATTTAACTCTGAACACAATCCTGAGAAGTGGTACCAAAGACAAATGAGAAAACAGAAACTAGGATAAATTAAGTAGCATGGTCAAGGTTACATTAAATGGTATAATAAGGTCCAAAATCAGGTAATCTGATTCCAGAGCCTTAACCAGCATGCTGATCTATGAAACTCACAAAGTTTACTGTACAGCCAGTATTTTTAATTCCCTTGTCCTACTCATAGGGAGGTCTGATGGCCTAATGGTAAGAAACTGTGTTGCAATCCCAAAGGCATGTGGTTTGAATACACCAGCTTCTTTGAGGGAGAAGGAGGGTTGGTCTCCTCCTAGGTGATTACCTGCCTCTGCAAACACACTGTAGGGTCAGCTATGGGTCGGTTCCGACTCTTCGGTAAACAACAACAAGAAACACTGTTCAAAAAGGATGAGTCCAGGGCTAATACCAACCTTTGTAATGGATATCTGAAATAAGAATGGCTGATAATCTTCCCAAATTAACTGGAGACACCAAACCACCCATCTAAGGAACACAAAAAAACA
>NW_006399964.1:3199157-3208134 GCF_000299155.1 Elephantulus edwardii | reverse complement strand
AAAAAAAAAAAATCTGTATTTTTAAGTCACTAAGTGCAAGTTCAATCTTTGTAAAAGAGATCACGTACATTTCTGGAACAGATCAATTTACCATCCATACAGAACATTTTTCTAAGTCAGCATAATCTTAAAATTTTACACAAATATACTAAAGTCATTCTGCATATTCTTTCTCCTTGAATTTTATCCTACAAATAGAGTTTTAACCTAAATACTTCTCTGCCTATCTATATCTATGAATCTATCTACTAGTCAAATTTCTGTCTCAGAGCATGCTCTCTCAGCATGGCCAACAGTAGCAGCCAGGCACATTCTAGTGCTTCTGATCTCAGGGGTGCTATGAACTAATTGTTTCCATGTGGCTTTGTTATTCTCCTCTCTTTTGCGGTAGAAGTCGTTCTCAATGGACCTCTACAACTTTCCTTGAGTTACTTCCAGATGGTCTAATAGGTATTCAGTGAGAGGATCAGGAAAAATCCCTTTATATTTCTAGCAAGAGGAAAAACAGATTTTGAAATGTGCCCACTGTGAAGTGCTTCAAAGAGCTGGCATCAAGGGAAACTAGTCAGTAGGGTGCTGCACAGCTAACCAAAAGATGACACCTTTAGCAGTTCAAGTTCACCAGCTACTCCTCAGCAGAAAGGGATCAAACCTTCCTGATAAAATTTCATCTCAGACACCCAATGGAGGATGGCTATGGGTCGGAGCTGATCTCATGGCAGTAAATTTGGGGGTGCTGAGAATACAGTTGGTTTTACCAAAATCTAACCATCCTGGGCAAGGAAAAACTCATCTCAAATCCCTTCTACCTTGCAATACAGGAGAAGGAAAATAGCAATTTTGGCTCCTGTTGGTCTTCCAATCTTAACTAAAGGGCAGGGAGGAGATCTTGTGAAGGACAAACTACACTGGGACATAATGCTAACACTTATACAAGGCTCCTGCCTCGCCTACACCCTATCACTATACCTACAGAGCTCCTATATAATACAAGGTGAGTGCTGCTCAAAGAACTAAAAGCCTCAGACTTTTTTTTATATATAAAATTTTTCTTTTATAGTAGTGTACTTACAAAGTTCATATACATTGTTCTCCATACTCGCTCTTTCCCCTTTCCTTTACCCACACTGCGTTCCACCCATCAAATTGTGTGACCCTATGATTAAGTTCCCCCGCTCCATCCTCACCCTCTACTCACCCTTCCCCACCTTGGGTCTTCATTTACATTCTACAGTAATGGTCTTATCAGCATAATGCTCCTGTGTGCTGTCTAGTATTCCATCATGTGAATGTACCATAATTTCTAAATCCATTCCATTGTGGTTGGACATCTGAGCTGTTTCCATGTTCTTGCGATGGTGAATAATGTAGCTATGAACACTGATGTACATATAAAAGCATCTGACTTAAATGTATGGAAACCCAAAAGATCATAGTAGAGATCAAAAAACAAAAACACTAAAGAAAACATTAGCTTCAAAAAGCTCAGCTACAACAAATAGCAAATACACCCTAACTACTAACCACATAAATATAAAACCCTACAACTTATCTACCTCAGCTTTTTTACCTGATACATCATCGAGTTTTCAACAAAAAAAATTACAAGACATACTAAAAGTAAAAAATTACTGCCTGGTCTTATTCACCATTGCAAGAATATGGAAACAGCCCAAATGTCAAACGACAATTTAATGGATTGAGAAATCCAGCACACAGGAACAATGATTTTGTAAATTACTACCTAACTTGGGAGAGACTGGAGAACACATGCTAAGTGAACTAACTCAATCCCAAGGTCAAATATTGTATAAAACCATTACTGAAGAATCAGTTTGAGGATCCAAGGGGGGAAAAGGGGGAGCAGGGGGGTGAGGATGTAAGGGAGGAGGGGGCATTACTCATGGGGCTGTACAATTTGTTAAGAGGTGAGTGAAACTGGAAGAATCTGGTCTGGAAAACAATGTATTCGAATTTTTTAAATAAATTAATATGATTTTTAAAAAATTACCATTTTAAAGTTATATGCTTTCAGTGAAATTAGGCATGTTTTGTCAAGAGTACCACCTTTAAGAAAATATGAAAGAGTAGCAAGATTTAGTAGCGCATTGTATGCAGAGCAGAATTCAGAGGGGCTAAGAGATGACTGTCAAAAAAATGAATCAGAGAAACAAAGTAGAAGTTAATAAGGATTCTGTTCCACCATTGTGGACAATGACATATAAATTATTCCCCAAATCTATTTCAGTAGAAGAATCTACCAGTTTGGAAGTAGCTGTAACTGCTCTCGTCAAAATTGATAGGCTTTGGCTAAAGGACTTAAAGGCAGCATTTCCATGTGATTGGGTAAGGACTAATAACTAACAAAAATATTTGTTATAATAGGTGTTTCAGTATTGGTTAGAGTTCTCCTAAATTAATTCAAAAGTTTTGTTTGTGAAAGAGTCCAATGCAAAGGCTCTGGGATCTCTGTTTTACAGAAAGCATAGACACTTGCTTTAACAACAACAATTTTTAAAAAATGTGAAACCAGGCATAAAATTGTCTGCGAAGCAGGAGTTACATCTATGTCCAAAACAACATTCCTCTGAAAACTCGATGAACTTTGATAAATGTTAATAATCATAAAAATGTTGCCGGCCCTTTGTTCATAGGGTCACTATGAGTCGTGATCAACTTGAAGGCAATCAACAACAATTGTAAAAAAAAGAAAAAAGAGAACTATGTGCCTTTTGAGTTGGCAGCACAGCTCCTTACTACTAGACCACCAGAGCTGCCATTGTCAAGAGAGAGGGTTAGTAAGGGGTATATGTGGGTATGGATGTGTAGGTGTGTGTATGCTAAAGATTTTTAATTAGATATAGTCACAGTGACTGTAACAATGGGCTAAAACACAGCAACAACTGTAAAGAAGGCACAAAAACCACATCTTGTTTGATTCCACTGTACATGAAATCAGTATGATTGAGAACCAACACTTAGCAACAGGAAGAATTGCCTTAATAAAATCTATATCTTGACGTAAAGGAAGAAAAAAAAAACTGCCTAAAAAAGACAGAACAAGCATCAGTACCAGATTCTGAAGTTGGAAGATTCGTAATATTTAAAGGCACATGTTAAATATTTTAATGGAAAAAGTAAACAAAATGCAACAATAGTTGGGAAAGATAAGCAAAGAGATAGAAACTCTAAAGAATCAAAAGGGGAAACATTGCAACAGAAGTGAAGAAAATCTTAAGGATTTACAAGGACCTGAAATAGTCAAGGAAAGAACGTGAGTCTGAAGACATGTAAGTAGAGATGTCTCAAAAGCAAAGAGAAAAGGAGCCATAAGAACAAGAAACGTGTAGAATATGTAAGATCTGCAATGACAATTAGAAAAGGTGATAGCATATTTGGAATGAGAATACTAGAAGGAAAAGAGAAAAATGGATAGAAGGAACTAGGGGCCCTTTCTGTAAAGTTTCAACCAGAACACACACTTTGAGAGAACTGCAGACTTGGCGTCCAGATTCTGAGAAGCCTCTGAAGGATGTGCATCTAGTGTTGATCCCAGGGATAAAACCAAAGAGCCAATCTCACTACCCTGGAGTTGATTCTGACTCATAAAGACCCCACAGGGTTTGCAACATTGTTCTTTTTACAGAAATAGACTACTTTGGAGGGAGTGACATGCAGAGAGCAGTGCACAAGAAGTGATACAAAGGGAGCAACACACAGGGAGCAAGAAGGACAGTAGGAATTTGCGTGAGAACTATTATTAAAACAACTAGTGAGGAGAGACCGGTCCTTAGAGAGGGACATCATGCTTGGGAGGGTGGAGGGACGGCACAGGAGAGGAAGGCCCTCTATGAGGTGGACTGATTCAGTGACTGGGATAATTGGAATGGGAGTGTCAGAGACAGTGCGATTGGCACAGGACAGAGCGGAGTTTAGGGCTGTTGTACATAGGGTCGCTATGAGTCGCAAGCGACTCGACGGCACATAACAACAACAACAACAGTTTGGGAGCCACAAGAGCAGTAAGCTGTTGTGGGAGCTGCCAGCTGAGTCCCTGTGGGACCCACCTGCCAGGAGCTTGAAGGACGGTGGGAATTTGACTATGTTTTTCTTAAGCTCCAAAGGACCCAAAGTCTCAATGGGCAAGAGCCACCAAGTGAAAGCTGGACAGCTGGAATTAGAGTGAGGTCCCCACACAAGCCCACCTAGACAGCTGGATCTGACTGAGGTCCCCATGCGTGCCCACTCTGTGTCTGTGCCAGACCCAAGCCCGTTCCGCCTCACACTCATGCCTCCACGTCCAGTCAACTAACTTGCCTTTAATCCAGAATGCATTCGTCTGACTTAGCTGCAACAAGAGGCTGCTCTCACAGGTCCTGAACCGAACCTTCTCTTGGTTCAGAAGTTTAGAGAGAAACACAGGCAAGACAGCTGTCCTACCCTCTTCTAGAGCAGTGACTTCAGATCAAGAATCTATCATCACTTCAGGCTTAAAAAGCTTTACCACAGCAATGTCACATAAGAAGCAGGCTGCCTCACACCCTACATAAGGGCAAAGCAAGATGTCACCCCCAAATCCAGTATCAATGGCTTTCCTGAAGCCAGCAGAAAGTCTGATGGAACTTTCTGACACAGAATTTAAAAGAACAATGATTGAATACTTTCAGTGGGTGAAAGACAACCTTAAAGAATTACAGGACACAGCAAGTAAAAACCAGGAGGAGCCTAAAAAAAAAAAAATCCAAAACAATGCAGATAAAACAAACGAGGCATTAGAAGCACTGGAAAAATAAGAAATCATGATCTAAAATATGAGGTCCAATGACTCAGATGCAGTCAACATGACAGAGGGACACAAGAACAGTGTTGAAGAGCAGGAACACAGAGCCAATAAAATAGAAGACTTGCCACCACTGATCTGCTAGAGCAAATACCAAAATCAAAAAAGAGGGGGAAAGAAGAAAACATAAAAATAATGTGGGACACCATTAATAGAAATAACGTGTGCATCACTGGAATCCCACAACAGGAAGAAGCAAGTAAAGGCACCAAAAAAGTTGTAGAATTACTAGAAGAAAACTTCCCAAGAATAATGACAAATGAGAGAAGATAGATAGATAGATAGATAGATAGATAGATAGATAGATAGATAGATTAACAAACACCATATAGAATAGAACCCCCCCCCAAAAAAACCCAAACACCAAGGCATATCATGGTCAAATTTGCCAAAACCAAAGATAAGAAGAGAATTCTGAAAACAGTGAGGGAGAAACAGAAAAGTAATCTATGGGTGAGCAGATAAAATTAAGTGCCAATTTCTCAGCAAAACCATGTGAGCAAGAAAACAGTGGAATGATATATACTGAACACTCAAAGAACACAACTGTCAACCAAGACTACCGTACCCAGCAAAATTGTCCATCAAATATGGAGGAGAGATCAAGATATTCCCAGAAAAACACTAAGGAAGTTTGTAAAAACAAGACAAGTGCCAAAGAAAGCAGGATGGACCAAAATAATTAGCAACAAAATTAAACAGAACTCAACAAAATGATAGCAATTAAACCTTGCTTCTCAATAATCACACTGAATGTGGGTGGTTTAAATGCACCACAGAAAAGAAAAAGAGTAGCAGAGTGGATAAAAACCAAAATTCAACAATATGCTGTCTACAAGAGAAACATCTGAAAAAGGAAGACAAAGAAAGATTTAAAAGGTGGGGGAAATATACCAAGCAAATGGCAACCAGAAAAAAACAGCAGTAGTGGTAATAATCTCTGATAAAATAAATTTCCATGGAAAAACCATCACAATGGACAAGGAAGGTCACTACATAATGCTTATAGGGTCAATGGAACAAGGGGAAAGAATAATAAATATTTATGCACCAAAGTAAAGACCTGCAAAATACGTACAAAAAGCATTTAACAAAACTGAAAAAGGAAATAGACAACACTACTAAAGTAGTGGGAGGTTTCAATACACCACTCTCAAGAAAAGATAGAACTACCAGAAAGAAACTCAACAAAGATCCTGAAGAATTAAACCACAAAATAAACCAATTCTATCTCATAGATATTTATAGGCTAATGCACCCAAAGAAAACACAGTATAACTTCTTCTCCAATATGCATAGAACATTTTCCAGAACAGATCACATTTTAGGTCACAAAGCAAGTACTAATAAATTAAAAAAACACAGAAATAAAGTATCTTCTTCGTAGTATTCAGACCACAATACTACAAAATTAGAAATAAATAACAAGAGGGGAAAAAAACAATACTTTTGGAAGCAGAACAACACCTTGCTTGAACATGAGTGGGTACTAGAAATAAAAACTGAAATTAAAATGTTTCTTGAAACAAATGACAAAACCTCTGGGAAACAGCCAAAGCAATAATCAGAGGTCAATTTATAGCAATAAGCAAACTCATCAAAAGGCAGGGGGGAAAATTACCATTGACTCTCTAACCCAACATCTCCAACAAATTGGAAAAGAATAGCAAGAAAACCCAACATCCTCTAAAGAAACTGAAATTATAAAAATAAGAGCAGAAATAAAAAGAAAACAGAAAAAAAATTGAAACCATCAACAAAACTAGGAGTTGGTTCTTTGAAAAGGTCAATAAAATCGACAAACCACTAGTAAAATTAACAAAGGAAAAGACATAAATAATACAAATAAAAGATGAAGCAGGCAACATCACAACAGAACAAACTAAAATAAAAAGGCTAACAATGGAATACTATGAAAAACTATATTCAAACAAATATGAAAACCTAGAGGAAATGGACAAATACTTAGAAATTCACAGCATACCTAAGCTTACACAAACTGAAACTAAACACCTGAACAGACAAATTTACAAAAGAAGAAATTGACAAGGTAATAAAACAACTTCTAGCCAGAAAAAGGCCCTGGAACAGATGGTTTGACAAGTGAATTTTAACATTCAGGGAAGAACTGTCACCAATTTTACATAAAGTACTTCAGAAAATAGAAAGACATGTAATTCTCCTAAACTCATTCTATGAAGCAAACATATCCTTGATACGAAAGCTAGGAAAAGCTATAGGCCGATATCACTTATGAACAAAGACACAAAAATCCTGGATAAAATCTTGGCCAATAAAATCCAACAATAAATAAAAAATATAATTCACCATGATCAAGTGGGATTTTTAACAGGTATGTGAGGATGGTTCAACATAAGAAAAACCATCAATGTAATTCATCACATTAACAAAGCAAACAACAAGAACCACATGATCCCCTCAATTGATGCAGAAAGGCCTTTGACAAAATCCAACACCTTTGCCTGATTAAAACACTCAAGAAAATAGGATTAGAGGGGAATTTTTTCAACATAGTAAAAAGAATATATGCAAATCTGAGAGCCAACATTGTTCTCAATGAGATTAAAGGCATTCCCTTTGAGAACAGAACTAGGTAAGGATGCCCACTATCACCTCTCTTATTTAATATTGCACTGGAAGTTTAGCAGTAGCAATAAGACAAGAGAAGGAAATAAAAGGTCTCCAAATTGGCAAAGAGGAGGTAAAGTATCTCTATATACAGATGATAATGTATTTTAAAAACCCTGAAGACTCAGCAAGAAAACTATTGGACATAGTTGACCAATTCAGCAAAGTGGCAGAGTACAAGATCAACATATAAAAATAAATTAGATTTCTATACAGTGACTAAGAGAATACAGAGTTGGAGGTAAGAAAAACAATACCCTTCATAATAGCTAATCACAAGATTAAATACTTAAGAGTAAATCGAACCAGAAGCACAAAGGATTTATTCAAAGAAAATTACAAAACATCACTACAAGAAACAAAAAGTGACCTGGAGAAATGAAAGAATGTAACTTGCTGATGTACAGGAAGACTCAATATTGTGAAAATGACAATACCAAAGGCAATTTACACGTTAAATGCAATCCCAAAACAAATACCAACTCCATTCTTCAACAAGATGGAAAAACGCAATCTCCAATTTCATTTGGAATGGAAAGAGGCCCAGAAAAAGCAAAGCACTGCTTAAAAAGAGAAACAAGGTAGGAGGCATCTCACTCCATGATTTCCTACTACACTGCTGTGGTGGTCAAGACAGAGTGGTACTGGTACAATAACAGAAACATAGATCAGTGGAATAGAATTCAGAACCCAGAAATCAGACCAGCTACCTATGGTCAACTGATTTTTGACAAGGAGATGAAATCAGTTGAGTAAACAACTGGCATTGGCACAACTGGAAAACCATCTGCAGAAAACTCAAGCAAGATCCACACCTCACTCCATACACAAAAACCAACTCAAAGTGGATCAAGGACCTAGGACTAATACCAAGCACTTTAAACTTCATTACAGAAAAGCTCAGAAGAACTCTAGAAGCCCTTATCCACAATATAAACAATCTTCCAAGCATCCTAAAAAACCTACAACCAGGAGCAGATAAAATAGATGAATAGGATCGTCTAAGAATAAAATACCTACTCCATGGAGGGCTGGTCAAAGGGAGATAGATGTGAAGGGAGAGGGTAGAAGTGGCTGGGTATCCTGGTGGATAATGGAGCAGGGAAATAATTGGGTAAAGACGAATGTGAGAAAGGCAGGGACAACACTGACACTAAAGTTAACGCCGCAATAATGGATATACCTTTAACTTGCTGGTCTGTCTGATACTTCTCTAAATCTGAACAGTCACACTAAAACAGACTAGGAATAGAAGTGAAGAGATGGAAAACAGAATTAGTGAAGTTTAAGACAGAATTGCCACCACAGATATAACTGAGAAAAAAGCAGAAGCAAAGAAGAAGGAAACAGAAGAAAACTTAAGAATAATGTGGGATACCATTAAAAGAAATAACATCCGCATCATTGGAATCCCAGAACGGGAAGAAACAAGTAAAGGCACTGAAAAAGTTGTGGAAGAATTACTAGAGGAAAACTTTCCAGGCATAA
>NW_006399964.1:3189130-3191832 GCF_000299155.1 Elephantulus edwardii | reverse complement strand
GACAGAGCGGAGTTTAGGGCTGTTGTACATAGGGTCGCTATGAGTCGCAGGCGACTCGATGGCACATAACAACAACAACAACAACAACAACAAGAATAAAATCCCTGTGCACATCCAAAAACTTCTCCAACAGGGTAAAAAGGGAAGCCATAGACTAGGGGGAAAAATATTTGTTAATGACATGTCAGATAAAGTACTTATATCTAGAATGTTTAAAATACTCAAGCACCACAAGAGAAAGGTAAACAACCCAACTGCAAAGTGGGTACAGAATATGAACAGACCACCAAAGAAGACATTCAAATGGTGAACAAACACATAAAGAAAAGTTCAAAATCCCTAGCTCTAAGAGAGATGCAAATCAAAACCACTATGAGATATTATCTCACCCCAGTAACAATAGCAAAATTTAACAACAGCAAGCAACAAATGTGGTGAGGCTGCAAATAAATTGGAACACTTATTCTCTGTTGCTGGGAATGTAAGATGGTGGAACCTCTATGGAAGGCAGTATGGCACTTTCTCAAAAAGTAAAAGTTGGAAATAGAAATAGCATTTGACCCAGCAATTCAACTACTGGGAATATACCCTAAAGAGACCAGAAATGCCTCCCAATCATATATATATATATATGCAGACCCATGTTTATTATGGCTTTGTTCATAATAGCAAAAGGTTGGAAACAATTCAAGTGCCCATTAAAACACAAATGGCTAGACAAGCTGTGGTATATTCACATAATGGAATACTATGATTCACTGAAAAACAAGGAAGTCATGAATTATTATACAAAATGGGTGACCCTGGAAGACATAATGCTGAGTGAAATACCAGTATCTAAAGGAAAAATACTGAATAATGCTACTGTTGTAAAGCGGAACTGACATCAGGATTGGGGAGAAACTAAGAAAAGAGGGGATAAATAATGTATAGTGCATTGAAACAGATGGGTGAGAGAACTGTTTAGGAGAAATATATCATTAGGTTAATTATTGTAATGCAAGAGTCCAGAATGAAAGCTGCATAGTGGAGTGGACTGGGAGGAGGGAGTATAACAATGAAAGAACTTTCTCTAACTTTTCAAAGAGGAAAGCAAAGTGGGGGGAGAGATGGGTGGGCAGGGAAGAAAGTGTGCAACAATGAATGAATGGAAATCCAAAATCTCTGTAAGGTCTCATTATAATTAATTAAAAAAAAATGGATGATGTTGCACTGCCTGAAAACATTAAATATTCATGACACATACCAAGTCACACACCTACATAACACAAGGAACCCTCACTCACATGCTTCCATTGCTGTCACATTACATCCAACTCACAGCTGACTGCTCCCAAGGCTGTAAACCTACCACTCAGGAGGAGACTGCTCATCTTATTCCTGCAGTCACTGGTGAATCTCACCCACCAGGGAAGTGCCTTCAGGTTAGCAGCACAACACCCGACAAACTACACCACCAGTACTTTCTCAAAGAAAACTAAGCAGGATAGATGCAAACAACAAAACCAAAAAGTTTATCAGACTCAAACTGTAGAAAACAGTCTTTTTTAAAAAAAAATCTTTAAGCAGTTAAAAACCACTTTATCTATAAAGCACCAGCAATGATCCATGAATTGGAGTCAGCTCAGTAATTCTCCACCAGGTTTCTAAGGCTGGAAATCTTCAACATTTCAAGGAAACAAAATTTCTCACAATTGGACTGATAACAACATAATAAAGGGAGAAAAGATAAAAGTTGCTAAGACTTTCATTTCACGTGGGTACACAATAAACATTCATTGAAGCAACAACTAAGAAATCAAGCAATGTATTGCAATGGCTAAATAAATCTGTCAACAAAGACATCTTTAAAATTCTAAAGAGTAAGGATGTCGCTTCAATGACTAATGGGCACCTGACTCAACCTATAGTGCTTTAAACAGGTGAAAGTTGAACAATGAATAAGGAAGATGATACCAAGAACTGATGCTTTTGAGTTGTGGTGTTGGCAAAAAACAGCAAAAACATGTGTCTTGAAAGAAGTGAAGGTACAGTCCTCCTTAAAGGCAAATATGGTGAAACTTCGTATTACATATTTTGGGTCTGTTGTAAGGACGAGTCAGTCTTTGGAGAAGTGGAAGGTCAGGAAGAGAGGAAGTGGAAGAGAGGAATCTTCCAAGGAGATGGACTGATGCAGTGACTATATCAATGGGCTTAATCACAGTGGAGACAGTGCAGCTAGCATGGGACTAGGCAGGGTTTTGCTCTTTCGTACACAGGATCCCTATGAGTTAGAACCAACTCCATAAGACCTAATAAAAGAATTATAAGAAATGTTGGTTTTGAGTCCTTCAAAGATAAGAAAAATTGCATAGGTGAGAAACTATGAATGGCATAAAGAACATTAGAACAAGAATAAATGAACATAATGTAGTCTTTCATTCTTAAATAATCTAATATTGTTGTTGTTGTTAAGTGCCACAGAACCCACAATGACCCTATGAACAACTGATCTGACCCCAGATCTATCCTGCGCCATCCTCACAGTTCCTGACACACAAGAGCTCATTGCTTTTTCTTGGGGGGGTGGGGAGAGGGGGGGTTAATGGCTAAAGGGCTCTACATTTGTTTTAATAATTTTTTTAAAATTGTATCTCAATGAACATTTACAGGGATTTTGGATTTACATTCATTCATTGTTGCACTTTCCTCCCTGACCAGCC
>NW_006399964.1:3136987-3189030 GCF_000299155.1 Elephantulus edwardii | reverse complement strand
GCATCCCTCCCACCGACATGAGTACATTCCACTATGCAACCTGAATTCTGGACTCTTGTGAAAACCATAATACCCTATCATATATCACTTTTAAACTATTCTCTCCCTCATCTGTTTCAATGTAGTATATATAATTTTTTTTAAAAGGCCCATTGCTGCAGTCACTGTATCAATATCCACCTGGTTGAGAGTCTTCCTCTTCTTTGCCACCCTGCCACCTTCCCAAGCATGATGTACCTCTCCAAGGAATAGCCTCTTTTAGCAACTTGTCATCGAATAGATAACTCAACAAGTAATTTAATAATAACGCAAAGACTAAAAACTCATTGCCATCAAAAGCTGGAACCAATTCACAGCTGATATCCACAGGGCTTCTGAGGTCGGAAATCACACAGAAGGAGACTGTTCCTCTTTCTCCTGCAGAGTCACTGGTGGATTCAAATCATAAGAGAAGTGCACCTTTAGGGTTTCAATTCATGAAATACACCACTAGTGTTCCCTTGTAGATTTTTGTTCAAATTAATAATCAAAAGTGTGTCCAGATAAATGAAATAAATGACAGCAATATAATAAAGAATGAAAACAGAAATAATGATGCCCTGTTATATACACAGGATCGCATGACTAAGATACTATCAATAACAGCAACAATTACTACAAATAATAAAACAATAGGCATAAATGATACTATCCTGTGAAAAGCAGGATATATTATTATTCCATTTAAAGAACTATCATTGTAAGACTATAACTATCCTTATTTTATAAACAGGAAAACTGAACATAGTAGACAGGTTTAACACTCAAGATGGAGAACAGATGGACTTTCTCTTTCAATGAAATGAGTAAGGCCATCTTCTGTATAAGTGAAGTCAGTAAGAGCTGAAAATACTTAGAGAGATCAAATATTTAAAATATGACCTACTGCCACAGAGCCAGCTCGGACTAGTTGTTGATTGCCATGGAATCAACCTTGACTCATAGTGACTCTATGAACAATACATTTGAACTTTGCCATATCATGTGCCATCCTCATCATCTCTGATATCACATGAATTCACTGAAACATTCAGTGTGTCAGTTCAGTTTGTTGAAGGTCTTACTCTCTTTGGATGGAAGGTCACTGATCTTTCACCTTTCCAAGCAAGATGTTTTTTCAAACACTAGTTGTTCTGTTCTGGAAGCAGGAGCAGCATGCACTTCTGAAATGGCTTGCCTCCGGAAACTCTATCTACAAACAGTGCTCAGGCCTTTCGTTCATAGGGTCGCTATGAGTCATCTACAACTCAATGGTACCTAACAACAATAACAACGACAACACAGAGCTACGTTGACCTAGTGGACTGAAAGTTATGCTACCAAGCCGAAGGTGGGTGATTTTAATCTGCGGCCCTTGGCCAGGCTCAAATTGTTTTCCTGTCAAACGTTCTTCTAAGTGGTACAGCACTGGTCTGTGCATTGCTGTACAGAGGTAACTTGGGGTTGCTATGAAGCTGAACACTGGGACACTGATGTGTCAAACGTGGTAATGGTTACCCATGGTGGACAGTGTTTGCTGGAGCTTCCCAACTAAAACAAGCCTGGAAGCAGGAGCGGCATCCAATTCCAAAATGGCTTGCCTCCAGAAACTCTATGAACAGTGAGTGCTCAGGTCTTTTGTTCATAGGGTCGCTATGTGTCATCTATGACTTGATGATGGCAACTAACAACAGCAACACTTGTTCTGTTAAGACAGTGATATATAATTTAGGCCCCTATATGAGAGACATTCTTTCTTGGAAACTACAGTGACCACTTATTATATTAAAGACCAAAATCAGACCCCATGGCACAAATAAGAACAGATGGAGAATGTTAAAATTCATGACAAGAAATCTAGAGATTTAGAAAGAAGGGATGGAATATCCCAGCATCTGTGGTGAGGACACTCCTCTATGCAAACCCATGGCACGGGTATAAGTGCACACATCTCTCTGAGCTGGGGAAATGCTCCTCTTTACTGTCCTTATTCACGACAGAACAGTTTCCATCCTCTTCCAATTTAAACAAATTTGGAAAAGAATTTGGCCTCTGTATCTTTTAGAGAAAAGTGGTTTGTCAACAGATCTCTAATGGGAGCCGTGGTGGCCTAGTGGTAAAGAGCTGTGCTACCAATACAAAGGCATGTGTTCAAATTTACCAGTTTCTCCACGAGAGAATGATGGGCAATCTTCTTCTGTGTGATTATTACAGTCTCTGAAAACCCACTGGAGGGTCAGCTATGGGTCAGGACTATCTCACTGTTACATAACACCACTCCCAATCAGGCTCTTTTACTTTGTTAAAATGTTGAAATCTGTCCATAAAAGTTCTGTTTCACAGAGGCTCTGAGTGTCCTGCCCTATGCAGGCCCTCACAATGACTCAGCAGGGGCCTTGAGAACCTCACCCCAAGACTCTATGTAGCCCAGTTCTATGCATATCATATCAGCTGCTATATATTTCTAGCATCACACCAGTCAACTTCTTCCTCAGATCCAACACCAACATAAAAATGTATTATCAGGTACTTATTAGTCCTTAATATGAAAACACAAAGCAGTTTTAACTATAAATCAGCAATAAACAGAATATTAAAGGCTGTACTCAAAACCAATGCTGAATTGTGGAACGGAATACAAACAAATTCAGAGTAATAAAAACAAACTGTATGTCACATAAGAAAGTATCCATCAAGCATCTAACACAAAGTGCATTCTTATTAAAGAAATTGGTGAATAACACTGCTATGAACATTGGTGTACAAGTCTCCATTTGAGCCTCAGTTCTCATTTTCTCAGAGCATATTCCAAGCAATGGAAGAGCTGGGTCATATGGAATTGATAATTATGTATTCTTTTAAGCTCCACGTTGGAGCTTTTCTGTTATTTGTCAAAATTCAATTAGCATAACTAATTATTAATTGTTCCATTACTCCCTGATGCCTTTAAATATGCCATCATAAATAAAATGATATATAAAGATCTACTACCCTTATAATTCTCTACAAATATTGCTAAGATATTAAATAAACATTCAAATACACAAGATTCTTACCTCAGCTCTTTTCAGCATTTCCCATTTATTTAATATTTTCATGGCAAATACTTTATCTGCATTTTTTAGTTTTACCACAGCAACCTGGAAAAGAAAAAGAAAAGCAAAACTTTCAAAATATGGCAAAATAACCCTTTTCAGTCATCCATTTTCCTCTCTGTAAAAAAACAAATGACAATTATCAATTATTTCAAAATAGTTCAAACTTTAAAATCCTAGATAAAATAATGTTTTCAGGTGAAAAAAGTCACACTACTCAACATGTGTCAAAAAATAGCAATATCTGAGTCTTGTATCATTTAATGGCTACATAGAAAATCCTTCTTTCCACATTTTTATGTCCTGAAATTTAAACTGGGCATTACCACTAAGAACCTGCCTAAAATGTACAACTTGAGAGAACTAGAGCTTGTTAAGTAATAAATCCCAAATACCAACTCGATGGTACAAGAAATGCCAGCTGCCAAAACAAGAATGTTCCATGGGTGGAGAAATGGCATGAAGTAAACTGCCTAATCTCCAGTGAGGCTCTCTGACTTTAAACTGGTGAAATAAATGAAAATAATGTTTCACAGAACATACACTTATACACCTTCACACACACACACACACACACCCTACCCCTGTATCAATAATTGTTTATTGTGAATTTTACAGATCCCTT
The DNA here is from genome assembly GCF_000299155.1 of Elephantulus edwardii. NCBI lineage: Eukaryota > Metazoa > Chordata > Mammalia > Macroscelidea > Macroscelididae > Elephantulus > Elephantulus edwardii. The sequence goes on along the minus strand of NW_006399964.1, from coordinate 3,185,292 downwards.
TCCACATCAACAAATAAAGGAACAGATATATCTCTATTTTAACTATAGATTTACGAAAACAAAACCAAAACGTTGTCAAATATAAATAAATTAATCCCCATTTTCATCCAAGAAATAGATTTAATTTCTGGTTTTTCAGCTTGACTAGGTAATATTTAAGAGCCATTTCAACTCTTTGAAGATACTGAAAGGCTGAGACTGAGCAAGAGAAGAAAAAATTTCAGTGAGGAAGTTTCCAGTTACAGCAAAGAGGTCAGGGAAACAGCACAAGTCAAAGCAATGCTGTCAAGTCAGCACAGACTCATAGCGGACCCTACAACTGGATTCCAAGATTGTAAATAAAATAGCAAGGGAGGAGATTACCCATCTTTTCCCAAGGAGTCAATGGTAGATTTGAATTGCCAAAGAGAGGTAACCTTTGAGTTAGCAATACAACTCCCTAAGTAGGACAAGAAAAGAGAATTTGAATAATGCCTTCGAATGTGAAAGGAGAGAACTAACTGAACAGCAGATTTTAAATCATTCAAAGGGCAATTTCCAAGGAAAGAGAATGGTTTTAAACTCAATCGCCAAAATTTAAGGCAGAGAGACATTAGGCTTCTGGAGAGAAAGCGCCATCAGGTGAGGCACTCCTCCCCAGAGCCAACACTTCCAGATGTTTGTGGGGAGCAAGGGGGCTGAAATGTCCCAGGGGAAATGTCTCTCCACTTGGAGATCCTAGCCTCCATGGCTGCAGGGTTTTCGCAGGTGCCAAACAGGACAAGAGAGTTTGGGAAAGAGAGCTATAAGCAGGAGTAGGCTTTCTTGGTTTTCTGCGAAGAGAGCTGACTTGAGACCCCATCCTCACCCTTACACACAAACTGCTTAAGTGGCACCCCTGAAATCACACCACTCCAGAGACAAAGGAAGATATAAGGCTTCAGAAGAGAAAGCATCATCAGGAGAGACACTCTTCCCCAGACTCAGCACTCTGAGGTGTTTGTGGAGAAGAGAAATTTACCTGGGGAAAGGCTCCTCCATTTAAGAATCCTTGCCTCCCTATTTGCAAGGCCATACCAGGTGTCAAACAAGATAAGAGAGTTTGGGAGAGAGGGCTGACAATCAGGGGAAAGACATTCTCAACTACCATGCTGAGCTGCGAGAAAGAGAGCAGACTTGAAACCCCCCTGGATAGAAACTGCTTTAATGGAGCACCTGGTCTCGAACCATCACTCAACCATAGATGAACAAGGACAACAGAATTTTGGAGAGGGGACTACATTAAGGTGAGATTCCTACAGGCCTGTAGTGTAGACCAGAGACAACCTTAAGGACTTTAGGAAAGGCAAATTTTCCCAGAAAGGACATTCATTAGAGAGAGGCTCACCCCATAAATCGAACATTTTAAACTAGCAACTAAGCAGTAACATCATTATGATAAGAACTACCCACAACTTAGCGAGACACAATAGGAACTATTTAAGACTTATCAAGAAAAACGTCACATATTGTCAAGAAAGCAGCAGACAGCTTCAAACACTGTGAAAAAACAAATTAAGCTTTCTCCAAAAAAGCAAATACTGAGGACCCAATGAATACCAAAGAGTCAAGAAGGCAGAAGACGTATGTTGATATGGGGGCATTCTTACAGCTACAAAAGCAAGTACAAATGAAGGGGGGAAATAATGGAAGCCACAAGTAAAGGAAATACCTTAGAGGTAGAAAACCAGAAGGAAAATATCAAGGCAGAGTTACAGAAAAAGATGCAAATGATGGAAAAAACAGGGAAAGCCATTTAGAAAGCAAATACAAGGAACTCATGAAATATTATACAAAATGGGCGACCCTGGAGGACATTATGCTGAGTGAAATATCTCAGTCACAAAAGGACAAACATGGCATAAGGCCTCTGTTGTAAAGTGGGACTCACATTGAGATTGGGGGGGGGAACTAAGAAAAGAGGGGATAAATAATGTATATTGCATTGAAACAGATGAGGGAGAGAACTGTTTAGGAGGAATATATGATTAGGTATTATTGTCATGACAAGCGTCCAGAATGAAAGCTGCATAGTGGAGTGGACTTGGGAGAAGGGGGGCGGGGGCTGCTGTATAACAATGACATAACTTTTTTTACTTTTCAAAGAGAAAAGCAAACTGAAGAGGAGAGAGGAGTGGGCAGGGAGGAAAGTGTATGTACCACAATGAATGAATGGGGGGGAATACCATGGTTTGGGTCAGGCGCACCTTCGTCCTGAAAGTGACATTCTTGCTTGTTTGCACTTTAAAGTGATCTTAGGCTGTAGATTTTCCCATTGCAATACCTCATCTGATTCCTTGACAGCTGCTCTGGTGGGTGTTGATTGAGGATCCTGGTAAAATTAAATCCTTGTCAACTTTAAAAATAAACAAATAAAAAAAGCAAGGAGATGGAAGCAGCCCAAGTATCCATGAAGGGATGAATGAGTAAAGAAACTATGATGGTACATTCACACAATGGAGTGTTATGCAACACTAAAGAATGATAAAGAACTCACAAACTAATGCAAAACGTAGGTGAATCTAGAGGAAATTATTCCAAGTAGCATAAGCCAGTCACAAAAGTACAATTATGGTATAAGACCACTATGAGGAAACACTAAAGAAAGGTATGCATACAGACAGAATCATTCTTTGATGGTTCCTAGGGATGGGAAGGAAGGGAGCAGGTAGTAAAAACTAATAAACAGATAAGTTGGGTAAAGGGAAAGGCAATATATAATAAGGGGTTGAAGACACTAATTAAATAACTACATTAATAAATTGTAAGTAATGTTGTAAACCACAATGTAATTGAATGAAAAACCAATATGATTTGTAATCTTACACTAAAATAATCCAACAAAAAAAGAAAGCAAGCAAATACTGCAGAGACAGGGAGCCAGAAGAAATATATTCATGAGGAAGACCTTATAAAAAAAGGCAGAAAAATGCAAAATATTAAAGAATAAATTGAAACTATAGATGAAGAGGTACAATAATTTAAAAAACCATCCTAAGATGCAGAGGATATAGCTAACATGGTACTGGAAAGAATAGAAATACATGAAAATGGAATCCAGAATATTACAGCTGAAATGGCAGAAGTGTCCAACATGCTGAAGGGACAAAAAGGTAGAACAGAAGAGATGGAGCAGAGAATCAGTGAGCTGGGAGACAAGAATCTCAATGGAAAGATACTACAAGAAAAATCAGAGATGAGACATAAAGAAAACATTAGAATCATGTGGGATGACATATAAATGACATATATATAACTGAAATTGCAGAATACAAAAGAGAGGGAAATCACTGAGATTACTGTGAATGTAGTTGGAGTACTACACCCAACTAAAACGCAATTTCTTCTCAAGTGCACATGGTGCATTCTCCAGAACTGATCACATATTAAGGCACAAAACAAGCCTCAACAAATTAAAAACTAATGAAATAATATAAAGTATTTTCTCAGACAACAATACTACAAAACTAGAAATTAATCAAAAGAGGGTAAAGTTTATAAAACTATATATCAACCTATAATTCAACATATCAAAAATTGTTGAAGAGGTACTAGAAGAGAACCTCCCAGGTGTTAAGAAGAATGAGGGAATCCACATTCAAGAAACTCAGCGAACACTAAATAGACTACACCTCCCCCAAAAAATACCATCAAGCCATATTATAGTCAAATTCTCCAAAATAAAAGACAAGAATAGAATACTAAAAGCAGCACAAGAAAAAAAAAAGAGTTCCCTACAAAGTAAAAGCAATTCTATTACATTCTGTTTTCCTAGCAGAAACCATGCAAGCAAGAAGATAGTGGAATGGTATATACAGAAAGATGAAAGAAAACAATTGTTAACCGAGGATCCTGCACCAAGCAAAGCTCTCCATCAAACATGTAGAAATTAGATACTTTGCAAAAAAGGAAAATCAAGACCAAATCTATAAGAACTTTTAAGGGAAGTCCTTCACACAGAAACACCAAAGGAAAGCAGATGGACCGTGGCAACCAGAAACAACAGAAAAAGAAACACACCAAAATGGCAATGATGAAAGCTGGTCTGTCAATAATCATATTTAATGTGAATAAACAAAATGCACCAACCAAGAAAAAAAGAGTAACAGAATAAAGAAAGAAACAAAGCCCATCAGTATGTTGTCTAGAAGAGACACATCTAAGAAACAAAGAGGAAAATAGACTCAAAATCAAAGGCTGGAAAAAAATATACCAAGTAAATGTCATCTACCAAGAAGCAGGAGTGGCAATACTAATCTCTGATAAAATAGACTTAAGGATGAAAACCATCACACAAGATAAGAAAGGGCAGTACATAATGTTTAAAGGCAAAAGACATAACCCTAGGGAGCTCTGGTGTCCTACTGGCAAGAAGCTGCACTGCAATCACAGAGGTATGCGGTTTGAATCCACCAGCTGCTCTGCAGGAGAAGGAGGGACAATCTCCTCCTGTACCAGTCAGATCTGATTTGATGGTACACACACAAAAACAATAAAATAAAATTTAAAAAAATAAAATTACATAACCCTGGTCAACATCTATGCACCAAATGATAGACTTGGAAAAGACATAAAACAACAGTTAACAGAATTGAAGAAAGATCTTGACAGTACCACAAGAGTAATAGGAGACTTTAACATACCACTCTCACCAAAGGATAGGTCAACTTAAAAGAAATTTAATAAAAATATCAAAGATCTACACTAAGCATTCAGCAAACTCTACCTTGTGGATATGGTTGGAGTGCTACACCCAACTAAAACTCAATTCACATTCTTCTCAAGTGCATGTGGTACATTCTCCAGAAATGATCACATATTAAGGCACAAAACAAGCCTCAACATGTTAAAAACTAATGAAATAATATATTTTCTTAGAAAACTATATAAAACTAGAAATTAATCACAAGAAGATAAAGCTTATAAAACTACCAATGCGGAGGCTAAATAACATTCCGCTAGAACACAATTAGGTTACAGAAGAAATAAAGAAATAAATAAAAAACTTTCCTGAAATAAATCATAAGAAAAATACAGCATATCAAAACCTCTGGGATGCAGCTAAGGTAGTCCTTAAGGTAAGTTCATAGCCATAAACAATGAAGAAGTAATATTAGTTATCTAAATCAACACCTTAATTAAATAGATGAAGAACAACCATCTAACCCCACAGCCTCTAGAGGAAAGGAAACTAACTACAAGAGCTGAAATCAATGAGACAGAAAAACAACAACAACAAAAAACAACAATTGAAACCAAAAAACCAGAAGCTGGTTTTTCAAAAGGGTCAATAAAATTGACAAACCACTGACAAACTTAACAAAACAATAAAAAGGAGAAGACATAAATAACTCAGGTAAGGAATAATAGAGGTGATATCACAACAGAACCAGATAAAATTAAATCTATTAATATTAGAATATTATGAAAAACTATGTAAGCTGGGTTTAGAAGAAGCTGTGACACAAGGGACATCCCAGTCAACATCAGATGGATCTTGGCTGAAAGGAGGGAGAATCAGAGGAATGTCTACCTGTATTTCATTGTGGATCACAAGAACTTGCATCTAACCTTGATAAGGATGGTAATCTCAGAGCATGTAACTGTGCTCATTCGAAACTGTGCCTGGACCAGGAAGTAGTAATAAGAACAGTGAAACAATGCATGGTTCAGGATCAGGAAAAGTGTGCATCAGGGATGCATCCCATCTCCATAACGTTTCAATCTATATGCAGAACAGATCATTCAGGACGCTGGGTTTTATGAGGAAGAATATGGCATCAGGATTGGAGCAAGATTCATCAATAACCTGCATTATACAAATGACACAACTTAGCTTGCCTAAACTGAGAAGGAAATAAGGCATTTGCTGCAAAAGATCAAGGACTTCGGTCTTCAATATAGATTGAAACTCAACATCAATAAAACAAAGTTTCTCACCACTGGGTCAAATGGCAGCTTCATGATGGATGGAGAAAAATTGAGATTATCAATAACTTTAGCTTGGTTGGTGCTACAATCAACATTATTGGCATCAGCAACCAGGAAATCAAAAGAAGAATTGTATTGGGAAAGTTTGCTGTCAGATACCTCTCTTGAGTACTGAAGAGCAATGATGTCAGTCTGGAGACTAAGATGTACCTGATCCAGGCCACGGTCTTTGCAATTAATTGTTATGTGTCAGAGAGCTGGACAATGACAAAGGACAATAAAAGAAGAATCAATGCCTTTGCATTGTGTTGCTAGAAAAGTGTTGAATGTAACATGGACTGCCAGGAAAACAAACAGGTCAGTCCTGGATAGGGTATAATAAAGCTACCCCCTGGAAAAGCACCTTCTCCCATACTTTGGCATATGGCCAGGAAGGACCAGTCCCTGAAGAACATCATCATGCTGGAAGGGTGGAGGGACGGCACAGAAGAGGAAGACCCAGGATGAGATGGATTGATTCAGCAACTAGAGAAGTAGGATTGGGTCTATCAGAAACAATGAGATTGACTCAAGATAGAGCAGGGTTCAGAGCATGTAGGTTTGCTATTAATCATAGGTGACTCAACAACACATAACAACAACATAGTCTGATAAATTTCAAAAACTAGAGGAAATGGACAAATTCCTTGAAACTCATACTCTACCCAGACTGACACAGACAAATGTAAAACAAGTGAACAGACTCATTACAAAAGAAAAAAAACAGAGCAGGTCATAAAAAGACTCCCCCCCCCCCACACACACACACAAAAACAAAAATAGAAAGAAAAGAAAGAGTCCTGATCAGCTTCATGGCTGAATTTTACCACACATTCACAAAAGATTTATCACTAATTCTATTTAAATTATTTTTAAAAAAATAGAAAAAGGAATACTCCTAGAAACATTATATAAAGTATAATGCTAATAACAAACAAAACAAAGATATTACCAAAAGAGAAAATTACAGATCAATTCTCTCTCATGAACATAGATGCAAAAATCCTTAACAAAATTCTAGCTAATAGAATCCAAGAGCACATCGAAAAAATAATTCATCATGACCAAATGAGGTTCATAACAGGTATGCAAAGAGTTTAACATAAGAAAATCAATGTAACTCACCACATTAATAAAGCAAATATCAAGAACCATACCATCCTAGCAACTGGTGCAGAAAAAGCATTTGACAAAAATCCAACATCCATTCCTGATTAAGACTATTCAGTAAAATAGGAATACATATATGTATATATACTTTTCAACATAGTGAAAAGTATATATGCACAAACCAAGAGCCAATATCATTCTCAATGGAGAAAGACTAAAAGCATTTTCCCTGTGAACAGGAACAAGACAAGGATGCCCACTGTCACCACTTCTATTCAATAATGTATTGGAAGTGCTATAACAAGAGAAGGAAATAAAAAGCATCCAGATTGGCAAAGAGATGGTGAAACTGTCACTAAATGCAGATGATATGATAGTGTACACAGATAACTCCAAGAACTCAACAAAAAAAACTGTTAGAGCTAGAATAGCGGGATATAAGATCAATATCGAAAAATCAGTGGGATTCCTCTGCAGTAACAAAGAGAACTCAAAGAAGGAAACCAAGGAGGCAATGCCATTTACAACAGCCAATCACAAATTGAGATACTTGAGAATGAACCTAACTAGCAACACAAAAGATGTATAAAAAGAAAACGACAGAACACTTTTGTGAAAAACAATAAAAGATCTAAATAAATGGGAAATGTTCCCTGTTCAGGGATATGAAGACTCGATATAGTTAAAATTACTATCCTACGTTGGCCTAGTGGAAAGGAAGCTGTGCTACCAAGCCGAAGGTGGGTGATTTTCATCTGTGGCCCTCAGCCAGGTTCAAATTGTCTTCCTGTCAAACATTCTTATAGGTGGTACAGCACTGGTCTGTGCGTTGCTGTACAGAGGTAACTCATGGTTGCTGTGATGCTGAAGCCTGTGACAGTGATGTGCCAATCGTGGTAATGGGCACCCATGGTGGACAGTGTTGGCTGGAGCTTCCCGACTAAATCAAGCCTGGAAGCAGGAGCGGCATCCACTTCCAAAATGGCTTGCCTCCAGAAACTCTATGTACGAACAGTGCTCAGGCTGTTTGTTCATAGGGTCGCTATGAGTCGTCTACGACTTGACGACATTAAACAACAACAACAACAACAACCAAAAGCAATCTATGTGTTCAATGCAATTTCAACAGACACCAAACTCATATTTCAAAGAGATCAAAAGGAAAAAGGAGACTCCAAATAAGCAAAGTATTTCTGAAAAATAAAAATTAAGTGGGAGGCATAGCACTCCCTGACCTCAAAACCTACTATACAAGCAGTAGTAACCAAAACAGCATGGTACCGGTACAATGACAGGCACATAGACCAAAGAAGCAGAATCGAGATCCCAGAAATGGACTCGATATCTATCTTTGGTCAACCAACATTCGACAAGGAAATCAAAGTTATCAAATGGGAAAATGACCACCTCTTGAACAAATGGTGCTAGCAAAACTGGATTGCTACCTGCAGAAAGCTGAAACAGGATCTACGTTTCACAACATAAACAAAAAAAAATCAACTTAAGGTGTATCAGAGACAAGAGACAAACCGGGACCAAACTTACAGGACCTAGACTTATAAAGAGGCTGACAATTACAGAAAGAAATGAACAAGCTGGATTAGAAAAAAAATTGATAAATGGTATTTTCTAAAGATGCAATCCCTGTTTACATCAAAAACTTTTTTAAATAGAATGAAAACAAAACCTAACAACTGGGACAAGACTTTTGGCAATACCATCTTGGACAAGGGTCTCATAACAGTTATGAAAACTGTTTATAGAGTATTACGAGCCTCCACAAGAAAAAGACTGATAATATAATTACCAAAAGGGCAAAAGACATGTAAAGACGAGTGAATGGGAAAACAAGCATTTACCTACTGTTTATTTGGATGGCAAACAGACACATGAAGCAATGCTCAAAATCACTGGCAATAAGAGAGATGCAAATCAAAACCACAATGCCATACCAGCTCCAGCAGCAGTGGCAAGTTTAGCAGGGCAGCGAGCAATAAAGGTTGAAGAGGATGTAGAGGTGGGAACTCTCATACATTGTTGGTGGGACTGCAAAATGGTACAACCACTCTGGAAGGCAGTTTGGCACATCCTCAAAAAGCTGAACATAAACTCTAAATGACCCAGTTATTCCACTACTAGGAATATGCCCCAAGGAAATGAGAATTGAGATACTAACCAACATTTGTACACCAGTGTTCACAGTAGTGGTTTTTACCTTCACAAAAACATGAACACATCCGCAAATGTCCAAACACAACTGAATGGATTGGGAAACTGCGGTATAGTCACATAATGAAATACTATGCAGCACTCAAAAGCAACGATTTTAAAAAATACTACATAACTTTGGAGAGACTGGAGACCATTATGCTGAGTGAACTAACTCACAAGGACAAATACTGCATAAGACAATTGTTGAAAAATAGAAGGATAACTAGTAAAACATTTATGGGAACCCAAAGGAAGCAAGAGGTGGGAGCAGAGAAGGGAGAATGGGTAGGGGCAAAATCACAGGTTTACAGTTTGGTGGGTGGAGGGAGGAAATGAAAGAAATAGGAAATATCCAGTTGGGACCAGGAAAGACAAGATAATGATGGGCAGGGCCCAATAGTGATTAGTTTTGTAAAACATAATGCATGTGAATGATTGGTTTTATGTTGTTTTTTTTTCATGCGAATGACTGTAAGAAACACAATGTGAATGAAGAATAGTGTGAAATAAAATGTCTATGAATTTTGTAAGCAAACCAATTTAAAACAAAAATTAAAAAATTTTAAAGGCACATATACAAAGAAAAAATCGTACAAATATTCATGTAAAGGGCACTTATATTTGTACCAAATTATAATCAAAATACATGTCTGTATAATGAACGGAGTTCTGGTCTACTAGTAAGAAACTGGGTTCCAACTCCAAAGTCAACTGATTCAAATCCACCAGCTGCTCTGTGAGAGAAGAATGGATAATCATCTCCCGAGGAAAAATAGCTGAAGAAAATTAGAACTAAGACACCAACAGAGATTTGTACATCAATGTTCACAGCAGTATCATTCCTCATCACAAGAACATGGAAACTGCTCAAATGTCCAACCACAACCAAATGGATTGAGAAATTATGGTACACTCATTCACACTACACAGGACTCAGGAACAATGACTTTCAAAATTACTACATAACTTGGGAGAGACTGGAGAGTATTATGATGAGTGAACTAACTCAGTCTCATAAGGACAAATACTGCATAAGACCATTACTGTAGAAATAGATAACTAGTAAACCATGTATGATCATCCATGAGGGGAACGGTAAGAATAGAGGAGTGAGGATGGGCAGAGGAGTGATCATAGGGTTACACAATTTGGAGGATGGAGGGAAGGGAGGCTAAAGGAAATGAGATACAGCAGAGATCTGAAAAAATAGGGTAAAGGTGATTCATTTTGTAAAACATAATGAAGAGAATGTCTGAAATGAACATTTTCCTATGTGGTACAACAGTGTTCTGTCATTTCACTGTATTGAGGTAACTTAGGATTGCTGTGATACTGAACGGTTAACCATTGGTGCGTCAAAAGCCATTATGATTACACATGGTTGACAACGTTTTGTAGAGCTCACAGATTACAACAGACGTGGACGTTAAGAGTGGCATCCACTTCCTAAACATGTCTGTGGAAACTCTATGAACTTTGAGAAAGGACAACAGTTACAGTACAGGGCTAAAGTCTTCTGTTTATAAGGTCGCTATGAGTGGCCTATGACTCAATGGCATTTAACAACAACAACATATATCACCAGGCCCTTGTCTCCATTTCGGAGTTTGATGAAGTGGCTGGACTCTGTAAGATGCTGTTCTTGTTTTGGCTGAGCATCTGTGTGGATTGTGTGGTTGTTTTTATTTAAGGCTCTTGTTTAGAGTCAACAAGACCTCCTGGAGGGCCCATATATGTAAAAATTGGGACTGAGGGATTATATTTTAATCCCTTGTTACTGTATTTTAGAGGAAGATTCTTCTAAGTGATATAGCTCTCTGGTCAATTTGCTGTATTGAGATAATCTGATTTTGCTGTTCCACTGAACCATGTGCCATTGGGATCTCAAATGTCATAATGGAACAGCTGTACCAAAGGTGTGACAAACGTGGGCAGTGTTTGGTAGAGTTTCCAGATTGATTCAGGTTTGGAAGCAGGAGTGTCATCCAATTCCTAAACCACATGCCTCTGGAAAACCTATGAACTAGGAGAAACGACAATAGTTACAAAAAGGCTTCAGGCATCTTGTACATAGGACGATATTTGACTACAATTAACAACAACAATGAAGAGAAATGACTGTATTTAGCATAAAGTGAATGAAGGATAGTGTGAAACACAATGTATACAAACTTTGTAAGCAACCCAATACAAAATAAAAATAAAAACAAAAAGTATACGGTGATAGTAGCACCAACATATTATGAGTCTATTCTAAATGATTGGGTCTACACTAAGAATTATATACAGATCTAGAATCAGTATAAGAGATTTCCAAAACTCATTTCGTGGGAGCTCTGGTGTCCTAGTGACAAGAAGCTGTGATTCAATTCCAAAGGTACATGGTTCGAGTCCACAAGCAGCTACGCAGGAGAAAAATAGACAAACTCTTCCTAAGTGATTAAACTTTCTCTGAAAACTTGCCGTAAAGTGAGCTATGGATTGGTTTGACTTGAGGGTACATAACAAGAATACACAAACACACACACACAGCAAGTTTTCAGAGACTGAAAATGAACACAGGAGACTACTGCCCACATTTCTCCTGTTGAGTAGTTGGTAAATTTGGTGCCTTTGGGCTCACAGCATTACTCCTTTTCTGCTACACAACCATGGTTATATATGTATATACACAATTCTTTTTAGATCTCATTCAGTATAAAGTCAAATAACCTTCATTGAATGAATATTAATGCACTCACCATTAGAGGTGTCATGTAAAACAGATTGCATGTACTAAATTTTCTCCCTAAAATTTTAAAAAAAAAAGTAAAACCCACTGAGGTCAAAGTAACCTAAAGATACTAGAACTGTGCAGTGGTTAGAATGATGATATTATCTGGTATCATTTGGTAAGTATTAAGCATTTAAACCCTTGTTGTTGTTGTTGTTGTTGTTGTTGTTATGTGCCATTGCTTGTGACTCATAGCGACCCTACGTACAACAGACCTAAACCCTGCTCTGTCCTGTGCCAATCACACTGCCTCTGACACACCCATCCCGATTGCCCCAGTCACTGAATCAATCCACCACATAGAGGGTCTTCCCCTCCTGCGCTGTCCCTCCACCCTCCCAAGCATGATGTCCTTCTTCAAGGACCTGTCTCTCCTTACAACATGTCCAAAGTATGTCAGACAAAGCCCCAGAATCCTTGCCTCCAAGGAGCAGTCCAGTTTAACACTCTCCAGGATGAATCTATTTGTTTCCTTAGCAGTCCATGGTACACTCAATACTCTTCTCCAGCACCACAGCTCAAAGGTATCAATTATCCTCCTATCCTCCCTAGTCATTGTCCAATTCTCTGATGCATAACAAGTGATTGCAAAGACCATGGCCTGTATGAGGTGCACCTTAGTCTCCAGAGTGACCGCATTGCTCTTCAGTACCCTGGAGAGCTCCCTAACAGCAGACCTTCCCATAGCAATATGTCTTTTAATTTCCTGGCTGCTATTGCCAAGAGTGTTACCTGTGGAGCCAAGCAAACTAAACCTGTGAACAATCTCAATCTCTTCACCATCCATCCTGATGTTGCCAAGTGTTCTGGGATTCCCATTCTTCTCAGAGTCAGCCACAGTTTGTTATTATCCACACAGTCAAATGCCTTTGCATAATCAATGAAACACAGATAGACATTCCTCTGGTATTCCCTGCTTTCAGTTAAGATCCATCTAACATTAGTTATAATATCCCTAGTACCACGACCCCTTCTAAACCCAGCCTGGACTTCTGGCTGTTCTCTGCTGATGTGCTGTTCCAGTCGTTTTTGGATACTCTTCAGTAGAATCTTGCTTGCATGTGAAATCAATGATATTGTTCTGAAATTTCCATACTCTGTTGGGTCACCTTTCTTTGGGATGGGAACAAATATAGATCTCTTCCATTCAGTTGGCCATGTGGCTGTTCTCCAGATTTCTTGGTACAACTTGGTGAGCACATCCAGGGCAGCATCTGTTAGCTAAAATATGTCATTTGGTATACCATCTATTCCTGGGGCCTTACTTTTTGCTATTTTCTTCAAAGCAGCCTGAACTTCCACAATGTTATTTCATTAAATTCTTCTGGGTCTGTCAATTCCTTTTGATAGTGACTCAGTATATTCTTTCCATCTTCTTTTAATACTTCCTGGATCACTTAAGATTCTGCCTAAAGCATCCTTGATTATAGCAACTTGAGGTTTGAATTTGTTCTTCAGTTCCTTGAGCTTAAGAAATGCTGAACGAGTTTGACCCTTTTGATTTTCTGACTCCAGCTCCTTGCACATTTCATTGTAATATTTTGCTTTATTATCCTGTGCTGCCTTTTGGAGTCTTCTATTCAGCTTACTCAGTCTTTTTTGTGGCAGTTTTTACTAAGCCTGGCCTTACCCTTAACAGTCTATTTTCAGCCCTGCAAACACAGTGGCTCTTTAAAAATGTAGCTCAAATCACAGTTCTCCTCTGCTCCAAAACTTCCAATGGTTTTCCATCTCTCTCAAGTAAAAGCCAAAGTCCATGTTATTACTTTGCTGTCTTGTGCCACCAATTGAGACTGTAACATGGCATCGCCAACATGTTACAGCATGGAGCTACTTCCCAGGGTTCTCGTGCTGTGATCTTGATGGACATGGTTCCCCGGGCTTCTCTTCTGTGGGGTCTCAGGTGAGTCTGAGCATCAGGCTGGTATTGCAGTCAAGTGAAAACAGTCTGCACCACTTAAAGACTGGCCAGCATGTCTGGCCCTCCAAACCCTCTGACTTTAAGTTCTTCTTCTGCTGGCAGATTCTGCTCCAGCCACACCAGTCACCTTGCTCAGTCTCAACTCTGGGCCACTGCACCTGTTCTATATGGTCGGAAGACTCTTCCTACTATAGTCACCTGACTGCTTTATCCTCTCATTTCAGAGTATCTAAAATGCCACACTTTTCTCTTCAATGCTTATTGTTGTTTAAAATGAACAATAATTCAACTCTCAACTCACTGCCATTGGGTCAATATTCACTCATGTCCAGTCCCTCCCAAGTTACGCTGAGTGAATGAACTCAGTAGTCTCATAAGGACAAATAGTGCCCATTTGTCCTTTAATAATAGACCATTATTATAGAAATAGAAAGATAACTAGTAAAACATGAGTGATGATCCAAGTGGGAGGAGAGTGGAAGCAGAGGGGTGAGAATGGACAGGGGGAAATCATACAGTCACACAATCTGGTGGGTGGAAAGAAGGGAGAGTAAAGAAATGGGAAAGATCCAGCAGGGAGCTGGAAATACAGGGCAATGGTGAGTATAGTTCAATGATGATTAATTTTATAAAACATAATAATGGGAATGATTTTATGAAACACAATGTGAATGAAGAATAGTGTGAAACACAAAGTATAGGAACTTTATAAGCAATCCAATATAAAATTAAAAAAATTAATAATATTGACTCATTACACAATTTGCATTACACAGATGAGGACCTAAAGTGCATGCTGCAGGTGGTCAAGGACTACAGCCTTCAATATGGATTGAAGCTCAACATCAAGAAAACAAAAATTCTCACCAATGGGCTGATTAGCAGCATCATAATAAATGGTGAAGACATTGAGATTGTTAACAGCTTCTGTTTGCTTGGAACCACAATCAACACTCTTGGTACCAGCAGCAAGGAAATTAAAAGACAAATTGCATTAGCAAAGTATGCTGTCAGAGACCTCTCCAAAGTACCGAAGAACAATGCTGTCAGTTTGGAGACTAAGGTGTGCACGATCGAAGCCACAGTCTTTGCAATTACTTGCTGTGTCAGAGAGCTGGACAATGACTAGGGATGACAGAAGGAGAGTTGATGCCTTTGAGCTGTGGTGCTGGAGAAGAATACTGAATATACCGTGGACTGCTAGGAGAACAGGTTCATCCTAGAGAGGGTGAAACCAGGCTGCTCCTTGGAGGCAAGGACTCTGAAGCTTTGTCTGATATACTTTGGTCATGTTGCAAGGAGGGACCAGTCTTTGGAAAGGGACGTCATATTTGAAAGGGTGTAGGGACAGTGCAGGAGAAGATGACCTTTGATAAGATGGACTAATTCAGTGACTGGGATAATGGGGGTAGGTGTGTCAAAGATAGTATATTGGCACAGGGTAGAGCAGGGTATAGGGCTTTTGTACATAGGGGTGGCTGTGAGTCAAAAACCACTTGATGGCATTAATAACAACAGTAACCCTCTAGCTGATCTCAGAGCCTGTAAATATTTATAGGGAAAAACTCTTTTTCCCACAGAGAGATTCTTGGTAGATTGTTGGTAGACTCAAACAACAGTGTGAATTTTGGTTAACAGTCCGATATATTATGCATTACATCAAGAAAGCTATTATTTTTTATGTATTTTATTCTATTATTTTTCTGTAGTCTATAGTTTATCTAAGTACTTTATTGACTGTTTTACTCACTAGCACTTTTTTAAATTAAATCTTACTTTAATTGTGATTTTAATAAAAATTTACAGAGAAGTTATATTTTCATTCATTTATTGTTTCACATTTTATCCCCTCACCCTCCCTCGCCCCTTCCAGTTTACTTTATTTAAAAAAATATTCTTCCATTGTGGCACAATTACCCTCACTCCAATCCTATTTGCAATGATGCACCTCTATTCTGGGCTATGTATAATGCCTAATCATATACTCACTAGCCAGCCCATAAATACGTGAGATTGCCTATTTTCTTACCTGTTCATTAATGAAGGCCCAGTGCTTGGGAATAATTTTTTTTAAAAAAAGAAACACAAAACAACTGCCACTACCAGCTCTCACTCCCAGTAACCCTAGAAGATAGCGCAGAACTGGCCCATAGAGTTTCCAAGGCTGGAATCATTACAAAGGGAAGCTACCTGTTTTCTTCTCACAGAGGGGCTGTTAAGTTCAACTGCTGATCCTTCAACAAGCAGCCAAACATTTAACCACTGAGTCACCAATCTTCTATTCCATAGACTGCAGCCCAGAAAATCCTATTGGGCGGTTCCACTCAGTCACATGGGTCCTCAGAGTCAATGAAGACTCAGCAGCACCACAGCACAACTTCATTAAATATATAAAAGGCATAACTAAAGAGTGACTGAGTTAAGTAATATTCATAGTCACACAATTAATAACAAGTATAACCACGATATGAACCAATGTTATTTGGATAACACAGTGTAAATTTGTTTACTGCTATAAGGACTCAATCATTCTGGAGTTCTTTCCTACTTCGCTATGTCTATAATTTCAATATCTATTATTATTTTAATGAAAATAATTGTCAGTATGTATGGAAATGTACTGATATGTTTTTAAAAGGTTCTATTAATGCTCAATTTGTTTCTAAAATATTAAAAAGTTTTTTAAAAATACTAAAAGAAGTGCCTTTAACAAACAAACTGAAACTACTGTTGTGTATTTAGTAAATATCAAACCACAGGTATCTATTCTACATACACAATTCATACACACTGTGGCAATACAGATAACACTTCAAAATGGTTCAGCATGAGAACTGGCCATTAGAATAGACACTGGCTGTAACATGTTAACAGGCCCATGCCCGTGTGCCCCTACCAAGTGAGAATCAGCCTTCCAAATAAAATGAATCAATCACACAGTATCATTTCAAACTTCACTTACTCTACACGAATCCTCAAAATGCCGAGGTGCAAGACTTGTTAAGGAAGAATGAATAGCCAAGGTTGGTTTTCTTTTCAGTTCCTAGGACTAGATTATGCGGATACATGAGGGCCTACGTTTAGTGATCAGAGGAAGCAAGCTAACGAAAAGCTTTTGACACCTGAAGCAGGGGGAGCAGGCCAAAGCAGCAAGCTTTCACAAGCAGCTCTGAAGCCCAGAAGCCTGGAAGCTGCCGGAGCAAGGCTGGAGCAGGCAGAAGCGGCGAGCCTCCAGGACACTGTGGACGGGCAGCACCCAGGGCGTAAGTAAAAGGCTTTCCTGAAAGCAAAAAGGAAAACCCAGCGTTAAGTTAAGCAGTAACTGACAGCTGAGCTGCAGAGAGAAGGTTCTTAACTGGCAGACCTGCTGACTGTCACTTAAATCTTGCCCCTTAGCATTTCCTATATTACATGTATTTCACACAAGGGATAACAAAAATTGGGTTTTTATTTTAAATTCTTTTTTAAGAAAGCATAACTGATTTTTTTTTAAAAAAAAAAGCTCCTATCAGATATCCATGCCAGAGGTGAATCTATCCACTGGACTCCCTTATATACCTATTTAAAAACCCCTGATAGCAGACAAAGTCTTTGGAGGAAATAATTGCCTCTGTATTACAAAACCTATGTGTTGACCAAAACTACAGAGAAGGTAAAGCCACCAGGGACATTTTAATTGGGAATAAATAAACACTAAGATTTTATGATCTAGCCAATACTGATTTTCCATACAAGCACAACTGAATTAAAATAAGGGTAAATTATTGGGAATTTTTTTTGTAGCTTTTACTTTATATTCTTAAAGCAATTACTATAGAGTTGAGAAAAAATTCATTAAGCATTTTTATTTTTATTTCTTTTTCTTCTATATAGCTGGGTCTCAGCTGAGTCATCAACTCTACCCACAGGTTTCCCATTATTTCTTTCTTAGTCTCTGATTTTTATCAATATTCTAATACATCCCATGCCACACTGCCACTACCTTCCTTTCACCTTGTCCTCTCTACTTTACACTCCACAGTTTATGATCTAGTCTGTACTTCAGAGATAAAATACCTTTCAAATTCCTTGAGTACATTTTAAAATATTTCTAGTTTTAACTAAAAGTTCCTAAATACTATGAATGGTTTGTGCTCAACAAAGGACCTAAAGGCTTGAGTTCCAACCTACCCAGTCATTATTGTTGTTGTGTGCCATCAAGTCAGAAACGACTCAGAACTGACTCTCAGTGGGTTTTCAGGAGGAATAAATCACACAGAGGAGACTGCACATCTTTCTCCTTTGGAACAACTAGCTGGTGGGTTCTAACCATGAGTCTTTGGGCTGGCAGTGCAACTCCTTGCCACTAAGCAAAGAGCACTCTGGCTGTACTCTCTCCAAGACATATTTTGTTTGTTCTCTTGTCTGTCCATTGGATGTTCAGTGCTCTTCTCTAACACCACAGCTGAGAGGCATCAATCCTTTTTCTGTCATACTTATCCACTGTTTAGCCCTCAAATGCATAGCAAGTGATTGGGAAAAATCATGACCTGAATCAGACTCACTTTAATCCTCAAAATAACATCATTATGCCTCAATAATTTGGAGAGGTTCCTGACCACAGATTTTCCCCACGTAGTGTATCTCCTTATTTCCTGGCTGCTGATACCATGGGTGTTAATTGTGGATCCAAGTGAGATGAAGTTGTTGGCAGTTTCAACCTTTTGTCCACCTTACTTGATGTTGCCTATCAGCCCAGTGGTAAGAATCTTGTTTTTATGACATTGAAATGCAATCTATACTGAAAACTGTATTCTTTGATCTTGTGCAATAAGTGCTTCAAGTCCTCCTCATTTTCAGCAAGCAAGTTTGTGTCATCTGCATAATGCAAGTTATTGAAGATCCTAATTGTTGAGAATACAAAAGTTCTCTATGTTGGGGATAAAAACTTAATTGTCAAGAATTCAAAATCTTTATGGATGGATACCATGTGATGGAATGAATGGTTAAGCACTCACCTTTTACCTAAAAAGTCCATGGTTCAAATCCACCAGCCACTCCATAATCAAAGAATTGGCAGTAGAACTCCATATAGCGCAACCCTGTAAAAACCCCACAGGGTAATTCTACTCTGTCTTGCTGTGTCACTGAGAGTTTATATACACCTGAGATTGAGTTCGGTTTGCCTTTTGGTGCTTATTAACATTTGTCAGGATACTCATCTCTCTAGAACTCTATGAACTCTATGTATGAATTCTCACACAACTCTGACACTCATCTCTCTATGAACTTTGAGAAATGATCATAGTTAAAGAAAGGCTTCAGGTCTTTTTGTTCATAGGGTTGATACGATTCGTGCTCAACTTGAGAACAATCAACAACAACATCTCTCTAGATAATAGTTCTTTAGCTTTTGCTGTTGTGAGGTGTCATCGAGGCAACTACTTCATAGTGACCCTGTGAATAAGAGATCTGAATCTTGCCTTCTCCTGCACCACCTTCACAATGTGTGCCACACTCAAAAGCACTGTACACTCACTATGTCAATCTAACTAGTTGAGGTTCTTCCTCTCTTTCACTGAAAATTCCTTAGTAGGGCACACCAAATCAATCACTACTTTGCCTAAGGCACTTTTCAACTATCATTTTCTCCACCACCTACACAAACCACATTGTTTCAATTACAAAGTCACACTGAGCTCTCCGATTTAAAAAGAGAAAAACTTAAAAGAAAAAAGAACTTCTGACTCTAATGTAATTATTATAGAAAATGTGCGAAATCAAATTAAAAAAATAGAAAGCTACATAAAAAACAGGTATGTTGTTGTTGTTAAGTATCATTGAGTCACTTGTAACTCATAGAGGCCCTACGTACAATAGCTCTGAATCCTGCACTATCCTGAATCAAACTTACTGTCTCCAACAAACCTACCCCCATTAGCTCAGTTACTAAATCAATTCATCTCATTGAGAGTTTCCGCTGTCTCTTCACCCTCCCAAGCATAATGTCCCTCCTCCAAGGACTGGTCCCTCCTTGCAATATGCCCAAAGTATGTCAGGCAAAGCTTCAGAATCCTTGCCTC
Source organism: Elephantulus edwardii (assembly GCF_000299155.1). Taxonomy (NCBI): domain Eukaryota; kingdom Metazoa; phylum Chordata; class Mammalia; order Macroscelidea; family Macroscelididae; genus Elephantulus; species Elephantulus edwardii. Next base: position 3,165,227 of record NW_006399964.1, on the reverse strand, counting down.
CAAGGAGCAACCTGGTTTTACCTTCTCCTGGATGAATCTGTTCATTATCCTAGCAGTCTGTGGTATATTCAACATTCTTCTCTAGCACCACAGTTCAAAGGTATCAATACTCCTTCTATCATACCTACTCAATCTCCAGCTCTCTGATGAATAGCATGTAATTACAAAGACCATGGTCTGTATCATGAGCGCCTTAGTCTTTAGAATTACATTCTTGCTCTTCAGTACTCTGGAGAGGTCCCTGACAGCAGATTTTCCCAGTGTAATTCATCTTGATTTTTTGGTTGCTGGTACCAAGACTGCTGAATGTGGAGCCAAGCAAACTAAAGCTGTTAATAATCTCAAATCTTTTCACCATCATCTATCATGATGATGCTAATCAGCCCAGTAGTGAGAATCTTTGTTTTCTTGCTGTTGAGCTTCAATCCATATTTAAGGCTGAAGTCCTTGACCTTCAGAAGCAAGAACATCAGGTCCTCCTCGATTTCAGCAAGCAGGGTTGTGTCATCTGCATAACGCAGGTCGTCGATGAGTCTTCCTTCAATCCTGATAACCACATAAGCACAATCAAATGTTCTGGCATTCCCAATCTTCTCAGAGTTAGCCACAGTTTATTGTGATCCACACAGTTATATGCCTTTGCATAGTCAACTAAACACATATAGACATTCCTCTGGTACTCTTTGTTTTCAGCAAAGATCAATCTAACATTAGCTATAATGTCCCTTGTACCACAAACCCATTCTAAAGCCAGCTTAGACTTCTGACAGTTCTATGTTGATGTGCTATTCCAATCATTTTTTGGATAATCCTCAGCAGAATCTTGCTTGCATGTGATATTAATGATATTGTTTAATAATTTCCATACTCTGTTGGTTCAACTTTGTTTGGAATGGGAACAAATTTGGTCAGGTGGTTGTCCTCCAGATTTCTTGACACATCTTGGTGAGTGCATCTAGGGCAGTGTCTGTTTGTTCAGTTATATCAATTGTATGCTGTCAATTTCTGGGGCTTTGTTTTTTGCCCATTTTTCCAGAGCAGCTTCAACTTCTTTCTTCATTCCTACATTCAACTTCCTTCCTACAGGCTCTTGCCCATACGTTGTTTCATTAAATTCTTCAATGTCAGCCAATTCCTTTTGATACAGTGACTCTGTATATTCCTTCCACCTTCTATTAATGCTGCCTGGGTCATTCAATATTTTGCCCAAAGCATCCTTAAGTATTGCAACTCAAGGCTTGAATTTGTTCTTCAATTCCTTGACCATAAGAAATGCTAAGTGAATTGGTCCCTTTTGAGTTTCTGACTCCAGCTCTTTGCACATTTCATTATAATACTTTGCTTTGTCTTACCGAGCTGCTCTTTGAATTCTTCTGTTTAGCTCCTCTAACTTCTTGATTTCTTTGGCTTTTCAGCGCTCTAGTGTAATATTCAGAGTCTCGTCTGACATCCATTGGGTCTTTCCTTCCTCCTCTACCTCTGTAATGATCTTCTGCATTCTTCATGGACGATATTCTTTGATATCTTCCCACAGCTCATCTGGTCTTCACTCATTGGTGTTCAAGGTCTCAAACCTGTTCCTGAGATGGTTTTGAAATTCAAGTGGGATAGACTCAAGGTCATATTTTTGTTCCTATGGATTTAATTTTCAACTTCAGCTTGAATTTGCATGTAAGTAGTTGGTGGTCTCTTCCATAATCAGGAGCTGCCTTAGTTTTCACAGCTGATACTGAGGTTCTCCATTGATTCTTCCCACAGATGTAGTCATCAGATTCCTTTGTATACCATTAGGATATAGATAAAAAGAAAACTGATAGCCGTAACATTACCTATGTCTCTCAATTAGTAAGTCTTCTTTTATTCTTAGACAATAATTTGAAATGCATTTATGCCATATGACCAACAAAATTTAAGAGATGCTGTTGTTGGGTGCAAATGAGTGAACTCTGACTCACAGCAACTCTTTGTACAACAGAACTAGCCTTTGGCAGCTGTACCATTTTTGCTGCATTCACCCACTGTTCCTCCATATCAAGTAATCTCATTGAAGGGTTTCTTCTCTTTCACTGAGCCTCCCCTTTTCTAAATATGAGGGGCTTTTCCAAACACTGGAAGCTTCTTGAAACATGCTCAAAATATGTTAGATGAAGTCTAACCTTCCTTGCTTCTGACTGCACTTGCAAAGCCTATTTGTTATTTTGGCAATTCTTTGCCAATGTCACATCAAAGACATCAATTCTTCTTCAATGTTTCTTAATCACTGTCCATTTCTTTTATATTTGTATTTTTTACTTTTTTTGTGTGTACGTCAAATCAGATCTGAATGGTATAGGAGGAGATTGCCCCTCTTTCTCCAGCACAGCATCTGGTGGATTCGAACTGCTCACCTTTTTTTAAATTGTAGTGCAGCTTCTTGTCACTAGACCACCAGAGCTCCCTTCACTGTTCAATTTTTATATGCACATGAAACAACTCAAAATAACATCTTAATCTTTAAAGCGAAGTCCTGGCTTTTTTCACCATCAGCAGTAAATTTGCCCAATGTAATAATTTTGTTGTCAATGATTTCCTTTTTTTGTCTCTTTTTTTAACTGAGATTTTATTGTAAGTTTATAAAGAACTTAGATTTCCAGTCAGTCAATGATTTCTTGATTGATGCTTCTGAACAAGTTTATTATGGCTTTTCTTGTTTTTTCTTTAATTGCTCTTGCTTTGAAATTTACTAACAATTTGTGACTTTCCTTATTTTCATATAGATGATAAATGGCTTAATACTTTTCTTGGTGGTTCTCTGTTGTTTTTGTTGTTATGTGCCGTTGAGTCGCTTGCAAATCATAGCAACCCTAATCTACAAGAGCCCTAAACCCTGCTCTATCCTGTGCCAACCTCACTGTCAATGACACATCTATTCCCATTACTCCAATCACTGAATCAATCCATCTCATTGAGAGTCTTCCTCACTTATGCTGTCACTCCACTCTCTCAAACATGATATCCCTCTCCAAGGACCAGTCCCTCCTTGCAACATGCCCAAAGTATGTCAGACGAAGCTTCAGAATTCTTGCCTCCAAGGAGCAGTCTGGCTCCACCCTCTGCAGGACAAACTTATTTGTTCTCCTAAAAGTCCATGGTATATACAATACTCTTCTCTAGCACCACAGCTCGAAAGCATCAATTCTCTTTCTATTATCACTAGTCACTGTCCAGCTCTCCAACACATAGCACGCAACTGCGAAGACTATGGCCCAGATCAAGCACACCTTAGTCTGCAGCCTGACATCGTTGCTCTTCAGTACTCTGGAGAGGTCCCTGATAGCTGACTTTCCCAATTCAATTCATCTCTTGATTTCCTGACTGCTGGTACCAAGAGTGCTGACTGTTGAATCAAGCAAACTAAAACTTTTAACTATCTCAATCTCTTCACCCATCCATAATGATGCTGCCAATTGGCTCAGTAGTGAGAATCTTTTGTTTTCTTGATGTTGAGCTTCAATCCATATTAGGCTGCAGTCCTTGACCTTCTGAAGCAAGTGAATCAGGTCCTCCTTAGTTCCAGGAGTTGTATTATCTGCATAACACAGGCTGTTGATGAGACTTCCTCCAACCCTGATGCCACACTCCTTCTCATACAGCCCAGCCTCCCTGATGATCTGTTCCATATACAGATTGAAAAGTTATGGAAACAGGATACATCCCTGGTGTAAACAATTCCCGATTTTGAACCATGCAGTGTTTCCTTGCTCTGTTCTGATGACTGCCTCCTAGTGCAAGTACAGGTTTCACATAAGCACAATCAAATGTTCTGGGATTTCCATTCTTCTCAGAGGCAGTCTGTTGTGATCCACACAGTTAAACACCTTTGCACAGTCAATGAAACACAAAGTATGCACTGACAACCAGAGCCAAAGAGGAGGAAACAGAAGATTTCTACCAACTTTTGCAGTCATAAATTGATCAAACATGCAATCAAGATGCATTAATAATAATGGGTGACTGGAATGCAAAAGCTGGGAAGAGGGAAGAAGGATCAGTAGCTGGAAAACATGGACTTGGTGACAGAAATTATGCTGAAGATAGAAATGATAGAATTCTGTACATTCAATTATTTATTCATTGCAAATATCTTTTATAAGAAACACAAACACAGGGTATACACATGTATTTTACCTGATGGTATCTATAGGAATAAAACTGATTACATTTGTGAAAAGAATTGCTCAATAAGCTCAATATCAGCTGTGAAAACTAGGCCAGGTGCTGATTGTGCAAAAGACCACCAAGTATTCATATGCAATTTCAAACCCAGTCACCAATCAGCGAAGACCAGATGAGCTGTGGGAGGATATCAAGAATATCATCCATGAAGAATGCAAAAGGTCATTACAAAGGCAAAGGAGGAGGGCGCTCTGGTGGCCTAGTGGCAAGAAGCTGTACTGCAATCCCAGAGGAACACGGTTCGAATCCACCAGACGCTCTGCCGAGAAGGAGGAGCAATATCCTCCTGTACCAGTCAGATATGATTTGACGGTACACGCACACAAAATTTAAAAAAAAATGGCAAAGGAGGAAGAAAAGACCAAGATGGATATCAGACAAGACTCTAAATATTGCACTAGAGCACTGAGAAGCCAAAGCAAAGGGAAAATAATCAAGAAATTAAGGAGATGAACAGAAAATTTCAAAGGGCAACATGGGAAGACAAAGCAAAGTATTATAATGAAATATGCAGAGAGCTGGAGTCAGAAAATCAAAAAGGTCAACTCACTCAGCATTTCTTAAGCTGAAGGAATTGAAAAGCAAACTCAAGCTTCGAGTTCCAATACTTAAGGATGCTTTGGGCAAAATATGTAATGATTCAGGAAACATTAAAAGAAGATGGAAAGAGTATACAGAATCACTGTACCAAAAGGAACTGGTTGACACTGAATAATTTCATGAAACAATATATGAGCAAGAGCCTGTGGTGATGAAAGAAGAAGTTCAGGCTGCTTTGAAGGAAATGGCAAAAAATAAATACTAACGATGGCACATAACAACAACAACAACATCATTACTATGGCATGCAAGTAATATTCTACTGAAAATTTTCCAAAAACGACTGAAACAGCATACCAACAGAGAATTGCCAGATGTGCAAGCTAGGTTTAGAAGAGGCCATGGTATGAGGGATATAACAGCTAATGTTAGATGGATCTTGGCTGAAAGCAGAGAGTAACAGAGGAATGTCTATCTGTGTTTCATTGACAGTGCAAAGGCATATGACTGTGTGGATTATGTATTGGATGACTAGTAAGTATTACTTTCATTAGTCAAAGAGCATTAAAAAACCCCAGAATTTCAATTTCCTATCAGTGCTTATTCATGATGAGAAGAAATATTTACAAGCACCATGCTAAATACTAAGAATAAATAAGAGAAATTTAGTTTCTGCCTCGCAGAATATATAGGAGCGATGGCAAATATTAAATACATAAATAAGTAATGTAACAATTACAAGTGCTAGGAACATGTTGATACAACCTTGCTTGCTGAATCTGAGGACCTGAAGCATTTGTTGCACAAGTTCAAGAACTGCAGTATGCAATATGGATTAAAGCTCAATACAAAAAGAAAAAGATTCCCACCACTGAGCCAACTGGCAGAACCATGACACATCAAAAAGAGATTGAGGTTGTTAACAATTTCAGGTTGCTCAGCTCCACAATCAACATTCTTGATAAAGTCAGGAACTCAAAAGATTAATTGCACTGTGAAAGTCTGCTGTCAGGGACCTCTCCAAAGTTCTAAGGAACTTAACAGTCTAGGAACTAAGGTGTACCTGATAAAGGACAAGGTTTTACAATTACATGCAACAACAGAGCTGGACAATGACTACAGAAGACAGAAGAATCAATGCCTTTTAGCTGTGGAGCTGGAGAAGAGTACTGAACATACCATGCACTGCCAAGAGAATAAACAGGTCTGTACTGAAGGGAGTAAAACCAAGTTGCTCCTTGGAGGCAAGGATTTTGAAGTTCCTTCTCACATACTTTGGGCACAAAGCCAGGAGGAGCCAGTCCACGGAGAAGGACATCATTCTTGGAAGGATGGAAGGATAGTGTAAAAGAGGAAGACTCCAAATAAGATGGATTAACACAGTAACTGGGATAATGGGGAAAGATGTGTCAGAGTCAGTGAGATTGGCTCAGGATAGTGTACAGTTCAGAGCTATTGCACATAGGCTTACTAGGAGTTGCAGGCAACTCGACAGCACATACCAACAACAGGAACATGTTGTACAGGAACATTCTCTCTCACTGGAAAACTAAAAGTATATTATGTTTTTACTCTCATTTGTATAAATTATTTCACCCCCCCTGATACCCATTCAGTTCCTTCTCCCATCTCATTCTTTCATCAATCCTTTCACTCATTTCTAAATATCCAATTATTTTACAGCAGCAGTGTACAACCAAAAATACATTTGCTAATCAGTAAAGACCTCTACTTTCACTAAAAATATATTTTTAACTTAAAAAAATTACCAATTAATATATTAATGCTGTCATTAGAGTTGTGTTCACAGGGTCGCTATGAGTCACCTGCGACTCCACAGCACTTACCAACAACAACAACAACAACAACATTAAATATACTACATTTGCCTTTTCTGATTATTTGGAGAAATTATCAAAAGAAATGAAAAGCCTAAACAAATTTTCTGTTGAAGTTTCATTTTCTGTAAAATTTCTCGGTCACTTTCCTTCCCTTGAGTTCAATCCCACATGTGGAAATACTCAGCCTCAAAAGCAGGAAAAGCTCCACCCACTCTCCCTTAGATGCAAAAGGCAGTGCTAAAAATAAGGGAGAGCAGGCGTCCTTCATTTTTGTCTATATGACAAACTAACTGGATTAAGACTCAAGACTTGATTGCCAGCAACAGGCCTAGAAACTTCTCTTTTTTACAATCATTCTCTGCTCCACTAGTACCTGAGTTTGTAAGCCTAGCAGAGGACTCCATGCAGCCATTGTACACATACATTTCAATCTATTTAGAGATCTAAAGTGTATGTTCAGAAATTTAGCTAGAAGTCTCCAGCTTGATTTAAAGTTCAGTTTGATCCTTTGTAACAAGGAGCCCTAATAACTCTGAATTTGATCTGCTCTCTGATACCGGTGGTTTAAACCTAAAGGCAAAGAGAAGAGAGAACTTAATGTGTGGCTTACTATGGAGTTACTTACTTAATATATGGACATTACTTAATGTAAGGAGTAACATTACTTAATGTGTGGAGTACTGTGAAGTAGGACAGTATGCTTTGGACACTTCAAACTACATACTCTCTACAGTATATATTTGTATATATTCAATATGTAGATATCAAAGTATCTCCCACACTAGCTGTTCCTGTTCTCCATCAGCACTCAGAGCCTTGAGGTTTGCAAAATTGCACTTGTAATTGGCTGTCTCTGGACACAGTGTCTCTCCAAGCAGCCCCTGGTGAACCTGGTCAGAATTGGAAGGTCCAAGGAAGAAAGAAGAACTGCAGGCCAGCTCCTCCATGCAGCCCCTGACCTGTGGGGCTGGTGCAGGGGATATGCTAATGGCAGCTGTTGTGGGAGATGTGACAGCTTCATCTGGGGGCAGAGGCCAAGGTGCAACAGCCTCGGGAGCTGAACAGCAGCTGTTAGGGAACCTATCTCTTGGTGTCCTTCCAGGGATTCCCCTCCTCCTCACCAGAGGGCTACATACAGAGATGCTTTAGTGGCACATACCTGTACCTGGTATCTACTCTCCTAACAGAGTATAGAACTGTTAAAAATCAGATCACGGGACAGGCTGGAGAGCTTTGCTAGCTCACAGTCAATCAACAATCTGCAGTTCTCTCAGGAGAAGACACAATTCCATCATGAGCAGTAATCACCAACTTTGGGACAGAAGGATCCAGGGCTGCTTTCCCAGAAGTTCTCAGCTACCCACAGAGATTTGGTCAGCTAGGGAGGAAGTGGCCCCTCCTACTCAGCTTCAGAAGAAGGCACAGCAGGAGCAGAGGCCACTGAGCAGTGACACTGGGACTTGGTGAAGGAAGAGTCCTGAACAGGATTCCTGGGAAGCTCTGAGATCCCCTCAGAGACTTTGTATGCTGAGGGGTGGGAGGCCATCCCTCCATTCCATATCCACTTCACATAATGTAAAAGAAGTAACAGGCAGGACCAATACTATGAAAAAAATAAAATCTAAAAAAAAAAACAGACCAAATTGAGGGCCAAATAAATCTCAGAGATAGGAAACCAGAATATGCCAACATGGAGTTCCAAAACTGGTACTGAAAAAGCTGCATATGATGGAAGAAAGAGCTGAAGCCCTAAGTAGAGAGCAAAATGAAAGGGGGGGGAGGGGGAGAATCACAAGACAGATTACTAAACCAACACATTACTAAAAACAACAGAAATACAATCCAGAATATCAAGCCTGAAACGATAGAAATTTTCAACATGATGGAAGCACAGAAAAGCAGAACAGAAGAGACTAACCAGAGAGTTAGAAGACAAGAACCTCAATGAGACCTTATAAGATGAAAAAGAAATGAGACAGAAGGAAAATGAAGAAAACACCAGAATCATTGGGATGACGTCAAACAAAGCATACACATGACTGGAATTCCAGATCAAGAGGGTAAAAATAAAAGACATGGAGAAAACTGTAGAAGCAATATTAGAAGAAAACACTCCAGGTATCATAAAAAGAAAAAGAAAGAAATACACATTCTAGAATCTCAGTGAATGCCAAAGAGACTAGAGCCAAAAAAATTAAGACATATCATTATTAAACTCTCTAAAATTAAAGATATGGATAGAATACTAAAAGCAGCACAAGAAAAAGAGTAACCTCAAAGGAAAGTCAACTGAATTAAGCTCTGATTTCTCAGCAAAATCAGAAACCCCTCTCAAAAGCCATGCAAGCAAGAGGACAACGGGATAGTATATACAGAAGGCTTCAGAAAATAAGTGCCAGTCAAGATCTTGTACCCAGCAAAGCTGTCCCTCAAATATGAAGGAGAAATTAGGTCATTTGAGATGAGATGTGGATCCTGTTTCAGTTTTCTCTAGGTATATGTCCAGTTTTGCCCGCACTATTTGTTAAAGAGATTGTTATTTGTCCATTTAATGGATTTTGTTGCCTTATCAAATATCAGTTGGTCATAGGTTAATGAGTTGATTTCTGTATTCTCTGCTGTTGCATTGATCTGTAATTCTGTCATTATATCAATACCATACTGTTTTGATTATTGGGGCTATGTAGTAGGTTTTGAGATGAGGGAATCAAGTTGAGTGTAATTACTGATAGGCTGGGATTTATCCTTGCCATTTGGCCTTCTTCTGTTGTTGCTAGTTACTATGGTCCATCCACTTGCTTCTACTGTCTTTGTGTGATGGGCATTCTGTAGTATTTCTTATACAGACTTGGTCTGTTTGCATGAATTCCTTAAGTTCTTGCTTGCTATTGTTGTTGTTGTTGTTGTTATGTGCCGTCGAGTCACTTGCGACTCATAGCAACCCTATGTACAACAGCCCTAAACCCTGCTCTGTCCTGTGCCAATCACACTGTCTCTGACACTCCCATCCCGATTATCCCAGTCACTGAATCAATCCACCTCATAGAGGGCCTTCCCCTGAAATTGGATCAGAGACTTAAGGGTAAACCCAAAATGATAAAGATTGTAAGAAGAAACAAAATGAAAATAAAGTTAGAAGCCCTCACCTACATATAAAAAGGCTTGCCAACATGGCCAAAACCCACACAACCTGGAAAAGAGAAGACTGACTAATGAGACCTTCTTAAAATAAAATCCTGTGTACATCAAAAACTTTCTCTAATAGGGTGAAAAGAAAGCTTACAGGCTGGGGAAGAAACATTTGACAATGACATTTCATACATCTGAAATTAAGACTAAAGTTATAGAATACTATAGGACCTCCACCAGAAAAAGACTGATAACCCAATCACAAATCAGGCAAAAGATGTGGAAAGACTTCACAAAGGACGGCATTTGGATAGCTAGAACACATCAGGAAATGTTTAAATCACTAGCAGAGAGATGTAAATCAAAACAACAATGAGATATCTTCTCTCCCTAGCAGCACCACCAAGGTTTAACAACCTAACAAGCAAAAATGCTGGAAATGACAGGGAGACATGGAACACTCAAGCACTGCAGGCGAGACTGTAAAATGGTACAGCTGCTATGGAAGGCAGTTTAACATTTCTTCAAAAAGGTGAACATAGAAATCCCATATGATTCAGCTATTCCACTGCTAGGAATATATCCCAAGGAAATCAGATCTGAGACACAATGGAGATGTGTGCACTTACGTTCACAGCAGCATTACTCACAACAGAAAGAAAATGCAAACAGCCCAAATGGCCATCATCAGGTGAATGGACTGATAAATTGTGAGACAAACAATGAAATAGGATGTATCACTAAAGAACTATGACTGTAAAATACTATACAATATATGGGAGACTAGACAGCATTATCTTGAGTGAAATATCTCAGTCACATGAGGAGAAATATAGCATGAGGCCACTATTGTGAAAATAAGAAGATAACTGAGTAAAATATGCATAAATGTTAAAAAAAATAACGGGGAAAGGGGAAAAAGGGGCAGAAATAAAGGAAGGGGGAATTCACCCAGACAGCAGAATTTAGTGGATGGAGAGTCGTGAAGGAATAGGAAATGTTCAACAGGACTTAAGACAGGGTGAAAGTAAGTATGGAGCAATGATAATTAATCATATAATGTATAATGTATATGAACAACTGTATAAAATAGAGGTACATGAATGAAACACAATGTATGTGAATGATTGTATAAAATACAAAGTACATGTATAAAACACAACATATATGTATAATTATATGCAAACCAATACAAAGTGTTTTAAAAATCTGTCTGGCAGTAGTCTGAAGATATCTGCAGGTTTACATCCCATGAAGAGTCCAGAGTTGAAAGAGAGTCTTGTGAAAACACTAAAGATACACTTACCAGAAGCACTATGCAAGGGAACTACCATTTCAAAAGATTACTTAGTCACATCAGATCAGATAATACAGGTTATGATATTCTACAGAGGAGTGATGTCTTCCAAAACACTGAGCAGCAGGGTCTACTCAAGTTGGCACAGCAGCATAATGCCACCACACTTATCATGGCTTCTTGAAAGTTATGTATATATTTTTTCATTTTATCTTTGGCTTTCAGAAGTTTTATTATTATGATGTCCTAAGTAGTTAGTTGCCATCGAGGAAAATATAGAGACCCTACAATAGTAACGGTGGGCTTGTAACAGCAAAATACTACTGCTGAAGATCATTCAAAAACTGCTAGTACGTAAAGAACTGTTGTTGTTGTCAGAGAGAGCTCTGTGGCCCCGGTGGACAGAAAATTATGCTACCAAGCCTAAGGTGGGTGATTTTAATCTGCAGCTCTCTGGCTTGGTTTTAATTGTTTTTGGTCAAACATTCGTCTAAGTGGTCTGTCCACCTTCTGTACAGAGGTAACTCGTGGTTGCTATGATGCTAAACATTGTGACACTGATGTGTCAAATGTGATAATGGTTACCCATGGTTGTCAGTGTTTGGTGGCGCTCCTAATTAAAAAAAAAAACAAGCTTGGAAGCAGGAGTGGCATCCACTTCCGAAACAGCTTGCCTCTGGAAACTCTATGAACTTGGGAAATGATGAAGTTACACAAGTGTTCAGTTCTTTTGTCCAAAGAAACGCTGTAAGTAATCTACGACTCAATAACACTTAACAACAACAACATAAAGAATTGCCAGAAGTTCAAGCTCGTTTTAGAAAATGCTGTGGCACCAGGGATATCACTGCTGATGTCAGATGGATGTTAGCTGAGAGCAAATAATACCAGGAAAATGTCCATTTGTGAAAAAATAACTATGCAAAGGCATGTGACTGTGTGGATCATAGAAAGTTATGGCTAACACTGAGAAGAATGGGTATCTCTGAGCACTTATTTGTGCACATGTGAAACCTACATGTAGAGCAAGAAGCTGTTGTACAGAATGAGGGAGCACTATATGGCTTAAAATTAAGAAAGATGTGCTTTAGGGGTGTATCATTTTTCCATATCTATTCAATCGATATCCTGAACAAATTATTCAAGAAGATGGACTCTATGAAGAATGTAGCATGAGGATTGGAGGAAGACTTATCAGTAACCCACCTTACGCAGATAACAATCTTGCTTGCTAAAAGTGATGAAGACCTGAAGTACTTGCAGCACTAGATCAAAGAACACAGCCATCAAGACTGATTGCAGCTTAATGTCAAGAAAACAAACATTTTCACCACTACACCATTAGGCAACATCATAATAGCTGGAGCAAATATTGACACTGTCAACCTCACCTTTCTTGGATCCACAATCAATATCGTTGGTGCCAGTACTCAGGAATTAGGAGACTCATTGCACTGGTAAGGTCTGCAGTCAGGAACCTCTCCAAATTATTGAAGATGTCAATTTGAGGTTTAACGTGTGCCTGATTCAGACCATGGTCTTTTCAATCACTTGCTATGCATCTGAGAGCTGAACAATGAATGAGAGCAGGTGGACCTGTGTCTTTGAACTGTGGGGTTGGACAAGAGTAATGAAAATCCTATGGACTACAAAAGAATAAACAGATATGTCTTCAAGAAAGTGCAGCCAGAGTCCTCCTTGGAGGCAAAGGTGATAATATTCATCTCAGATACTTTGTGCATGTTGCTACAAGAAACTATTTCCTGGAGAGGAATATCGTGCTTGGAAAGGTGTAGGGTTTGCAAAAGAGAGGAAGACCCTTTACCAGATAAAATGACACAGTGATTCCACAAAGAGATAAAGTATGTCAGAGATTGTAAGGATGGCACAAGATAGGACAGGGCTCAGACCTGTTGTTCACAGGGTCACTATGATTTGCACTGAGCTTGACAGCACCTAACAGCTACAGGTCCTCCACACAACATGTCCAAAGTATGTGATAAAAAGTTTCATCATCTTCACCTATATAGGGAGCACCCTCACTGCATGTCCTTAAAGATGGAATTGTGCAGTCCATGGAATATTCCGTATTTCCTCCAAAACCATAATTCAAAGGTATCAATAATTCTGTCATCTTTATTCACTGTCCAACTTTCAGATGCACAGGAAATAACTGAAACGACCATCAGGCACACCTTAGGCTTCAAACTGACATCCTTGCTCCTTGGAACCGTGGAGAGGTCTTTGACAACAAATTTACCCAGTGCAACAATTCTTTGATTTCTTGACTATTGTTACAATGACTGTTAATTGTGGATCCAAGCAAAATTAAATCCTTGACAACTTCAATCTCTCCAACTATCAAGATGTTACCTGTTTGCCCAGTATTGAGAATTTTTGGTTTTGTTAACGTTGAGATGTAATTTATATTAAAGGCTGTAGTTTTTTTTTTATCTTCTTCAACAAATATTCCAAGTGTTCTTCACTTTCAGAAAGCAAGGCATTGTCATCTGCATACTTCAAGTTGTTAATGAGTCATCCTTCAATCCTGATGTCACATTCTTCTACACATATTTCAGCTTTGTGAATTATCTGTTTACCATATACAATGACTAGGTATGGAGAAAAGATACAATCCAGAAACTCACCTTTCTTGATTTTAAACCATGCAGTGTTTGCTTATTCTGCTTGTACAACTGTTTCTTGGGGTACAAACAGGTCTCACATGAGCATAATTAAGTGTTCTGAGATTCCAATTCTTCCCAGTATTATTCGTGATTTGTCAGCATCCACACAATCAAATGTCTGTACTGTCAACAAAACACAAGTTTGAGTGTCTAAGAATTTTCATTCAGATGTCTTTCCTAGCCTATCATTAACTGTTTATTTTGTGCTAAAGTAATGATTGTATTAAAGAGAGAGGATTAAGATGAGACACAAGCCCCACCCTTTTATAAACTCATGGGACCTCAGCGCAAGCTGCTTTCTCTTTTGGAATGCTTGCTCTCCTGGGACACAGCATCCAGCTGCATCCAGTCTGGCCCACTGATCACCAGTCTCTGCACCACCAGCCTGCAGGACCCACAGTCACTATCCAGCTGCACCACAAGAGACAGACTACAAGATCCTGGCTCATCACTCACCACCCTGACAGGTCTCTGGGAGACCTTCTAGCAAATGACCAAACCCAAAAAGCAAAGAAGTGCTAGGGAACTGAACAATGGGGTTGTTGATGTCAGAAATCATAGACTTAACCTGTAGGTCAAGCATCTGGGGCAATATTGACTCAACACTTCTTATAACTGGTCTGCTACTAGTCTTTTTGTTGTTGATTGCCATCAAGTCGAGTAGAGACCCTATGAACAAAAGACCTGAAGCCTTTCTATAACTATTGTCGTTTCTCAAAGTTCATATAGTTTCCAGAAACATGTTGTTTAGCAAGTAGATGTCACTCCTACTTCCAAACCTGTGTTAAACTTGGAGCTGTAGCAAACACTGTCCACAATAGATAACCGTTATGCCATTTGACACCTCAATGATACAAGATTCAACATCACAGCAACCCCAGCTTATCTCAGTACAGTAAACTGACAGAACAGTGCTATTAATCTTAGCAAAACAAACTAAAAAACAAATAACATCTTTCTAGTATTCTCTGTTTTCAGCCAAGATCCATCTGGCATCAGCAATGATATACTTTGTTCAATGGACTCTTGTGAATCCAGCTGGAATTTCTAGAATTTCCTGTCTATACACTATTCTAGTTTGGATTAATGGATTTTCCCCACACACACCCCCATAATGATCTTCATCAAAATTTTACCCGCATGTGATATTAATGATATTGTTACTAATTTCTGCACTCTTCTAGATCATCTTTTCTTGGAGCTGGACCAAATACGGATCTCTTCCAGTCAGTTGGCCAGAGCACAGTCTTCCAGGTTCTGGCACAGACTAGTGTGCTGCATCTGTTTGTTGAACCATGTTAACTGGTACTCCATTAATTCCTCAGGCCTTATTTTTTCTTTTTTAACTTCTTCATTTTATCCAGACAAGGGGACATAGGGCTTCTTGAATCTATATACAGCTTGTCCTTTGTTACTTTCAAAATTTCTTACTCTCTATTATGAAGACTATACTCAAACAAATATGAAAACTTAGAGGAAATGGCCAAATACTTGGAAATTCACAGCCTGCCTAAACTGACACAAACGGAAACTGAACATCTGAACAGATCCATTACAAAAGAAGAAATTGAAAAGGTAATACAACAACTTGCAGCCAAAAATAAGCTCTGGACCAGATGGTTTTACAAGTGAATTTTATCAAACATTCAGAGTAGAACTGTCACCAATTCTGCATAAATTATTTCAGAAAATAGAAAAAGATAGAATTCTCCCAGACTCATTCTATGAAGCAAACATATCCTTGATACCAAAGCCAGGAAAGGACACCACAAAAATAGAAAACTATAGGCCAATATCTCTTCTGAACATAGATGCAAAAATCCTGAATAAAATACTGGCTAATAGAATCCAACAATACATCAAAGAAATAATTCACCATGACCAAGGGGTATTCATAACAGGTATGCAAGGATGGTTGGTTCAACATAAGGAAAACAATTAATGTAATTCATCACATTATCAAAGCAAAGAACAAGAACCACATGATCCTAGCAACTGATGTAGAAAAGGACTTTGACAAAATTCAACACCATTTCCTGATTAAAACACTCAACAAAATAGGATTAGAGGGGAATTTCTTCAACATAGTAAAAAGTATTTATGCAAATGCGAGAGCCAACACTGTTCTCAATGGAGAGAGGTTAAAGGCATTTCCTTTAAGAACAGGAACTAAGCAAGGATGCCCAATCTCACCTCTCTTATTCGTATTGGAAGTCTTAGTGATAGCAGTAAGACAAGAGAAGGGAATAAAAGGTATTCAAATTGGCAAAGAAGAGGTAAAATTATCTCTTTATGCCTATGATATGATAGTATACTTAGAAAACCCTAAAGACTCTGCAAGAAAACTATTGGACACAGTGCACCAATTTAGCAAAGCGGCAGGATATAAGATCAACATACAAAAATCAATTGGATTTCTCTACAACGACAAAGAGAATACAGAGCCTGAACTAAGAAAAACAATACCCTTCACAATAGCTAATCACAAGATTAAATATTTGGGAGTAAATTTACGCAGGAGCACAAAAGATCTATCCAAAGAAAATTACAAAACATTACTACAAGAAACAAAAAGAGACTTGGAGAAGTGGAAGAATACCCCTTGCTCATGGATAGGAAGACCCAATATTGTGAAAATGACAATACTACCAAAGGCAATTTACACATTTAATGCAATCCCAATACAAATACCAATCCCATTCTTCAACGAAATGGAAAAGGCAATCTCCAGTTTCATTGGAAATGGAAAGAAGCTCAGAAAAAGCAAAGCACTCCTTAAAAGCAGAAGAATGGTAGGCGGTATCTCACTCCCTGATTTCAAATCCTACAACACTGCCATGGTGGTTAAGACAGCATGGTACTGGTACAATGACAGACACATAGATCAATGGAATAGAATTGAGAACCAAGAGATCAGCCCATCTATCTATGATCAACTGATTTTTTACAAGGAGATGAAATCCGTTAAGTGGGGAAATGAAAGCCTTTTTTAACAGATCGTGTTGGCAAAATTGGAAAAGTATCTGCAAAAGACTCAAGCAAGATCCACACCTTATTCCATACACAAAAACCAACTCAAGGTGGATCATGGACCCAGGACTAAAATCAAGGACTATAATCTTCATTAAATAAAACCTTGAAAGAACGATGGAAGTCCTAATCCACAACATAAACAGTC
Source organism: Elephantulus edwardii (assembly GCF_000299155.1). Taxonomy (NCBI): domain Eukaryota; kingdom Metazoa; phylum Chordata; class Mammalia; order Macroscelidea; family Macroscelididae; genus Elephantulus; species Elephantulus edwardii. The sequence continues at coordinate 3,148,340 of NW_006399964.1, read as the reverse complement.
TTCTAAGTATCCTGAAAAACCTACAACCAGGAGAAGATAAAACAGATGAATGGGACCTTCTAACACTCAAATCCCTATGCACATCCAAAACCTTCTCCAACAGGGTAAAAAGGGAAGCCACAGACTGGGAAAAAGTATTTGGTAATGACATATCAGATAAGGGACTTATATCCAGAATTTATAAAATACTTGAGCACCATACAAGAAAAAGATAAATAATCCAATTGAAAAATGGGCACAGGATATGAACAGACACTTCACCAAAGAAGACATTCAGATGGTCAAAAAACACATGAAGACATGTTCAAAATCCCTCGCTCTAAGAGAGATGCAAATTAAAACAACTATGAGATAGCATCTCACCCCAGTCAGAATTGCAAAATTTAACAGAATAGCAAACATCAAATGCTGGAGAGGTTGTGGAGAAACTGGAACCCTTATTCACTGTTGGTGGGAGTGTAAAATGGTGCATCCACTGTGGAAAGCGGTATGGCGCTTTCTCAAAAAAGTTGCAAATAGGGATACTATTTGACCCAGCAATCCCACTACTGGGAATATACCCCGAAAAGACCATAACAGACATCCAAACAGATATATGAACATCCATGTTTATTGTGGCTTTCTTCATAATAGCAAGGAGTTGGAAACAACCTTAGTGCCCATTGACAAACAAATGGATAGAGAAGCTGTGGTATATTCATTCACACAATGGAATACTACACTGCATTAAAAACAAGGGACTCATGCAATATTATTCAAAATGGGTGACCCCGGAGAACATTATGCTGAGTGAGGTATCTCAGTCACAAAAGGACAAATATTGCGTAGTGCCACTACTGTAAAACAGGACTGACCTAGGGGTTGGGGGAGACTGAGAATAATGGGTTAAATAATGTATACTGCATTGAAACAGATGAGGGAGAAAACTGTTTAAAAGGGATATGTGATTACTTATTTTTCTCATGGCAGGAGTCCAGAGTGAATGCTGCATAGTGGAGTGGACCTGGGGGGAGGGACTGTAAAACAATGAAAGAATTTTACTTTTCCCAGAGGGTTGGGAGGGGAGAAAAGTGCAACAATGAATGAATGGAAATCCAAAGTCTCTGTAAATGTTCACTGAAATTAATAATAAATTTAAAAAAATTCTTAGTCTCTTTTCTAAATATTCTCTCCTATTTTACTATGAGTTCTAACCTTTTTTCTTCCCTCTCCATGTTTCAATCTGAATGTCTTGTATTGGCCTTTATTGTGTGTTCTCTAACTTCTGGGCACGTGGTCCTCTCCAAGCATCCCCCTCCACCTCCCAGAGCCTTTCAAAACTGGAAGCCCAGAGGGATGGAGGGAAACATTGTGTCCAATCTGCTGTTAAATCTGGCTTCTGAATTTTTAAATTTCAATTACTGCCAGTTTAATTTCTATGCAAGTGGCAAAATAATCTTAATAAACTCTAGAATTAATTTTATTAAACGTGGTTTTCTGGCAAGACTGACCTATTTTTATATTAAAGGTGGGTTTCTGGCAAGACTGACCTATTTTTAACTGTAGCATTCAAAGTGTAGTCCTTCAAAAGTAGCACATGAACACTGCAACATTTAACAGGGCCCTCCCATTTCACTGGTTCACTACCAATTTTTGCTTGCCCTGCCTGTGAGGTTTCTCTGAAACTACTCTAGCTTCTCTGAGATTTCCTTTTGCAATAGCCTGTAAGAGAGCAGAACACTGGATTCTTATCTCAACACATCCTATTTTGAGACTTCTAGTCTAGATGATTTCACAGCTTTCTTATTTTTCCAAACATATGCAATTACATTTTCCTCAAGATTTGCTAGATATTCTCAGCAGGGAAACAGGGGGACAGGGGTGGGGAAATGATCTGATACAAGAAGTGTATCACAACCAGAAAGAGATGTGCCATGCAATTTATTTAGTGTGTTAAATTTCTAAAAAAATCGAAGTGGATTTTAGTTGGCATGCCAAAGCATTTTTTTAAATAATTTAGAAAAAAATGACATCTTAACATATATGCTATACCATCTTTGAACACAGCGTATCTTATTTCCCAGGAATATTATTACATGTTGTTATTAAGTGCCGTCGAGTTGTAGGCAACTCATAGTGACCCTAGGAACGAAAGTCCTCAATACTTGTGTGACTTTCATCCTTTCTCCAGGTTCATAGGGTTTCTATTACGGAAGTGGATGTCACTCCTGCTTCCAAGTTCGTTTTAATCAGGGAGCTCCACCAAACACTGTCCACCATGGATAACCATTAATGCATCTGACACATCAGTGTCACAGTGTTCAGCTTCACAGTGTCCACGAGTTACCTCTGTATGGCAAGTGGACACACCAGGGCTATACCACCTAGAAGGATGTTTGAACAAAAACAATGAAAAACAGGCCTGAGGGCCGCAGACACACAACACACACACACACACACACACACACACACACACACACACACACACCAGTTTATCTGGCAAGTCAGCTCTGCCGACACTCACTTGTGGCAAAAAGAAAGCCACAAAATGTCCAAGAGTTCTATCCTGGCCTCTTTTCCAGAAGCAAGATGCCTCTGCAGCTGACACTAAGACTCCCAAGACATATGTCCTTACCCTGTAGGTGTGGCCCGACATTTCTATATTTTACCATCCTGGCATGCTCAAATGCTGGCAACCTTTGGGCCAGAGACCCCTCAGTTCATCTGGCAAGTCAGCTCTGCCGACACCCACTTGTGGCAAAAAGAAGGCCACAAGTGCCTGAGCATTCCATCCTGGCCTCTCTTTCAGAAGCCAGAGGCCACTCCAGCTGACACTAAGATTCTCAAGACACTTGTCTTGTATGTTGTTGTTGTTGTTGTTTGATGTCGTGGAGTCACAGAGGACTCATAGCGACCCTATGAATGAACGGCCTGAGTACTGTTCGTACATAGAGTTTCCGGAGGCAAGCCATTTCGGAAGTGAATGACGCTCCTGCTTCCAGGCTTGATTTAGTCGGGAAACTCCAGCCAACACTGTCCAGCATGAGTACCTGTTACGACTGGCACATCACTGTCACAGTCTTCAGCATCACAGCAACCACGAGTTACCTCAAGTATTGCATACTATAATAAAATTTTAAAATTTGTCAACATACAGTTCTTATACATTTTTGGTTAAGTCATAGATATTTGACTACTTTTACTGTTACTGTTAACAGTATCTCACATCATCATATCTTTTAGATGATACTTAATTCCAGGCTTAAAGAAATTCTATAATGATTTTTGAAAAAAACCTAACCCGCTGCCACTGAGTGCATTCTGACTCATAGCAAGCCCACACAACAGAGAATTATTTAAGAGGTTTCCAAGGCAGACTGCCATATGCTGGTGGTTGGTTTAAACACTGTGCCCACAGGGCCCTTTCCACGATCTTATTAATACTTATAAGGATCTCCAGTGAGACAGAGCCTTCCGTGTTGCAATAAAAACTGGTCAGTCAGTTTAATCCACCATGAGAAAAAAAAAGACAGTCTCCTCGTGTAGAGATGCACTGCCTCAGAAACTGGATGGAGAGTCCATGTGAGTCAGTGGCAGTTGGCTTGTTTCAAGGTTCTTAATTTTTTTTTTTTTAACTAATGCTGGTATTTTTTTCTATATCTGCCGATGCCTTTGAATTATAGTGTTGGAGAAGAGTACTGAATATCCTATGGCCTGCAAAATAACCAACAAGTCTGGTTTGGAAGAAGTGTAACCTGGGTCCTCCTTAGAGGCAAGGATGGTGACATTACAGCTCACATATTTTGGGCACATTGTCAGAAAGGGTCAGTTCTTGGAAAAAGATATCATGCCAGGAAAGGCAGAGGGTCTGAACAAGAGAAGGCAGCCCTCAACAAGATGGACTGACACAGTGGCTGTAACAGTGGGCCTGGCTGTGAAGATGGTGCCTCTTGCTCATAAGATTAGGATGACTTATAGTCAGCTTGAGGGCACCTAACAACAACAACCTTTTCTATTGCTTCTGTAAGTATTTTATATCTAGATAATTTATAAATATTTACTTACCTCTTCTCTCCCAATCCTACTAATTGATTTTTAGCACTAGCCAAAGGGCTTGTTTTTCTGCATTTTTTTAAAAAAGGTGATCCAGTAAAGTGTGGAGATAATCAAACATTATCATTAATATCACACAAGAGTACAATCTTACTGAAGATAATATTTAAATGGTCAGAACAATACATTGACAGGAAATTGCCAGAAATTCAAGCTGGATTTAGAAGTGGCCTGGGAATGAAAAATATCACTGCTAATATCAGAGGATTCTCAGCTAAGGGAGAGGATATCAGAAATATGTATTTTCTTGACTGTGCAAAGGCATTTGACTGTGTGAATCACAGTTACCCACATTACAGGTAACACTGAAAAGCATGGGAATCTCAGAACACTTAATTGAACTCATGTGAAACCTATACTTAGACCAAAAAGTAGTCACCCAAACCCAATGTGATACTGCATGGTTTAAAATCAAGAAAGGTGTGTGTCAGGGCTGTATCCTTTCTCTATAGCTACTCAGTCTGTATGCTGGGCAAATAACTCAAGAAAGTGGACTAGATGAAGAAGTATATGGCATCAGGATTGGAGGAAAATTCAACAATAGCCTGTGATATGCCAGTGGCACAACCATGCTTGCAGAAAGTGAAGAAGACTGAAAGTACCTAATGAAGAAGATCACAGGAAGAAGATCACAGGAAGAAGATCAAAGACCACAGACTTCAATACCAACTACATCTCCACATCAAGAAAACAAAAATCCACAGCACTGAACCAACTGGCAACATCATGATACATGGAGAAAAGATTGAAGTTGAAAACAATTTCATTTTACTTGACTCCATAACCCACACCACGGTAGCAATAGCCAAGAAATAAAAAGATTATGTTGCACTGGGCAAATCTGTTAACAAGATCTGTTTAACATGTGACAGTCAGGAAGTCGGCTTAAAGACACCTGATCCAAGCGATGGTATTTTCAACTGTTTCATAAGCATCTGAAATTTAGACAAAGAAAAAGGAAGGCCAAAGAAGAATCAATGCCTTTAAACTGTGGTGTTGGCCAAGAGTGCAAATATCCTACAGATTGCCAAAAGAGCAAAGAAATCTGTCTTGGAGGAAGTGCAACCAGAGTGCTCCTTGGAGGCAAGGATGGTGAAACTTCATCTCACAGATTTTAGACATATTGTCAGGAGGTACCACACCTTAAAAAAAAACATTTTGCTGGGAAAATTCTCAAGATGAAATGACACAGTGATTACAACAAGAGCTTAAGCATGGTGGAGCCTGAGGATGACACATGATAGAGCAAGCTTCAGATCTGTCGTTTATAGGGTCATTCTGAATCACAGCTGAGTTGACGGCAGTTAATAACAATGCAATGGCCAGAATTTCCAGTAATATATAAAACTGTAATGATAGTATCATTGTCTTCTTCTTGATCTTAATGATTAACATGTTTTGCTCCAGGTTTGAGGTCTATCCTTTACCAAATTAAATCTTCTTTTGTTTTTATTGTCAGAGTTTTGGTTTGGTTTTGGTTTTTTTCTCCTGGGAAGGAAGAAAAAAACAAAACAAAACTCAGAGTGTACCTGGCCTGAAACAATTATCCCTCCAAGTATCACCTGTTAAGGTCAATGATTTTATTTTTTTATTAATTTTAATGAAAGTTTACAGAGACTTAGGGTTTCCAGTCATTCTTTGTTGCACTTTTCTCCTTGCCCATCCCCTTCCCCAATTCACTCTTCTCCTTGAAAAGTAAAAGAAAAACTCTTTCATTGTTATACAATCCCTCCCCCCAAGCCCAATCCACTGTACAGCCTTCACTCTGGACTCCTGTCATGACAATAATATCCATTCATATGTCTCTTTCAAAGAGTTCTCTCCCTCATCTGTTTCACTGCAGTATACGTCATTCCCTCCCCTCCTCTGTCTTCCCTCAACCCAGAGAGATGTCAGTCCCATTTTTCAACAGTGGCCCTACACAATATTTGTCCCTTTGTGACTGAGATATTTCACTCAGCATAATGTCTTCCAGGATCAACCATTTTTAATATTGCATGAGTTCCTTGTTTTTCAATGCTGCATAGTAGTCCATTGGATTAATTTACCAGAGCTTCTCTATCCATTTGTTTGTTGATGGGTATTTGGGTTGTTTCCAACTCTTTGCTTTTGTGAACAAAGCTGCAATAAACATGGGTGTGCATATATCTGCTTGGGTGGCAGTTATGGTTTCTTTAGGGTAAATTCCCAGTAGTGGAACTGCTGGGTCAAACGGTATTTCTAGTTGCAACTTTTTGAGAAAGCACCATACTGCTTTCCATAGTGGTGGCACCATTTTACACTCTCATCATCAGTGAATAAGGGTTGCTGCTTCTCTGCAACCTCTCCAGCATTTGATGTTTGCTATTCTGTTAAAGTTTGCTATTCTTACTGGGGTGAGATGGTATCTCATGGTTGTTTTGATTTACATCTCTCTTAGAGCTATGGATTTTGAACATTTCTTCATGTGCTTGTTGGTCATCTGAGTATCTTATTTGATGAACTGTCTGTTCATATCCTGTGCCCATTTTTCAACTGGGTTATTTGCCTTTATCTTGCTGTGGTTATTGTCAGAGTTTTTAATGTAAATATGTTGTTATGTGCCATCATGTTGCCTGTGACTCATAGCAATCCTATGTACAACAGCTCTGAAGCCTGCCCTGTCCTGAGCCAATCTCACTGATCCAGACAAACATATCCCCATTGTCCCAGTTACTGTTATCAATCCATCTCATCCAGGGTCTTCCTCTCCTGCACTGTCCCCTCCACCATTCCAAACATGATGTCCTTCTCCAAGGACCAATCCCAACTGGCCACATGCCCAAAGGAGCTTAAAAATTCTATCCCTATTTGTTTTCTTGGCAGTCCATGGTATGTTAAAGACTCTTCTCCAGCACCACAACTCAAAGACAGCAATCCTTCTGTGACCTTTAGTCATTGTCTAGCTTTCAGGACAAGAAAAAACCCAAACTCATTCTTTCCACATATATCCAAATAATCACATGATTTTTCACCTACATTACCAAACCAGCTGCCCTTGAGTCAATGCCACTTGAGGCGGTTCCATGTGTGGCAGAGGAAAATGCTCTCCTGAGGTCATCCAGTGACTGCTCTTCACAGCACCTGTGGCCCCTCTGGGGCAACCTCCAACTTCCAAGGACTTAAAACATTATGTCAACGTCTTCTATAAATCCACTTAGGGGTTTGATAATATCTCTCTTCTATTTAAAAGATTTCTGGCCCTAATTCTTGTTCACATTGTGATTCTTTTTCTAACTTCCTGAATTAATATTTAGTTTATTAGTTAAGAAAGTGTCCTAATTCCTGGTGAATTTAGTAAGGCATATGAATCTCTCTATATGTATTGCTTTTAGTTGTATCTCACAAATTCTGACATGAAATGCTTCTATTTTCATTCTTAACTATTTATTTGACGATTTTCATTATTATGTTGTTGTATTTTCCAACAAGAATTCTTTTCAGGTGACAGACACTGAGGCGCTCCTTGTAGCCTAAGACCATAGAGTATTTCAAGATTATTCTGTGTTTGCTGGACAAGAATTTGTGTTCTCTGCCTACTTAGTAGGTAGAATATTAAAATCTTGTGATTAAAATATTCCATTACTTGTCCAAGTGGCAATTATGGGCAAAATGGTTTCCAGAAACCAAACCCTAGGGCTAGAAATGGCAGTGGAAGACTTTGCGTGCCCTCAGTTTCTGTGAATTCAGGGTTTGCATACTAGACCGTTCTGCCTAATGGTGCACTACTCCAAGAGAACTCTCACTAATAATGTTGCTGCTAATAAGCTGTTCAGACTCTGGAATGCACCCCTGCACATGCAATGATCAGCCTCAGTAAGAGACATCAGCTCTACGGAAGCACTGTGAGAGACTTTCGTGGATTGAGCCACAATGTCTCATTGAGTACATTTGTGTAAAAGTCTGCCCAGTCACCCAACCATCAAAGGACACCTCAGATCATGATCAGTGGCTCTGCAGGCATCTGAGGCCATGATCCTAGCTGACAAGGTCTGTACTCAGGAGTGGGGATACAAATATGGATCGATTTCCTGACCACCTCTTGTTAAGTACTATGGCAACAGCTGTAATGGAAACTTACTTCTGGAGCCTGGAACTTCTGGACCAAGAAAGATCTGTCTCTGGGGCTTTCCTTACTCCCACGTAAACGGCAAACTACTTTATCACCTAGTATGAGGGTCATTTCAGTATTCTCAGCTTCCACATAAAGAACTCAAAACCTAAAACTCATGGCCATCGAGTTAGAAACAACTCATCGATGACCCTTAAGTGGGTTTTTAGAGTTTAAAACCAAAATGCAGGAAACTATCCCTCTTTCTCCAGTGGGACTCCTAGCGGATTCCACTCCCAAAGAGTTAGTTACTGCCTTAGGATTAGGAGTACAAATCCCTAGCAATGTGCAGTAACGAGGGCAGGAGGTATTCTCAAATGCAGCAGGTGCCACGTGAGCATGGCAATGCTACCTCTTACAAAAGAGGAAACTTCTACAGCTATAGTTTCTACAGAATCCATTCTGGTAAGGAGATCAAGGAAGACACTTTGTAAAAAAACAGATGAAATTTTTATTTTATACTGGTTTAATTACAAAGTTCATTTACATTGTTATTTATAGTGAATCTTTCCCATTTCCTTTACCCCTGCCTCGGCTATACTCATCAAATTGAGTATGAACCTTATGATTGCAATGCATCCTCACCCCTTTGTTCCCACCCTCCCCCACTTGGTTCCACATCACATTTTACTAGTTATCTTTCTATTTCTACAATAATGGTCTTATACAGTATTTCCTTATGGAACTAAGTTAGTTCACTTAGCTTAATGCTTTCCAGTACCTCTCAAGTTAGAGAGTGTTTTTCAAAATCATTTTTCCTGCATGTTGCATAGGATTCCATCACGTGAACATATGGGTGAGGAGGTGAGGGGGACGGGGGTGTAGAAGGGGATTAATCATGGGGTTGTATAATTTGATGAGGGGTGAGGGAAATGGGAAGGATCTGGTGTGAAAAACAATGTATTTGAATTTTCCAAATAAACTAGAATAATAATAATAAAAGAATATTTCTAACAGCTGGGGTTTCCAGCTGAGGAAACTTTCTCTGTGCATGGACTTCCTGCAGGTCAAGTCTGACATGTCCAAGATGTCACCAAAGTTAGGATGAGAGATCATCTGTATCCCACTCTGCAGGGTGATAAAAAGACTGATAAGGCTAACACTAGCTTCTTCAATTTCTCTGAGGGGGTAAAAAAAAGAGCCATTGTGGAATCAAAACTGAGACGGGAGTAATTAGTGATAAAGTTTTTTCATGTACGGTCTGCTTTGGATAAGTTTTTTCTAGATAGTGGGTGGTACGCTTCAGAGCCTAAATCAGACGAGGCCAGACCTTGTGTGTACTATTTGGGCTGATCTTTTTCCTGTGTGCTTTCTCATACAGAAAACAATTCCAAACACTGGCTAGCTCTGGACCTCCTCCGAGGACTAATCCTCACAGCTGACAAGCTTACAAGGCCCACTGAGCCCTTTAAATTGCCTAATAAGGAGTTTCTCACAGCCTAGGGCCTGCAGCTCCTAAGGAACCTCCAATCCCTGCCCCACCAGCACAAAACTGATGAGAACCTGGAGGTCTTCCATTTTCCAGAGGGAGGGAGCACAGAATTGCCACGTGTAAGCAATACTTCTTAGCAAGCAGTTACTTTACAGATATTGACTAAATAGAGATGAGATGGGTGGATGGCGTTTAAATGAAGGAAGCCACTGTCTCCTGGGCCCGAAATCTGTTAAGGGCCCCAGCACTGAACTTCCTCTCTAGTCTTTTCTGCAGTATGATGTAGTTTAATATAAGTTTCATTTGTAAAATACTTCAACTGAAGACATGAATGAACACTTTTAACACCTTCAGAACTGCTATACTAGGTACACACGATATATTCTAACACTAATAAGCTCTCAATCCTTGGTGAAACTATTTTCAGAAGAAATTGCTTTTTTTTCTATTTTCAAAAATCACCAATTTAACCTATCAATCAATTTAAGAGAGAATGGAGTAACTACAATTAAAAGGTTCCATCTCCAAAAATAAAAACTGCTATAACTTTACTTTTTAAAAACCCTTTAATTTACCAACTTCTAAGAAAGGAGAGTCCACAGATATGCCATAAAGTGTTTAGAGTCCTCTTATTTTTCCCATGCAGTTATAATTTTATATACTTTAAACCTAATTTATTGAGTGATTGTATATTCCATGATTTCTGTAGCAGTCTTCATTATTACTTTAAAACATTTCTATTGTTAATTATAACATACAGACATAAAGGAAAAGAAAATAAATGTAGAGTTAAACGCAAAGAAATGAATAACTACAGCTCAGATTTTTTAAAACCACATTTAAATAACATTATAGCAACTTATAGTCACGCTCCCCACCCATGAACCCAGCAGCACCACTATCAGAGTGCACACACCAAATGACTGCCTATAATGTTCTCAGCCAGTGTTTTAACAGAAATGTATTGTTTCTACAAAACTACCACTATAAATAAAAACCTTTTCTTCCCATAAGCCAAGACACATATGTGCCAAAATACCTACAAGGCTAAAGTTCTATGCTAACTTACTTTTTAAACCTTCCCTTGAGTTCTGGTAGTGCAGTGCACAACACATCAGGCTGCTAAGCAAGAGGTCAGCAATCTGAATCCACTAATCACTCTACAGAAGAAAGATGGCCCTCTCCTCACAGAAGGACTTATAAACTTGGGAAAACCACGGTCATGATGAGTCAGAGTAGACTCAAAGGAAGAGGGTTTTGTTGTGGAGGACTCTCTCACACCAAGTGACCTTCACTATGGTCCTGAGGCTTTGGCCCTAGCAAGTCATTCCCTCAAGGTGTGTGGTTAAAAGTTCCCTAACTTTGCTGCATGTATGCTCCATGTTGTGGTGGTGGTGATGGTGGTGGTGGTGGTGGATTGTACCAGTGAATCGGAAACCGACCCATAGCTGACCCTCCAGTGGGTTTTCAGAGGCAGTTAATCACACTAGAAAAGAATGCCCATTCTTCTCCCATGGAGCAACTGGTAGGTATTGAAAAGATTGAAATTAAAATAGTCCCTATAGTTCTCAGCTGAATTAAACTTAAGTTTCTATAGTTCTCAGCTAAGTTAATTTTTAAAGCCCCACACCCAGGTATCCAGGGCAACAGTATTTCAAGAATAGCTAGCAGAAAGGCAGAACAAACAAGCTCAACTGATA
>NW_006399964.1:3115207-3126697 GCF_000299155.1 Elephantulus edwardii | reverse complement strand
AGCTGACCCTCCAGTGGATTTTTGGAGGCAGTAAATTTTAAGATAGAAGACTACCTATCTCTCTACCTCTGAGCAGCCGGTGGATTTGATTCGTGTGGTCTTTGGGATTGCAGCACAACTTTTTACCTCTAGGGCATCAGAAAACAAAAATGACCTATTGTCACAGCAGACAGAATAACCAGTTAATAGAGATGGTTATTAAGAGAGGGAAAAGGAACCCTATTAAATGCTAAAACCCTTTACCTGCAGGAGGGTGACACAAGAATCTATCATATGTACCTGAATTAATTTTTTTATTATTGGGGTTTTTTTTCACCCATACACACTTTGTTTTATAACATCAATTACAGTAGAGCAGCAATGTCATTATCTACCTCATATTACTGAAATCTCATTGCACCTATCCTTTCCCTTCACCTACTAATGTCTGTTTCCTCTTCTTCACCTCCTGGGATTAAGTTTTCTTTAGTCTCTTTCTTCCCCCCCGCAATTCAGTCAGTTATGTCCTGGTCCAGACTGCAAATGGCAAAATATAATTTCTGATCATTTAGACTGGCATTTCTTCTACCTGTTTCGAATGCAGTGTTCATTACTACCCATTCTTTTCCTACTGTTCTCACCATCACTCCCAACCACTCTATTTTTAAAACAGCAGTCGTAAACAGTATTTGCCCTTCTGTGATTGTGTTATTTCACTCAGCATAGCGTCTTCTAGATGTATCCAAATTGTACAGCATTTCATGAGCAACAGATGAGAAAAAATAATTTCAAATACTCCATTAATCCAAGAAAAGGTAAGAAATAAGAGAACAAATTATTAGAATGAACAATAGGCAAAACATAGAGAAAAGAAATAAAAACAAGTAATTGTGGTGGTAATGCTAGTTGTCATCATGTCAACTGTTATTACAACACCCTAATTTAAAGAATAAAATGTTGCCTGGTCTAATGCCATCTTCCTGATTGGTAAATGTTACCATGAAATGTCGACTGACTAAATATTCTCAAATTAAAAGGCAAAAAGTATCACACTGGATTTTCTAAAACCTAGTAACTATATTCTATTAATTAACTGAAAGGGCAACCAGGAGACCTGGAACAACACAGGTCTGAACTATACTGTTGCCAGTGCACAAACTCAAGGATTTCAAGTATCAGATTAAAATACCATGTGACACTAAATCACCCCTGCATGACCACTCATCTCTCCAACAGTTATACATGGATTTCCAATCACTCGGTGGGGGTGGGTGGGGTGTTGGGGGGGAGGGAGGGAAATGTCAGTCCCCAACTCCTATGTGATTGAAGGGCCAGCTGTATATGCACAAAGTTGAAACTAAATTTATGGTACAAGATACCTAATACAAATAAAGATAAGAAGGCTATGTAGTTCTACAAATACCAAATAAAATAAAATTTAAGTTAAAAACCATTGTTGTTATTGTTGTTGTCAGCTGCTATCAGGTCAAACATGATTCACAGCAACCCTGTGAGCGGCGGATCTGAGCTTCATCCTATCCTGTGCCATCCTCACACTTCCTGACACACTAGAGCCCACTGTGGCAGCAACTGTGTCAATCTACCCGGTTGAGGCTCTTCTTCTCTTTCGCCAACCCTCCACCCTTCCAAGCATCATGTCCCTCTCCAAGGAACAGCCCCTCCTAGCAACATGCCCAAAGTGTGAAGTGAAGCTTCATCATCTTTAACTTCAAAGAGCATTCTGAGAGCTGCAACTTCTCCAAAGCATATTTGTTTGTTCTTTTGGCCGTCCATGGGATATTCAGTGGTTTTCTCCAATACCACAGCTCAAAAGCATCAATTCTTCTTCTGTCATTCCTATTCACTGTCCAGCTCTCAGATACATTGCAAGTGATCAGAGAAAGAATAGTCCTCAAACTGACAGCATTACTCCTCAATAACTCAGGTCCTTCCCTGCAGATTTTCCCAGGGGATTATGTTTCCTGATTTTCTGACTGCTGGTAACAGGGTGTTAATCCAAGTAAAATGATGCTGTTGGCAGTTTCAATCTCTTCATCCACTATGATGTTGTCTATCAGTCTAATGGCAAGAATCTTTGTTGGTTTTGTGGGGTTTTTTGGGTTTTTTTTAATTATTATTAAATTTTATTAGTTTTAGTGAACATTTACAGAGATTTTGGGTTTTCATTCATTCATTGTTGCACTGTTTTCTCTACCCTCCTCCCCAGTTCGTTCTTCTCCCCCACCCTGAATGTCTGTTTTAATTGTCCAATTGCCACAGTACTTGTTGAAGGGTTTTGTGGGTTTTCTAATTTTAATGAACGTTTACAGAAATTTTAGGGTTCCATACATTCATTGTTGCATTTTCCTCCCTGCCCACTCCTCACTCCTCCCCCCAATTCGCTCTTCTCTTTGGAAAGTAAAAGAAAAATTATTTCATTGGTATACAATCCCCCACCTCCTGCCCCAAGTACACTCCACCATGCAACCTTCATTCTGGACTCTTGTCATAACCATAATACCCAATAATATATCGCTTTCAAACAGTTCTCGCCCTCATCTGTTTCAATGCAGTATACATTATTGAACCCATTTTTCTCAGTCTCCCTCCAACCCTGAGGTCAATCCTGTTTTACAACAGTGGCACTATGCAGTATTTGTCCTTTTTGTGACAGGGATACTTCACTCAGCATAATGTCCTCCAAGGTCACTCATTTTGAATAATATTGCATGAGTTCTTTGTTTTTCAATGCAGCATAGTATTCCATTGTGTGACTATACCAGAGCTTCTCTATCCATTCATTTGTTGATGGGCACTAAGGTTGTTTCCAACTTTTTGCTATTGTGAACAAAGCACAATAAACATGGGTGTGCATATATCTGCCTGGGAGGCAGTTATGGTTTCTTTAGGGTATAAGAATCTTTGTTTTCTTGACATTGAGATGCAATCCATATTGAAGGCTGCATTCCTTGATCTTCTGGAACAAGTTGTTCAAGTCCTCCTCAATTTCAGCAAGTAATATTGTGTCATCAACATCTACAGTTTCTCAAATAATTTCCTCAGCATACAAACTGAACATGTATGGAAAGAGACTACAACCCTGATACACTCCCTTCTCTTAAACCATGCAGTGTTTCCCTACTCCGTCTGTAAAAAAGCCTTCTGGTCCAGGTAAAAGCACAATTAAGTGCTCTGGGACTCCTGTTTTTCTCAATGTCAGCCACAACTTGTTATGATCCACACAGTCAAATGCTTTTTGCATTGTCAATAAAGCACAAACAGACATTCTTCTGGTATTCTCTACTTTCAACTAGGATCTTTCTAACACCAGCAATGAGATCTCTGGTGCTGCGGCCTCTTCTAAATACTGCCTGAACTTCTAGCAGTTCTTTATCTATGTACTGTTCTAGCTCTTTTTGAATGATCTTCAGCAGGATTTTACTTGCATGTGATATCAATGATATTGTTTGATAGTTTCCACATTCTTTTGGCTCACCTTTCTTGTGAATAAGAACAAATATGGACCTCTTCCAATCTGCTGGCCAGACATCTGTCCTCCAAATTTCCTGGCATAGGCTAGTGAGCACATTCAAGGTTGCAACTGTTAGTTGAAACAAGTCAATTGGTATCACATCAATTCCTGGGTCCTTATTTTTTGCAACTGTCTTCAATACAGCTTCCGCTTTTCTTTCATTACCATTGGCTCCTGATCATATGGTACTTCCTGAAATTTTTCAGTGTCAACCAGTTCTTTATTGGTACAATGATTCTGTATATTCCCTCCGTCCATGCAAAAAAAGCATCCACGATGCTTTCTGGATCATTCAATATATTGCTGATAGCATCTTTCAATATTGCAACTCAAGATTTAAATTTGTGTTTCTGTTCTCACAGCTTGAGAAATGGAGAGTCAGTTCTTCCTTTTTCATTCTCTAATTCCAGCTCTCTGCACATTCCATTATAATACTTTGCTTTGTCTGCTTGAGAGGCCCTTTGAAATCTTCTTTCAGCTCTTTTATTTGGGCATGTTTTCCCTTTGTTTTGGCTTCTTGATGCTCTACTGCAAATTTCAGAGACTCTTCCATTTCGGTTTTTTTTCTTTCCCCTCTGTCTTTTTCTGTTTGTAATGACCTTTTGCTCTCTTCATGAACGATATCCTTGATATCATTCCACAACTCATCCAGTCTTTGATCAATGGTGTTTGATGTCTCAAACCTATTTCTAAGACGATCTTGAAATTCAGAAGGAATAGATTCAAATTCATATCTTGATTCTTGTGGACTTCCATTTTCTTTGGTCTCAATTTGAAGTTACTCATGAATAACTGATGATCTGACCTACAGTTCACCCCTGGCCTAGTTCTGACCACTTACCTTGAGCCTCTCCAATGATTTCTTCCACAGATGTAGTCAACCTGATTCTTATGCAGCCCATCAGGTGAGATCCATGTGTAAAGTTGTTATGTCTTTTAAAACAGATATTTGCATTGAAAATACAAAATTAGATCATTCTCTTTCCATCCGTATTTATTTCACCAAGTCCATATTTTCCAACTACTATTCCTTCTTCACTGTTTCCAACTTTTGTATTCCAGTCACCAATTATCATTAATGCATCTCAACTACATGTACTGTCAATTTCAGACTATAAGATTTGGTAAAAATTCTCAATTTCTTCCTCTTTGGCTCCAGATGTAGAAGCATATATTTGAATAATAGTTGTGTCAATGGATCTTCTGTGCATGTGAATGGATAATAACCTATCACTCACAACACTATATTTCAGGATAGAACTTGAAATTAATTTTTTTACTGTAAATAGAATTTTTCTTCTATTTTTAATTCCCAGCGTAGTATTCCATGTGACTATCCGATTCAAAGTGGCCAAAGCTGGCCCATCACATCTCACCAATGCTAATATGTCGATGTTCATGTGTTACATTTCAGTTTTCACAACTTCCAGTTTTTTTCAACATTCAAACGTCACACATTCCTTGTTCCAAGTATTACACAATATTTATCACTGTTTTTCTTCATTTCAACTAACTTTCAATCTGGGCTCTACCACTACACTACTACAATTAACTGTGTTCCTCTGGTGTTCACAGGATTTTACAAGGCCTGTTATTAAAGAAGTGAATGGCCAATCCTGCTTCCTAATCTGTCTTAATCTGGAAACCCTACTAAAACATGTCAACCAAGGGTATTCCCTATGGTATATGACACACAAGTGGCACAGCTTTCAGTTTTACAAGAAACTACAAGTTAGCTCATTACAGCAAACTGACAGACAAGTGCTGTACCTACTAGAACAATGTTCTCCTCAAACAGGACAAACTGTCAATTTAGTTTATAACTCTAATAGCAAATCAATCTAGTTTTCCAGCCCACAACTAATTGTTAACACAATCAAAATGACCAGTCAGCTTACAAATAACTGCTATTTTAATCAAAGTGACCAATCAGTTAATTAAACCAAAACAAGAAATCATCTTATACCTAACTGTTAATTAAATCAAGACAACTTATCTTCTGGAATCCAACTACTTCAGACAAGAAGCTCCAAACAAGAGATCCTCAGGCAGAACCCAAATGACTTTTAAATAATCATTACTCAGAGACAAAGGCACCAAAATTATAAAATAAGTAAACAAGAAGGGTTGGGCAATGTTGGGGAGGAAGGGAAGACCTCTGGCCAGGACAAATCGCCTAAGCTCCAGATAAGGGCAAGCCTCCCAACGGCCTTTAATATGGGTAGAGAAAGCTCTCTCCTGTGTTTGGCCATACCAGCCTGAGAAAACTTGCCACCTGGAAAGATGGCTGCCACATCTGTTGAGCTGGGAGTAGTTTGCACGAGGCTGAGGGTCTCCTATCCAATCCACGTATCCCACGTCTGCAAATCCACCCTATTCTGTCTTCCTATTTACTTGTTCGTATATAAGTATGCTGCAGCCCCCAATAACGTTGAGCTGGCTTGACTCTCTGAACAACTCCCAGGGTAGTGTGTCTCCGTCATGCTTACCCCCATCAGGGTGTCACTTGTTTGTTGCTGGTGAACAGACAGTGACAAAGAAGAAGATATAACTCTATTTTACATTAGCAAAAATGTAAAAAAATAAGTGAATCCTTTCTCAAGTAATAATAAAACAAGCAGCAAAAATAAAAGTAAAGAGTTTAACAAGATTAATGGGTGGTGCCTAAGTTACATTTAAAGGACTGGAATTATAGCTCTCTGATCACTCTGCAGATAAATTCTAGCTCAGCCACAACAATAGAATTAGAAAATTACCCCAATGGTTGAAGACTGAGCAATAAGCTTATAAAGTCACAAGTTCAAAGAAACTTAAACCCACACTAGAAAATGTAGTATACTGAACAAAATTGTCAGCTGTACCAAAAGCTGGTTGGAAAAAAATCAAACAAATAGCCTTTCACAACTGGAGGAGGAGGGAAGGGTGAGAAACCAATTATCTATCTCCAAAAATTGTTAAAAGACACAAAACCAAAAAGAGTGGCAAGAATGTATTAAAGAGCAGAAAAAAAAACCAAAACCAAATCCACAATAGCAAAATTCATCAAGTCAAAAGATAATGCTTTGATTAATAAAATGATCACCATGACTAAGCCACAAGAGAGATATAGAAATACTTACCAAAGTAGTGAAACAACAACGTCACTAGAGATTCTAAAAACTTTTAAAACATACTAAAATGTGGCCCATTTTATGGTAATAAATTTTAAAGTCTTGATGGCATAGATAAACTTGGGAAATACAACACAGAAAGAAATACAAGATCCAAATAGTACCATTGCTACTAAAGAAAAACATTTAAACATTCTCATTGAAAACAAACTCACTGCTATGAAGTCAATTAAGACTCTTAAGGACCCTCCACTGGGTTTCCCAAGCTGTAAATCGTCATGGGAGGAGACTTCCATCTCACTCCCACTGGTAAGATGCTGCTGGTGGATTTAAAATACTGGAGTAACAACACAACTCACTATGGACCACATGATCCGAGCTCCCACACAGTCTCACTGCTTAAATCTTGCAAATGTAGAACAGAAAAATAATGCCAACCCTCAGAGAATAATAAAAGAGGGACCCTCCTTACCAGTAAGACCCCAAACTCTGATCAGGGCATTAGAAAGAGAAAACTTAAAAACAAATTTCTCTCCAGAATAGTCTGAATGAAGTCCAGGGATATTTTTAAAATAAATAAATAATAATTCTACATCACAACAAAGCTGTGCTCAATTTAGGACTGCAAAGTCAGGTTAATATTTGAAAATCAATTTTATTTAAAACATTAACAAAAAAACTAGAAAAACCACATATGTGTCTCAGGAGGCACAAAAGCATTTTATTAAAATTCTACAAGGTTACTGAGTATGAAGTCAACAACAAAATTCAAGTCTAACTACTAACAACAATTAGAAAATAAAATTTAATAAACAATTCTAATTAAAATATTAATAAGATCAAATACCTAAGAATTAATTTTTCTGAAAGATGTTGAAGTCCTCTAAAATGAGTATATATGAAAAAAACATAATTGAGAGGAATTTCCAAACTAAAAATTAAAATCATTATTACTTTCAAGCAGATTCTGGCCCATAGAAACACTACAGGACGGGGTGTGGGGGGGGTGTGTGTGTGTGTGTGTGTGTGTGCGCGCGCGCGCGCACCATAGAGTCAGAATCAATGCACAGCTAGCCTTCCAGTGGGGTTTCAGAGGCAGTTAATCACACGGGAAGAGACTGTTCACCCTTCTCCTGCAGAGCATCTAGAGGACTTGAACTTCATGCCTTTGAGATTGCGGCTCAGCTTCTTAGCATTAGGCCACCAGCACTCCCTCATATATCTATCGATATACCATCTATCTATAGATACAGAAACTCAATATTGCTAGTATGTCAAATATTCAGAAACTGATAGCATCTCTCTCAGTATCAATGCAATCCCTAGAAAAATAACAGCGGGGGGGGGGGGGTAGAAATGAATGAGAATTGGTAAATTATGTTTTAATTACATGAAATGTAAAGAGTCAAAAAGACAAAGAAGGGGGAAACAGAAAAGCAAGAGGACATTCACTACCTCTTTGATACCAGAATCTAATATTAGACAATGTGTTATTAGGAAGACAGACATAGATAATACAACAAAAGAAAGAGTACAGAAACATAATCATTCTCATATGTGGAGAGAAACATGTTAGAAAAAATTCTACCTGTAAACACCTCTTTCAAGACTTTCAAATATTTCCTGCACACAGGCTTATTAACTGCAAAATCAAGTCAATCATATTTCCATCAAACTCTTGTGGGTTGTATAAGTAGCTTCCAATTTAATTAGTAAACCTATAAAGTTTTTCTTACCTCCCCGAAAGCTCCCCGACCAATCACCTTTAGTATTTCAAAGTCTTCTCTATGTAATCGCATCTGTTTGACTTTAGAAGTAAACGGTTTAGCTGAAACAAAAAAGCAACATCCATTACTTAATTCCTAATGAAATATGGTACAAAAAGATGCTATTTATTAAAAATCATAATTTAAAATTAGGCCAAAAATCCCTTTAAGAATTTCATCAAAACAAATAGATTCACTTTTATAACAATATTGAAGATGGAATACACGATTTGCTGAGAAATATAGTTCTAAACAGAAAATAATATGAATTAAAAAGAACAAAAAATGAGAACTGTTTCTCCTTACGTTAAATATTCTGTGTATATTATCAACATTAGACCTCTATTATAGCATGAAGGCCCTAGAAATAAAATTAAAATTCACCAAACCAAAAAAGAATGTCAGAAATGCTGATGTAGCAACATTTTTCTCTTTTTACCATCTTTTTTTTAATTGTAGTTTTAACAAAAGTTTAAAGAAAAGTTGGATTTTCATTCATTCATTGTTGGACATTTTCCTCCCTATTCACCCCTAGGCCACTTTTCTTAAAAAATATTCATTTATGGTTCTATCATTTCCTCCCTCCCCTCCCCCCACCTAGTCCATTTTGTTGTACACCTCTTACTCTGGACTGTTGCCATACAAATAATGCCTAATCATATATTCCTTTTAAACAGTTCTTTCCTTCATCTGTTCCAATGCAGTGTTCATTATTTATCCCCTCTTTACTTCGTTTTCCCGAACCCCCATGTCATAACAGTGGTGTTATGCAGTATTTGTACTTCTGTGACTGAAACATTTCTCTGCATAATGTCCTCCAGGGTCATCCATGTTGTGTAATATTTTGAGTACCTTGTTTTTCGGTGCCACTCTGTATCCACTGTGTGAATATATCACAGTTTTTTTTATCCCTTCATTTGTTGATGGGCCTAATGTAGCAAATTAATACTAATTATATAATCTCTTATTTAGTCTTCAACATTTCTGTAATAAGAGTCTATACCATATAAAGTGTGGTGGCAATCACCAGTGTATTAGGGGGGAAATATGATGGATATAATAGTGTAAACTTTGGTGACCTAGCATTAAGAAGTAGCACTGTCAATTCAAAGACAACAGCTGCCTGGAGATGAAAGGTGAACTATCTCCTCCCATATCTCCTCCCATGCATTTGTTATTGTTTGTTAGATGTCATCGAGTCACCTGCAACCCATAGTGACCCTATGTACAGCAGCTCTGAACCCTGCCCTGTCCTGAGCCAGTCTCACTAATTCTGACACACCAACCCCCATTGCCCTAGTTACTGTACCAATCCATCTCATCTAGAGTCTTCCTCTCCTGCGCTGTCCCTCCATCCTTCCATGCATGATGTCCATCTCCAAGGATCAGTCTCTCCTGGCCACATGCCCAAAATATGTGAGACTAAGCTTCAAAATCCTAGCCTGCAAGGAGAAACTCGGTTTCATCCTCTCAAAGACAGACTTTTTTTTTTACTGCCTCTGGAAACCCACTGGTGAGTCAGCTACAAGTCTAGCCCATAATACCACCACCACCACATCATATAATGTGATGGGTAAGGGTGTCCTATAAGAAAGAAAGGCACCCTACAGAGAAGGTGTCTCCACTAATCTAGGGCTGACTGCAAGCCAGGTGTTCACAGGCTCCCAGAAGAACACTCTGAGAGTTTCAGGTTCCAGATACAGGATGACACAAGAGTGGTCTGAAGGAAGGGAGGAGGGTTGCAACACTGAAAGATTCTATGGGCAGAATATTGAGTGATTCAGGAAGCATTAAAAGATGGAAGGGATATACAGTGTCACTATAACAAAAAGAAGTGCCCTATATGGAACTATTTGATCGTCAACTAATAGCATTAAAGGAAGAAATGCAAGCTGCACTGAAGGCATTGGTTAAAAAATAATGCCCTACTAACAGAGAGAATTTCAAATCAGGGTCAAATTTTGGTTCCTGTGGACCTGATTTCATTTTCCTCAGCTTCAGCTTGAACTTGTATATGAACAGTTGGTGGTCTGTTCCATAATCAGCACTTGGCCTAGTTTTCACAGCTGATATTGAGCTGCTCCAGCCATTCTTTTCACAGATGTAATCGATCTGATTCCTACGCATACCATCAGGTGAAATCCATGTGTACAGCCTGTGTTTATGTTTCTTATAAAATAAAGTCTGCTGTCAGCAACCTCTCCAAAGTACTGAAGAGCAATGATGTCAGTATGGAGACTAAGGTGCACCTAATACAGGCCATGGTCTTTGCAATTACTTGCTATGCATCAGAAAGCTTGACAACAATTAGGGATGAGAGAAGGAGAACAGATGCCTTTGAGCTGTGGTGTTGAATATACCATGGATTGCTAGGAAAACAAACAAGTTCATCCTAGCGAAGGTGAAGCCAGGCTACTCCTTGGAGGCAAGGATTCTGAAGCTTAGTCTGATATACTTTGGACATGTTGCAAGGCGGGGCAGTCCTTGGAAAGGGATGTCATGATTAGGAGGGTGAAGGGACAGTCCAGGAGAGGAAGACCCTCGATGAGATGGATTGATTCCATGACTGGGGTAATGGGGGTAGGTGTATCAGGGACAATAAGATTGGCACAGGATAGAGCAGGGTTTATGGCTGTTGTACATAGGGTTGCTATCAATTGGAGGCAACTCTATGACCCATGACAACAACAAAATTGAGAAAAACTAAATCAGAGACTTTCCAACATCATCATTTACCCTGGTAGTCAAAACACACTGATATTGCTATCAAGTCTATGAAACAGACTTGAGACCCTAATGTTATCTCATATCATATCATATCATGTCATGTGCTGTCAAGCTGGAACCAAACTCATAGTTGACCACTCCCCAAGTGAGCTTTCAGAGACAGTAAACTTCATGGGAGATGACTGCCCATTTTTTCATGGACGAGCAACTGGTGGATTTGAACATGTCTTTCGGTTGGCAGTATAACTCCTCAGCACAAGTAAATCCGTTGGATGTATGTACAGGTAGCTGGTATTCAGCAAAGAATCAAAGTTCATTCAGGGGAATAAATAATCTCTTTTAACAAATAATACTGGCAAATTGGGATATGCAGAAA
>NW_006399964.1:3110376-3113412 GCF_000299155.1 Elephantulus edwardii | reverse complement strand
AAGGAAACCCTTGGTGATAACAAACAATGAAGATGGCTAAATAGCAGTACCTTTCTCAACACTGGAAATATCAGCACAAAGAACTTTATAAGGAAATAATAGTATTAACAGGAGTGCAGTTTGCATTGAACTTAATCTGGTCTACAGCTCTTCACCTAGCTTATCCTCTGCCTTTTAAAAATTAAAATATACATCACTACTCAGATTAATATAGAACTAAAAATACATGTGAAGATTCACCAAGGAAATTGCAGATACTGGGCTCTAAATAGTTCTTTTTTAAAAAAATATTACAGCAGATAGATTGATAAGGTATGGGTCCAACACCCGATTAAAAGACATTTTCTTTTACTTTCAAAAAAAAAAAAAAATGGGAAGTGGGCCAAAACTAGAGGACCTAATTTGCAGTTACCAACAGCCTATCAAACAAAACCAACATGCACAAATGACAAAAGATAAAGTAGATTGCTCAGACCCACTGATAACTAAACACCCAAGTTCACCAAAGCTTTTACCAGAGGTGGTTGATAGGTGCCGTTGAGTCAAGTACAACCCATAGCAACCCTATGAACAATAGATCTGAACCCTCTCCTGTCCTGCGCCATCCTCACACTTCCTTACATACCAGAGCCCATTCCATTGCAGCAGTCACTGCATCAATCTACCTGGTTCAGGGTCCTCCTTAATTTCACCAACACTCCATCTTTCTGAGCATGATGTTCCTCTCCAAGGAATAACTTCTCCTAGCAACATGCCCAAAGTATGAAAGGCAAAGCTTTACCACCTTTGCCTCCAAGGAGCACTCTGGCTTTCCCAGCAATATGTCTCTTCATCTCCTGACTGCTGGGTATCAACTAATGGTGTTGCCTGTGGATCCAAATATGATGAAGCTGCAAAACTTTTCAGTATTTTCTCCATCTATAATGACATTGCCTACTGGTCCAGTGGGGAGAATTTCTGTTTACCACAGGAGTGAAAAGATAACCTGCAGATCTGAGTAGGGGGTAATCGTTGGCAAAGACCCATCTGGTAAGGGGGCTAATATTTAAAATATATAGAAAACTTCAACAACAAAAAGCCCAGCTAGTCAAAACAATAGGCAAATTACTAGAACAGCTATTTCATCAAAAAGAATATTAATCAGCCAATAAATGTGCTCATGATCACTAGCCATAAAGAAAATAAAACAAACCCCATACCCACGTGTAGAATTGCTCTTAGGATTCTCAGACTGCCTCATCTCTTCCTTACAGAATGGCTGGGAGGAGGGGAGGCCTGAACTGTCATTTGTGGTGGTGGTGGTGGTGGTGGTTGTTATACACCAGCAAGTTGGAACCTACCCATAGGTGACCATCCAGCAGATTTCAGAGGCAGTAAATCACAGGAGAGGAGACAGCCTATCTTTCTCCCACAGAGCAGCTGCTGGTAGATTTGAACCTTGTGCCTTTGAGTTGCATAGTTTCTTATCACTAAGCCACCAGAGATTCTTTATCTAAATGTGTGTTCTGTGTACACTATCATATCATCTGCATATAGCGACAGTTTAACCATTTCTTTGCCCATCTAGATGCCTTTAATTTCCTTCTCTTGTACTTGCCCTAGCAAGCACTTCCAATACAATATTGAAAAGAAGTGATGACAGTGGGCATCCTTGTCTGGTCCCTGTTTGCAAGGAAAATGCTTTTAGTCTTTCTCCACTGAGAATGATGTCAGCTCTTGGTTTTGCATATATATTTTCACTATGTTGAGGAAATACCATTCTATTGCAATTTTGCTGAGTGTCTTTATCAGGAAGATTTTTGGGTTTTGTCAAATGCCTTTCCTGCATCAACTGCTAAGATCATATGGTTCTTGTTATTTACTTTGTTAACACAGTGAATTACGTTGATTGTTTTTCTTATATTGAACCATCCCTGCATACCTGTTATGAATCCCACTTGGTCATGGTAATTTTTTTTATGTGCTTTTGGAGTCTATTGGCTAAGATTTTGTTCAGAATTTTTGCATCTATATTCATGAGAAATATTGGGTCAGTAGTTTTCCTTCTTGGTAATATCTTTGCCTAGTTTTGACATTAGGGTTATGTTTGCTTCATAGAATGACTCTGGAAGTGTTCCTTCTTTTTCAATTTTTTAAAATAATTTAAGTAGAATGAGTGCTAAATCTGCTCTGAATGTTTGGTAAATTGACAAAATTTGTTCGAATTTGTATTCGAGTTTTGCAAATGAAGTAGAAAAAAATAAATGAATGTGAGTTTATATATATCTATACATTTGCATATATACACAGACAAATATACATGTGTAAGTATAGATAGATAGGTATCACTTATTGCTAGCTGAAGCAGGAAAAAACAGGGAGGAATTCTAGGTAGATGGTAGCATGAATAGTTCTAGGTGCATAAACTTACACATTTATATATGAAGAAATGCAACAAGACATGTATGCCAATTACAAAATGGACAAAAAACATAAAAGAATTTTCACAGAGGAAGATATTTGGATGGCAAACAGACATATGAAGAAATGCTCTAAATCAGTGGCAATAAGAGAGATGCAAATCAAAACCACAATGAGATACCATCTCACTCAAGTAGCAGTAGCAAAGTTTAATGAGACAGCAAGTAATAAATGTAGGAGAGAATGTGGTGAGATAGGAATGTGTTTTTTTTTTAAAGTCATGAAGGTTTTATTTCATCATGGATCACATGTACTGCACGAAGTCCCTAAAATCAGAAATCTAAAAGGGAAAATCAGAGATTGTTCAGGGTGTTCCAGTAGATTTTATTAATTCCCAGCTACGTTCAGTCCAGCAAAGATGTCAATGGCTCCCAAGTCAGGCAATTCAAAGTGGACACCAAAGACCTCCAAAATGTAACCCCTGGTCTTCTTGAAGACATCTATGCTGAACCGCATTCCTCTCTGAATGACACAGATCTCACTGGACTGCACAAGCATCTTGCCAAACTCAATGTAAATGAGAAGCTTTCCTTTCTGGGGAACTGTTCCCCATGGAGGTGTTGCAGAGGAAAATGT
>NW_006399964.1:3059192-3109141 GCF_000299155.1 Elephantulus edwardii | reverse complement strand
TGAATTCCAAACCAGTGCTTTGAACAGGTTCATTTGGTTTCATTACCTGCTAAGAATTTGATGGAGGGCTCCCTACCCCGACATCTACATTTCAACAAGATTCTCACAGGACATTCTCACAGATTCTTATTTATACATAAGGATCACCTGGAGAGGTTATTAAAATTTAGACCCTGATTAGATATATCTGAAGTGTAAAGGAAGGCACACTAGTGCAGGCATAGTGTATAAGGATGTTGACCCAAAGTTTGGCAGTTCTAATCCACCAGCAGGTCCATGGTAAAAAGATAGGCAGTTTCCTCTCATAAAGATCTACAGCCTCAGAAACCTGATGGAGGCCACTAACAGTCACTGCCAACTCAATAACAGGAAGTCTGGTTTTGGCTTTAGGGTGGAAATGGAGATTCACATCAGGGAGTTGACCAGTTAAAGCTTGGTCTCACAAAGTATACAAAAGACTTCCTTCTTCCACTGTCCCTCCCTGTGAACAGCATCTGTCATGAGTAGCCTCCAGGCATCCAAGAGTAGCTGGAAGAGATCCCTCATTCAATTGATGGCTCACCTGCAAACAGGGAAGGGCTGTGAGTTCTTCCTGAAAACAATCAGGGCAAATCTCCCTGTGCTCCACTGACCTGTGCCCACCATTTGCCTCCTGGCAGTGACAGACAGCTGCCACAGCCTGGTCAACCTAGGGCTTACCTAAGCTCAGAAGAGACCCCCCCACCCCCTTTTCCTTCTCTGAGTCAGTTAGGCCCGCCAGAACAGGGTTCATTAAAAGTGGACTTTCTGACCAGTTTGAAGTGGTAAAAGACTGAAAGAAGAAGAATATGGTGAACAAATTAGGAATAAGGGCCTAGCAATCTGATTCAAATAACAGCCATTGAAATGTGGAAGAATCACCAAAAAAAATGGTTTCAAATGAAATATTAAGGGCTTTAATTTACCAGGCAAATAGTTAAGTGTTATAAATGTGCCTACAAAATTAAAAATGTTGTTATAAAATTATCACAGAAATATAGAGTATCTAAAAACAATCTATGCATACCATAAGTTTTGAAACAAATCTAATATCTTTATATATTCATAGCACAAAAAGGACCTTTTGAAGAAGAATGTTACAATCTTAGAGAAAACCTTAGAGTGCTGAAAAACTTTTAGTAATCGCTAATAGTGAGGACTGCATAATACGATGAACATAGTTAATATCTTTCATTTACAGACTTAGATTTAAATTATGTTTCTGTTATCTCCTATGTAAAATTATTTTTTAAAATGTTGTTGTTGTTGTTATGTGCCGTCCAGTCGTTTGCGACTCATAGCGACCCTATGTACAACAGCCCTAAACTCTGCTCTGTCCTGTGCCAGTCGTACTGTCTCTGACACACACATCCCGATTATCCCAGTCACTGAATCAATCCACCTCATAAAGGGCCTTCCCCTCCTGCGCTGTCCCTCCCACCCTCCCAAGCATGATGTCCCTCTCCAAGGACCGGTCTCTCCTCACAACATCTATCTCCTATGTAAAATTATTTTTTAAAATATATTCATGAAAAATTTTATGAATAACCATTAACTATTTTAGGGGCAAAAGTATCTCAAATTTCCTGTACGTTATTTATAAGAACAAAGCAGCTCTAAATTTCCCCAGTAATTGTTAGTACAGACTGGATGTCACAATCTAGAAGCTACTGACTGCACTTACCCTATCTTGAACTCAGCACCACTGTTGGAACTGACTCGCTGCCACCCTCCCACCCCAGTGGTCTCCAAGGCTGTAATGCACAGGAGAATGTCCATCTTTCTCCTTCAATAACATCTTTGATTTAGCCTTCAAGTTGTTTTTAAAACATTTTAAATACTTGTATTTTTCAAAGCATGTGACTTCCCATAAAAGTCCAAATTTATAGCTTCTTTTGAAAAACAGGAACTTGACTACATTAAGCCAACAGTGGAAGTCCCTGTACCACCCCAACACCAGACCTCCCTCTGAGAGAGACAGTGGGTTGCCAAGAGTCAGTCTTCACCATCAATACCCCTGACATGCTGACATACATCACTAGGCAAGGGGGAGTGTTTTCTTGGAGTTTAGTTAAAAGAGGTTATGTCTATCTAAAGATACACTGAGTTAACAAAGTCAGTCATGAAAGGTCAACTCCTGTGTAAGACTTGCTGCTGTGCCACTGAGTCAAATACAAATCACAGCAACCCTATGACTACTACAATAAAAAGCTAAAGAAAGGTTCTCACATAGATAGAATCATTCTAGTGGTGGTTATTTAAAAAGGGAAAAAATTAAGAAGGGAGTAGAAAATTAACAAATAATTAAAAACATTAGGATAGATGAAAGGAAAAACCATGTGAAATGAATAATGAATGTTGTTGCTGTTGTTGTTGTTGTTATGTGCCGTCGAGTCGCCTGCGACTCATAGCGACCCTATGTACAACAGCCCTAAACTCCGCTCTGTCCTGTGCCAATCGCACTGTCTCTGACACTCCCATCCCAATATGTCTTTTAATTTCCTGGCTGCTGGTGCCAAGAGTAGACACTCTAATTAATGTTATGGAATAAAATGTGCATGAATGATTGATTGCTTGAAAAACTCATATGCTTTGCAAACTTTCACTCAAATCGCAATAGGAAAAAAATAAAAGGCAAATATAAAAAAATGAAAAAGAGAAAGGTAAATTGTAAAGATAAACTATTTCAGAAAAATATAAAGTATCTTCCTTTGTGAAAGTGAAAAAAACCACTCATAAATTTAATATGTAAAGTATTTCTGGAGCAACCTAATGTGGAGCAACCACATTATAAACAAATGTGGCTGGCTTCTCTATACCTGGCTTTCGGGCATCAGTTTTTACATTACACTCCAACTGAGATCTTATTTTCATATCAATATAATGATGTATGATGCATAGTAATACAATTATAATTTTAAGGTTACTGAAATAAGAAAGCTATTAACACAAATAAATAAAAATGATGGAAGAGCAAAGTCCTAAAGGAATGAAGGAAATATTAAATTAAATGGTAGCCTAGTGTCAAGAACCTGTGTTGCGATCACAAAAGCACAAGATTCGAGACCACCAGCTGCTTTCACGAAAAGGAAGGCAATCTCCTCCTGTGCAAGTAACTGTGTCTGAAAACCTGCTGGAGGCAGGCAAGCTACAGGTCAGCTCACAGTCCAGGGTACACACACAACTATAATAAAAGAAAGATAAATGCAAAACCTTTTTAAAAATCTGTACTCTAAGACCTTAAAATTCAAAAGCTCTTACAAAGTAAAAGGGGGGGAAAGAGGGCCATAATAAAAAACTGGATAGTTGTGGGGAAAACTTGTAAAACTTAGTTATACAAGATAAAGCATGTGATTTACAAAAGCATGTTATTAGAGACATACAAATCTAGTTTTATTAAGAGCTCTGGCTTTAGAGTCAGAAAAGTTAAATTCAAAAGTTGATTATCTCATTGAAGAATGAGGGATAAAAAACAGAGGTGTTTTGAACTTAAAATGAAAATCCTAACCAACGGACAATTCGGAAAAATGTCTTAGCGTGCTAAAATTCTAGGTATGAAACTCAAAGAGGTGTCAGACAAATCTATCCATGGTCCTAAAGATCCATGAATGCTAACTCTATCTAACTGTGGGAACACTGGGGATCTCTCTTCAAGGTTTCTTAAGAATTCCCAAGCCATTAACCATTAACAAGAAAGAAACAAACAAACAAAGCAAGAGACACAAGTCAGAGGATTCTGGAAGAGTCCAGCAATCAAGATGACTCCTGAGAAAAGGAAAGGGGAGAACTTTGCCATGTTTCATAAATTTATTTACATATACCAAAAATTATGTGTATATATTTCTCTATTGTGATAATTTGTGAGAAGAAACATTGTTGTTATTGTTGTTATGTGCCATTGAGTCGCTTGCGACTCATAGTGACCCTATGTACAACAGCCCTAAACCCTGCTCTGTCCTGTGCCAATCGCACCGTCTCCGATACACCCATCCCAATTACCCCAGTCACTGAATCAATACACTTCATAGAGGGCCTTCCCCTCCTGCGCTGTCCCTCCATCCTCCCAAGCATGATGGCCCTCTCCAAGGACTGGTCCCTCCTTACAACATGTCCGTATGTTAGATGGAGCATCAGAATCCTTGCCTCCAAAGAGCCGCCCAGTTTGACCCTTTCCAGGATGAATCTGTTTGTTTTCCTAGCAGTCCATGGTACCCTCAATACTCTTCTCCAGCACCACAGCTCAAAGGCATCAATTCTCCTTCTATCCTCCTTAGTCATTGTCCAATTCTCTGATACATAACAACCATGGCCCATATCAGACATACTTTAGTCTCCAGGGAGACACCACTGTTCTTCAGTACTTTGGAGAGGTCCCTAACAGCAGACTTTCCCATCGCAATACCTCTTCTACTTTCCTGGCTACTGGTGCCAAGAGTGTTGACTGTGGAGCCAAGCAAACTAAAGCTGTGAACAATCTCAATCTCTTCACCATCCATCCTGATGCTGCCAATTGGCCCAGTGGTGAGAATCTTTGTTTTCTTGATATTGAGCCTCAATACATATTGGAGGCTGCAGTCCTTGACCCTCTGCAGCAAGTGCTTCAGGTCTACCTCAGTTTCAGCAAGCAGGGTTGTGTCATCATTACAGAAAAAATATTAAATTAGATCTATCTGGCACTGCATCAACCTTGTAGCTGATGCTTCTTGAAACAGTTGCTAGGCATATAAAATTCTCCAATATGTAAGGAGCTCTGGTGTGTATAAGTCTATAGTGTGCTGGTTTGCTCACAGAAAGTTTACAATGTAAGGAGGGGGATTAACGTAGGAGGAGATGAAAGAGAAGTGGAAAAGAAAGCTAGGTATCATAATTCTGCTAAAATTTCCCTTCTACATCAAGCAATACCATGGCAAATACATGGCGAAAAGACAGATTATCAACAATTTCATCTGACGTGGGTCCACAATTAACATCCCTGGTATGAGCAGCCAAAAAAACCCAAAGATGCTGCATTGGGTACATCTGCTGCCAAGGACCTCTCTAAAGAGCAACTATGTCAGTTTAAAGATTAATCCGACCCAAATTATGGTCATTTCAATGAGTTAAGGATCAGAGAAGAATTGATACCCTAGAGATGTGATGCTGAAGGAGAGTACTGAATATCACATGGACTGCCAAAATTCTAAACAAATATGTCCTGGAGAAAGTACAACCAGGATGCTCCTTGGGAGCCAAGATGGTAACATTTCTTCTCACACACTTTGGGCATGTTATTAAGAAGTACCAGTCCTTGGGAAAGGACATCATGCTTAGAAAGGTGAAGGGTCACCTAAAGAGAGGAAGATCTTCAACAAGATGGACTGAAACAATGACTCATTCATCATCAGAGATGGTGATGATGGCACAGGACAGGACAGGGTTCAGATCTGTTGTTCACAGGGTCACTACAAGTTAGTAGACTTGACAGCACATAAGAACAACACACCCAACTTATAGTAACAATGATCAAGAAGTAAACACCTGACCCAAGATACCAAATCATATTCTCTCACCCATATGACAGTCTGAGACTGACTAGAATAACGAGAGGATCCTTTGAAGGAATGTGCAAGATTGTGATTGAGATTTAGTGGTGATATTGAAGGGTGTCTTCAAGTCGGCTACAACTCATAGCAATCCGGTGAACAATAGATCTGACTCCAGTCCTATCCTGCACCAAGCTCCCAATCTCTATTATGCCCGAGCCCATTGTGACAATCACTGTGTCCATCCACCCTGTTGAGGGTCTTTCCTTCTCTCTGACCCTCCACCTTTCTCAGCAAAATAGCTTTTTCCCAAAAGCCAGCCCCTCCTGACTGTATGTCCAAAGTGTGTATAATGAAACTTCACCTCTCTGGCCTCTAAGGCATACCCTGGTGCACTTCCTTTATGATAATCTTGTTTTTTGTTTTTGTTTTTTTCTCTAAAGAGCACCCTGGTTGTACTTTCTCTTTGTTCTTTTGGCAGGCCATGGGACATTCAAGATTGTTCTCAAGCATACAATTCAAAGGCTTCAATTTTTTATTTTATTTTAATGAATGTTTGGTCTTTTGACAGTCCATAGGATATTCATTTTTCTTCTCCAATACCAAAATTCAAAGACATTTTCTTCAGTGATCCTTAAACATTGTCCAACTTTCAGATGAACAGGAAGCAAATTAAAAGGTTTCAAATATATACTCACTAACGCAAAATATACTGAGTTAATACAGAAACTGCTGAGGTCATATGGGATACATACATATGTATAGAGAGATACATAGGTAGATAAACAGATACGGAAGAGTTTAAAAGAGAAAGAAAACATAGTAGATATAAAGTAGATATTTTAATAAATATAAATAGCCTACACAGTCCAGGTATTTCATCCCATGACTAGGTGGTTGTTGTTGTTGTTGTTGTGTACCACTGAATTGGAACCGACCCATAGCTGACCGTCCTGTGGGGTTTTCAAAGGCAGTTAATCATATAGGAAGAGACTGCCCATTTGTTCCCACAAAGCAACTGGTAGAATTAAACCATGTGCCTCCGGGACTGCAGCACAGCTTCTTAAATAGGGTATGTATAAACTAATCATCCTTGGATTGGTCAAATTTCCTCATCCCATCAAGCTTAAACGAAGGAGGTTTAGCAGTAGAAGAGGACGCGATGCTGATTAAGAAGAAGCAGAGAACACAGTGTACCTCTTTTGAGGCCAGAGAGTCCTGTGCTGAATCAGGTTGGGACCTACAGCAGCACAGCAGCAGCCTCAGCAGAGAAGAAACCAACAGGAGCCAGAGCTGCCTTGGACTGCTGTGCCACTGAGCCAGAGCCAGCAGGCTTCTCCAAATTTGCTGGAAGAGAGATGTCAGAGTTGGCAGGACTAAATCAATTCCTATGAGCACAAGGAGAGAAAGGCATGAACTTTGTAACACCACCTTGTGTCACTGAAGGTCGACTTGTGAGCATGCTCGACAAACACTGTCCTGACTGAGAACTGGTATCCTGCAGCCAACGTGTTAACTTCCTCAGTACACTCCATAACTGAGAGTACGCCTCTGTGAGATCTGTGTGGCCACTGCAATAGGTTTCGGGACTCAGTAAAAGAGCAGCAAAAGAGTGTTGGAATGGGCAGAAATTGATGCAAGAGTGTGGAGGCCACATCTGACCTCATGGGGACTGGGTGGGTATTGTAGATGTTGCTTGATGGGAATTGCTCCTTTAAACATTCTTCTAGGTCGTATAGACCTGGTGTGTCTACTTGCCGTACAGAGGTAACTTCTGGTTGCTGTGAGGTTAACTCTGTGACACTGATGTGTCAAATGCAATAATAGTTACCCATGGTGGACAGTGTTTGGTGGAGCTCCCCAATTAAAACAAGCTTGGAAGCAGGAGTGGCATCCACTTCCATAATAGCTTGCCTCCGAAAACCCTATGAACCTGGAGAAAGGATAAAAGTCACACAAGTGTTGTGAACTTTCCTTCACAGGGTCGCCATGAGTCACCTGCGACTCAATGGCACTTAACAACAACAAGAGAAATCAGATGCAGCTGTTCCATGATGCCTACACTCTTTTTTACACCACCATTACACTGAGAATATTTTTCTACACTAAAAATGTCCTACATTCCACATATTCCTCCCTTCTACTCTCCCATATGACAATCACTACTCTTCTCACTCTCTACAGCTGTGTGTTTTTCAGAACGGCATTTGTTGGAATTATATAGTATGTGGTTTTATTTCATTCATTTTTCACATTGGCTTCTTTCATTTAGCACTATACATTTAAGGATATTCTACATACTTTCATAGCTTAACAACTCATTGTTTTTTATCACTATACACTATTAAAGGGACTTCTGGTGGCACAGGTCTTAGGATACTGTGTTGCTAACCCAACAGACACACATCTCTGGCAACCCAAACCCACCAGTGGCGCCTCATGAGAAAGATAGGTAATCGCCTCCAATGCCCTTTACAGCTTTCAAAAACCCATGGGAGGGCCAGCTATGAGTTGGTGCGAACTCAGCAATGAGTGTCTTTGTTTTGGGATTCAGTTTGCTAGACTTTTTTAGACATTATATTCTGCCCAATGGATGTTCCAGTTTATCCATTCACCAGATGGCTTCCAAAACATTGATGTATAGGTTTTTGTGTGAATTTAAGTTTTCAACTCATTTGAGTAAGTATCTAGGAGCACAACTGCTGGATCATATGGAAAACCATACTAAACTTTGTAATAAATTTTCGGTCTTCCAAAGTGACTGTACCGTTTCACAGTCCCATTAGCAGGGAATGGAACTTCTGCTGTCAGGGTTTCTGATTTTAAACATTCAATTACAGTGTGAGTACACTGGTGGTCCAGCTGTAGAACTCTTGCTTTTCACACATGAGACCTGTGTTTGATTCCTGGCCAGCGACTAACACATTGCCATCATCCACCTGTCAGTGATGTCTTGCATATTGCTATGATGCTTACCAGTGGAGCTTCTAGCATAAGACAAAATAGAAAGCTCTGGTAATAAACGTCTAAAATCAATCAACTAAAACCTATGGATCCCATGATCCCATGTGTAACTGATCAGAGATGGTGCAGGGCCAGGAAGGATCCATTTCATTGTGTATAGAGTCACAGTGAGTCAATAGGCACCTAGAAGGTGGCTAACAACAATCACCATAGGTGCATACTGGCATGTTTGTTTGTTACTTGGTCAGCCCGGAAACACATTTGGTGCTTGGACAGCGAACTACATGGGTGGTGTGCATAAGAACCTTTCCAATATGTTTTCATTGACCTGAACTGCACTATATAAGCACCTCTCTGAGTGGTTGCATAGGCTTGTTTGCATTTGCACAAAAGTACTTGGCTACATGTGCTTGATTTTTGTCTGTATGCCTGGACAGGTGGTGTCTAGTCTAGAACTGGTAAATGATAACCTTCAGAGGAGTGCATGTGTGCTTGACTGTCTGAGCAGACATATGAGTTTGCTCTGAGTATATAAATCTGGTTATATTTCTTTGTTGGTTGAGATCTCTGAATGAACGAGAGCCAAAGTTCCAGGTTTATCGACTCCCTGCAAACTGGCTTCACTGTGGTGTGTTTCCAGTTTTACCTCCAGGTCTAGTTTTCTGTAACACCTCTGATGTCTGTCTACATCTGGTCTGATTTAATGTAAAAATAGAAGAGACAGATTCCAGCTTTTGAAAACTGTGTGCCAATATTACATCTGATGATGACACATGTGATAACATCTTGTTTTTGTGTTTCATTTTAGACAACCACAGTAAGGATGGGAGTGCACATTTCCACGCAGGAAGAAAGCCCATTCGGGGGAGTTTTATGTGGCCAGCATGATCACAAACATGGATCACTGACTAAGAAAAGGAAAGTGTTCTATCATAATAAAGTCTGGGCCACGTTCAATTTAAATTTGGGGAGGAGTGGCTTTTATATAGATCCTTACATTATCTCATTGTCTAACAAGTAAAATTATTTTGTCAAGGATCAGGGAAATTAAATGAAATTCCACACATTCAAACTTTCAGGATTTTACACAATAAAGATGCTGGTGTGAAGGGGACCTATGATGCAGCACGAGAAAGAACCTTAATTGATGTTGTTGTGTATCAAATCCAACTCATTCCTAACTCTCCAGCAGTTTTTAGACACAGTAAACTACACAGGAATAAAATGTCAATCTTTCTCCCACAGCAACTGGTGGATTAGAACCACATGCCTTTGGGTTGGCATCACAACTCCTTACCACTAGGCCACCAGAGCTTCCTCGAATAATAACTTTAAACCAGAAAAAGACAGTGATGCTGGCTCCTGAGGCAACAATGAAATCTAGTTGTAATCCAGTGTCTCCTTGTACAGAAACTGAGAGAGAAGACTCAGAAGTAGTCACCCCACTTCCATACCACACAAAGAACTTTCTTTCAGCTAGGACCTATCTGGAGCAGAAGCAGAGCCCCCCCCCCCTTGAAGGTTACTAATAATGTCCAACACCAAAGGGGCAACCTGACAGACACTACACACTCCCTTTTCCACTTCAAGTCTGCTGTACTGGAGGAATGAAAATCCTTCTTACCAAGAGGATCCAGTCAAAATGACAGACTTAGTCACCATGGTTATGGCAATGGTACTCCTAGTCAGAAATGTGTAGTCTTGGATAAGGCATAAGTTGAAGCTGCTGATTTCCACAGAAATAAACCTACTGGAACCCCAACTCCAGCTGAAGCAATCCCCCTGACTGAGACAAACTGGGATCCAAATGATGAAGGCCTACCCTGCCTAGAAAATTACAAAAAGTGCATCACTTAAAAAAAAAAGTGCATCACTTAAGGTATGAAAAAGGGGGTCCCCCCCAAACAACACAGTTTAAACATAGTAATTGCAGTTCATCAAGAGCAAAACAAGAATCGTTTTGAATCTTGGAGAGATTATGTCAGGTTTACTGTGACTACAGAGACCTTCACCCAGAGGACCCAGTTCATGTCCAAAAGGCTAATCTGACTTTTCTATCTTAATGTGCTCATGAAATCAGAAGGAGAGTTCAAAAATGTAATGAGGCCTTTGACATGGATCCTTCCCAGCTGGTTAACTCTGCCTCTGAGATGTTCACACAAGGCTCCCTGGCCATTATTGCTTTTCCAGAAATGACAAGAGGTAAGCCCAAGAGACCCCAGGAAAAACTCCAAGGAGGAAAAAAGCAGCCTGCATAAAATCAGTATGCCTACCTGCAGACAGTATGGACGCTGGAAGAATGAATGTTCAGACGAACAAAGCAGCTCAGGTAAAAAGGGCCAAACCCTAGCCAGACAGGTAACTGAAGAGGCAAGACAGAAGGCCCAAGGAGGAGAAAGAAGGGCATCCAATTCGATTTGGCCCCCACCTCTGCAATTCCCATTGTCTCCCCTTATGGACAGCAAGTAAAAATGACTGTGAATAACCATGCTGAAAACATCAAGAAACCCCCTGTGGCTATTACTCCTTGAAACCATTCAACTGCCTCATTGAAATTAAAAGAAGAGAAAAAAATATATATCCCTGATTTCCCAGGCCCCCCCCCCTTTAGTATGGATCCGTTCTTAAAACCTGCTAGCCCAAATAGCTGTTCTCCTTAAAGCGAGGAAGCTGCGGAGAAAAGTTTCCTGTAACAAGTTTGACCATATCTGCTTCAAGTCCCAGAAGACAACCAAGAAGAGGAAATCCACTCAGGTTTGAACAGCTGCAATGACAATGGAACATCATTCACTGTAATCTGGCAGGCTAGCCAACCCTTACGGATCAAATGGAAATTGCACTCAGTTTAAAGACTCCAATCACTGGGGAGAAGAAAGCAAGCCCCCATTTGAAGACGACGACAATGAAGTTTTGCCAAGAAACACATCTCTAGAACCAAATACTGCCTGGACCCTGTTCCAGGTTAGGCAGCCCCCAGAAGCAGGCTGCTATTAAGACGTATGTGGGAGACCCCTTCATACAGCTTCTACTGACCTTGCTCCTGATCTTGATCTAAATGTCAAGTATAAAAATAGGTGCAGCATCTTCAATAAGCTTTTTCTATATGAATTATAGTTTGCTATAAGTTTGCTCTTCTGGACCTGTCTCCTCCCCTGCAGGTAACCCACTCCACTTTCAGCCTGGAGACCATGTTCTGCTCCATACGCAGAGATGGACTCCACATCTTACTAAAAAAATGTGAGCTAGCCCCTGAGAAGCTCAGCTGGCCAACCCCCTCTTACCCTCACTCCAGGGAGCAAAGGACCACAGACTCTGCCTCTCTTCTCAAAAAGCTGCAGCTCAAGTGCTGTGGAATATTATCATGTGCAGAATACTCCAAACTAATTCTTTTCTTCTGAAGTCAAAAGGGAACATATGAGCAGAGTTCATCTGACAACTCTAGAAAGTACAACAAAGTGTGTGTAAACCTGTTTACAGAAGAAAAAGAGTAAGAGAGAGATTAAAAAGAGATAAAAAGAGAGAAGAACCAAGTTTTAAAGAAACAAGAAAGTAAATTTTGTACAAAAGAAGGTTTGGACTCACAAGACTCTAAGAAACAATGAGTTTAAAATCTAATGTATATAGGAAGTACACAGAACGTAGGAATAAGTGAATAAAATATAAAGATAAGGTTTATTCAAAGTAAAAAACAAAACAAAACAAAACAAAACACAATTCCCCACCCTTCCTGGTAGCTCTCACTTGCAAACAACTCTTTTTATGGTTGTTGTTTTTGTTGTGTACCATCAGTCAGAAATGACCCAAAGCTTACCCTCTGGCAAGCTTTCAGATGCATTAATTGCATGGGAGATTGCCCATCCTCCTCCCACAAAGCAGCTGGTGGGTATGAACCACATGCCTTCAGGATTGCAGGGCAGCTTCTTATCACTAGGCCACCAGAGCTCCCTATTTTTATAGTAAGGGGGGGGAAGGCATGAAGATACCTCTTGGACACCCCTCTCAAAAACTTCCAGTGAAGTATTAATGTGGGTTCTCCCCCTTTTGATATCCAGGTAGAAGCTGCCAGAGAAGAGTATTTGTCACAATTCCCAAAGCCACGGAATTCAAATCCACAGAATGCTGCAATATTTTCTCTTTCTTTCCTATCCCAAACGTATCCTGATGCTATATGATATATGCCGGTAACAGTCTGTTGTGAAAACCTCATTCCTGAACCCCACACTTCAAAAACTGCCTATGAGACTAACAACAAAGAGGGAGGAGTGAATGCTACCACTCAAAAAGTTCAGGATGGATTTCACTTACATTGTTAATAGGAAATACAGTGGAAACCATACAGAAACTTTGCAGTGGTAAAAATCACTTAAGCTTTGAATCAAAATACAAAGCTTTATTTCTCATAGTATTAGTGAAAGTTGCTGTTTAGCTAGGTAAAGCAGCAAGAACTCATTACAAGGACAAACCAACAGCAGAAAACAAATTACACTTTCTCTGTACTCATGGAAAAGAAGATGAAAACTACAAAGTCAGCCTGAAAATTACTGAAGCCAGTATTTAAAATGTATTAAGTGTTAAAATGTAAAAACTTTGTTTCAGTATGTTTCAGTCCTATATCCCTGGAGTCTAAATGATCCAAGGAGAATTTTCAGTCCCTATAAAACCTGGCAACACATAAACAATTAAAGCAGAGCTTTGTATACAGATTCCCCCTACTCATCGGATGTAATATAAGGTGTATAAATTTTATTTTTCATTTTTATTTTCTACTGGTTTGCTTACAAAGTTCGTATACGTTGTTAACTCACAGTATTCCTCATTCACATTGCGTTTCATACAATCATTCTCATGCATTATGTTTTATAAAATTAAGGACCATTGGAGTATGTCTACCACTACCTTGTTTTTTCAGGTCCTCCCAGATCTTTCCCATTTCCTTTACCCTCCTCTCTCCACCCACTAAATTGGACAACCCTGTGATTTAAATAATTTCTTTTGTTTATTAAATCTTGAAATGGTAAAAAAAGGATTTATGTTTCATAACACTGTATTATAATTAATGACACAAAGCAAGAAATGTATGAATGGATGAACAGAAAACTCATTTGCTTTGCAAGATTTCACTTACCTACAAGAAAAAATTTTTTTAAAAAAGAAAAAGTTATACCAGAGAAATCAAGGTCACAATAGATGTGTACACAATTTAAAATTAAATAGCATTGGTAAATAAATAAATGGTACTGTCTGCACTTCCCTAAGAGCTTAATATGTTGTTGTTGTTGTTGCTACTGCTGCTGTTATGTGCCATCAAGTAGGAACTAACCTACAGCTGACCCTTCAACAGGTTTTCAGAGACAGTAAATCACACAGGAGGAAATCGCTCATCTTTCTCACAGCAGTGCAGCTGGTGGATTTGAACCACCTTTGAAAATGCAGCACAGCTGCTTACCACTGGGCCACCAGAGCTTCCTAGGACCTTAGCAGAGCATAGTTCTTTTTAAACTGCAAATAACAAGTTTTTAAAATTACTAAAATTAATAATACTGTTTCCTTTGGAACAGGTAAAACACGCAGACCACAAAGGCACAGTTTTATTCCACCTTTTGCTGTTTTGTTGTTATCCTTGCCATATCCTGAGCCGATATCACTGCCTCTGACACATCTAGCCCTCTTACCCCACACAATCCATCTCATCCAGCATTCAGGGTCTTCCTCTCCCATGCTGTCCCTTAATCCTTCCAAGCATGATGGCCTTCTCCAAAGTCTCTCATGGCCATGTGCCCAAAGTATATAAGGCAGAACTTCAAAATCCTTGCCTCTAAGAAGCAACTTGGTTTCACCCTCTCCAGGCAATCTCTTGGCAATCCATGAAGGCATCAATTCTTCTTCTTCTGTCACTCTTAATCATTATCCAGCTGTCAGATGCATAGCAAGTATTGCGAAGACCACTGCCTGGATCAGATGCACTTTATTTGCTAGACTTACGTTGTTGCTCTTCAGCATTCTGGAGAGATCCCTGACAGCCGGTTTTAGCACGATTACCTGACTGCTGGTGCTAAGAGTGTTGTGGAACCAAGCAAACTGAAATTGTTAATAATCTCAATCTCTTCTCCACCCATCATGGTGCTTGCTGCCAACTGGCCCTATGGTGAGAACCTGTTTTCTTGGTACTGAGCTTCAATCCACCCTTAACCTTCTGTAGCAAATGCTTCAAGTCCTCCTCAGTTTCAGCCAGCAAGGCTGTGTCATCTGCATAACAAGTTGTTGATGAGTCTTCCTCCAATCCTGATGCCACATCCCTCCGTACAAAGTCCAGCCTCCCGAATGATCTGTTCCACATACAGACTGAAAAGTTATGGAGACAGGACACATCTCTGATGCACCAAAACAACTGATATATTAGGAAATATGTGGGTGTAAATGCTTACATTACCAATTGTTTATAGACAATTTCAGTCACAGAAATATTAAGAACACAGATGAAGTTAAATGGAGACCTTGTAAGAACAAACAAAATTCATACAAGTACACAACTCCAACATCTGCCAGCTACATCAGTTCACCACATGTTAACAGATACACCTCTAGTGACAGAGCATTCCACTGTGGAGTTTTAGATAACCTTGCATTTAATTTAGCACATCATAGTAACACAGAGCTGCAATATTGCTGATATCTACTTCCATAAACACATTTAAGGTCTTGACGTATTCCCAAGCCGTTCTACAATTTTTATTCAGTCCTTTTGTTTGAGTGAGCTGCTTAAGTTCCTGAGCATTATACACCTAACTCCACTTTCTCACAAGCCCTATGATTTTTTTTTTACTGAAAGATTTTGAACAGAGTAGTGATTTTTAGAAATAAGTATGGCACACTGTAGCAGAACTGATTCTTTAATATCTGGTGTCACATGTCTGTTGTTAAGTGCCACTGGGTCGACTATGACTCATAGCGACCCTATGAACAACAGATCTGAACCCTGCTCTGTCCTGTGCCATTCTCATCACTTCTGACACACATGGGCCCATTGCTGCAGTCACCATGTCAATCCATCGCAAGAGGGTCTTCCACTCTTTTGATGACCTTTCGAATCATTATGTCCTTTCCAAGAAACATCCTCTCCTCACAACATGCTTGAAGAATGTGAGATGAAACTTCATCATCCTTGCCTTCAAGGAGAACCCTGGCTACTTTTTTTTCCTTTTTCAAAATACATCTGTCTGTTCTTTTGGCAGTCTATGGGCTATTTAGTGTTCTTCTTCAACAAAATATAAAGGCATCAATTATCTGTCTGTTATCCTTATGCACTGTCCAGCTTTCAAATGCATAGCAAGTGACTGGAAAGACACGGCCTATCAAGCACACTGTATTCTTCAAACCAGCATTGCTGCTTCTCAGTAATGTGGCAAGGTTCCTGACAGCAGACTTGCCCAATGCAATACATTTCCTGATCTCTAGACTTCTGCTACCAAGGGTGTTGGCTGTGGACCTAAGATGCTACTAGTCTATAGGTCCCATAAAGATATTCAATCCCATGTATGACTACTGTAAGTTATTCAAGAAATAAGTGTTGAATGAAGAAATAATGAATGGATTCTATTTCTAGAGATTAGTAACACAAACAGCTGCTGCTGAGTCAATTCTGTCTCACGGCAACCCCATATGTCAGAGCACAAAACTACACTTTGTGAGGATGGTTTTTTCAAAATAGATACATAAAGGAGCCTCTCTTCTTATTGTCTGTCAATGTCTTCAGTGCAACTTGAATTTCTTTCATTACCACTGGTTGCTGATCATATGGTACTTTCTGAAATGTTTGAGTGTTAACCAGTTCATTTTGGTACAATGTTTGTGTCTTCCTTC
Organism: Elephantulus edwardii; assembly: GCF_000299155.1. NCBI lineage: Eukaryota > Metazoa > Chordata > Mammalia > Macroscelidea > Macroscelididae > Elephantulus > Elephantulus edwardii. Next base: position 3,092,777 of record NW_006399964.1, on the reverse strand, counting down.
CATCTATTTTTGATATGTCCTGTATCATTCAAGATTTTACCCCTAGAATCTTGCTTCAGTATTTTAACTCCACACTTGAATTTGTCCTTCAGTTCTTTCAGCTCAAGAAATGCTGATCATGTTCCTCCCCTTTTCTTTTCTGACTCCAGCTCTTTGCACATTTCATTATAATACTTGTTTTCTGTTCCCGAGCTGTCTTTTCAAATCTTCTGTTCAGCTCTCTTCAGCATTTCTTCCCTTTGTTTTGGCTTCTTTACATTCTACTTCAACGTTCATAGACTCTTCTGAAATCCATTTTGGTCTTTTCCTTCTTTGTAATGACATGCTTCGACAGACAGATGCAGTTCTCGATGTGCTCACTAACCTGTGCCAAGAAATTTGGTAAACAACCACTTGGCCAACTGTCTGAAAGAGATTCACATCTATACCCATTCTAAAAAAAAAGGTGATCCAAGAGAGTGTAAAAATTATCCAACAATAAATATCATTAATCTCCCATGCAAGTAAAATCTTGCTGAGAATTCTTCTAAGCCAGCTGAACAGTACATCAATAGGAAAACAGCCAGAAATTCAAGCTGGATTCAGAAGAAACCATGGAATGAGGGTTATCAGTCTTTACAGATGGAAGTGGCTGAAAGTAAAGAATGTCAACGCTTACCTTTTTTTTAAATTTTATTATTTTTTGTGTGTACCATCAAATCGGATCTGACTGGTACAGGAAGAGATTGCCCCTCCTTCTCCAGCAGAGCATCTGGTGGATTCAAACTGCGTACCTCTGGGTTTGCAGTGCAACTTCTTGTCACTAGGCTACCAGAGCTCCCTCAGTGCTTACTTTTATAGTTTTATTTTGTATTGGTTTGCTTGCCACATTTATTTTCTTGGCAGTGCAAACACATGTGACTGTGTAGATCCTAACAAATCATGGATAACACTGAGAAGAATGAGAATCCCAAAACACTTGTGTTCATGTAAAATTTATACATCAACCAAGAAGCTGTTGTCCAAGTAGAACGTACAGTTTAAAATAAAAAAAAAGTGTGCATGAGGGTTGTACCCTTTCTCCATACCTATTGAGTCAGGAATTCAAGAACCTGGACTACATGAAGAAGAATGTGAGCAACAAGATTGGAGGAAGCCTCAGCAACAACCTGTGTTAGGGGCAGATGATACAATCTTGCTCACAGAAAGTGAAGATCGATCTTCAATATGGATTGCATCTCAGCATCAAGGGGGGAAAAATCTTCACCTCTAGAAAAAACAGGCAACGTTATGACAGATGGAGAAAGGACTGAGGTTGTGAATTATTTCATTTTACTCAGATCCAAAATTAACATCCATGGTAGCAGCAGTCAAGAAATCAAAAGCTGGGTTGCATTGGGAAAACCTGCTGCCAAGGACTGCTTTAAAGTGCCAAAGGGTAAAGAAGTCCATTTAACAAGTAAGGTACCCCTGATCCAAGCCATGGTGTTTTCAATTAGTTCTTATGCATGTGAAAGTTGTACAATGAATTAGGAAGCTTGAGAAGAAACGATGTCTTTGAATTGCGTATGGTGTTGGAGAAGACTACTGAACCGTTCATGCACTGTCAAAAGAACAGGTAAGTCGGTTTTGGAGGAAGTACAGCCAAGCTGCTCTTTAGAGGCAAGAATGGTGATACTTCATCTCATGTGCTTTGGGCATGTTGTCAGGAAAGGCCATTTCTCAGAAAACGACATTCACGCTGGGAAAGGCAGAGTCACTAAACGGGAGGAGCATGTCCTTGGAGATGGAGAGTGCATTGTAAATCTCATTGTTTTAAGAATTATAAAGATCAGATTTGCCATAGATGATAGCATAAAATGGGAGAGATGGGTACCACGTAAAAAACCACCACCAAAAACCAAGGGGCAAACACCCAGGGCTACCAATAAAAAAAATCAACAGAGCTGAATCCTTAATGTGGACTTTTGCTCTCCAAAACCATGAGAAAATACATTTCTGTTCTTTAAAGCCACCCAATTGTGGTGTTTGCATTAAAACTCTACTAGTGATCTATTTAGTTGCCAGATTGAGGCTGCCTTAAAATGTGGGAAGATGAGTGGAGCAGCTGGACTCTACAAAGGTATCTTTTCTGTTTTGGTTGAGGCTTGGGTGTGGTCTGTTGCTCACAGCTGGGTGTGATACGATTAGATTCAGCCTCCTATTTTAAAAAGGCACCTGGTTTTAACTGTTTTCAGTCAAACATTCTTCTAAGTACTATAGCACTGGTCTGTCAATTTGCTGTACAAAGATAACTCATGGTTGCTTTGACAGTAAACACTATGACAATGATGTGTCAAATATGATAATGGTTACTCATGATGGACAGTGTTTGATGGAGCTCTCAAAACAAGTTTTGAAGCAGTAGTGGCATCCACTTCTGAAACAGCTTGGTTCTGGAAACTCTTTGAACTTAAGAGAAACAATAAAAGTTATGTATGTTCAGGACTTTTATTCATGGGGTCCCTATGAGTCACCTACAGTTCAACTGCACTTAACAACAGCAATCTAGTAACAACTTTCATAAATGTTATTTTATTCATTTTCTTCACTCTACCCCTAGCCTTTTCCACTTGCTCTGCATCTGACACCACAAAGATGGTAGAAGAATTGATGCCTTTGAGTTGTGGTGTTGGAGAATAGTACTCCATATACTGTGGATGGCCAAAAGAACAAACAGGTATGTCTTGGAAAAGTGCAGCCACGGTGCTCCTTGGAGGCAAGAATGGAGAAGCCTGATCTCACATACTTCAGACATGTTGCAAGGAAAGGCTATTTCTTGGGAAAGGATACCATGATTGAAAAGGTGGAGGATCAGTGAAAGAGAGTAAGATACCCATCGAGATGGACTGACATGCTGACTGTAATAATGAATGGGTTGAGTGTGTCAGAGATGATGAGGATGGTACAGGACAGGATTCAGATCTGCTGATCACAGTGTTAATACAAGTTGTACTCGACTTGATGGCACCTAATAGCAGCTTCAGCCAGGAAGCTCTCTGGTGGCCTACTGGCAAGGAGTTGCTCCACCAACCCAAAGGCACTCGATTTAAATCCACCAGCTGCTCCATGGAAGAAAGATGGCAATCTCTTCCCATGTGATGTTCAGCCTCGAGAAACCTGCTGGAGAGTCAGCCATGGGTCAGCTATTCAACTCAATGATACATAACCTACATAACAACAACAACAACCCTGACATGGTGTTCGAAATTATTTCATATGCATGTGAAAGCTCAACAATGAATAAAGAAGATCGAAGAAGTTGTACCACTGAATTGTGGTGTTAGAGAAGAATGTTGTTGCATACCGTCAAGTTGGAGCCATCCCATACCTGACCCTCCAACAGGTTTTCGGAGGCAGTTAATTACACAGGAGAAGACTGCCCATCCTTCTCCCGCAGAGCAGCTGGTGGCCTCGAACCATGTGCCTTTGAGATTGCAGCACAGCTTCTTGCTACTAAGCCACCAGAGCTCCCTTAGAGAAGAATGGTGACTGAGTAACTGAGACTGACAAAAGAATAAACAAATCTGTCTTGGAGGAAATGCAACCAGGGTGCTCCTTAGAGGCAAGGATGGTGAAACTTTATCTGATATATTTTGGGTATGTTTTCAAGAGAGACCATTCCTTCGGGGGAAAAACATGATGCTTGGAAAACCAGAGGGCAACGAGGAAGAGGAAGACCTCCAACCGAAGGGACTGACACAGCGACTATACTAATGGGCCTGAGCATGGCAAAAGCTATGAGATGGTGCAGGCAGGACAAGGTCTGAATCTCTTGTTCACAGAGTGCAGGCAGGACAAGGTCTGAATCTCTTGTTCACAGAGTGCAGGCAGGACAAGGTCTGAATCTGTTGTTCACAGAGTGCAGGCAGGACAAGGTCTGAATCTGTTGTTCACAGAGTGCAGACAGGACAAGGTCTGAATATGTTGTTCACAGAGTGCAGGCAGGACAAAGTCTGAATCTGTTGTTCGCAGAGTCACTATGAGTCACAGTTGACTGAAGAATGCCTAACAACAGGCAACAACCAGAGACATCACCTTTTGGTACAACAGAAGGCCAACGAAGAAAGAGGAAGACTCTCAACAAGACGAAATGACACAGTAGCTGCAAAAAACACAGAAGCAAATGTGCAGACGGCACAGAACTAGGCAGCTTCATTTCAGGCTTCTGACACAGGATCTCCAAGTGTGAGAAACAACTCAATGTCACCTATAGACAATCAATACTAAAGAAATCGAAGAACCAAGTAGAAAAGTTCTATTTGCAATGAAAATGTTCTACAAGAGTATTTATTCATAAAACGCTTTACTAGATTAACGTATAGCTGACCCTGGAGTGGGTTTTTGGAGACTAAATTGCACAGGAGACTCCATGTTTTCTCCAGGGGCGTACCTCGGGGATTCAAACTGCCCGAGAAGCACCACCTTTCAGTAAATGGTGTAATTCCTTCGCGACTACACTGCCAGAGCTCCCCAACAGAAAACTAATATACAGTTAAAGATGCTTGGTATTTGCACATCAGTTATCATTACACTGTTGTTTAATGAGTATTGAATAATGTTATCTTAAAAGTTTATAACTAATAACTCTGAAGATTTATATTTCCCTAAAGAATAATCCATCATTTGTTTACTTGCTAACATTTTTTCATTCCCTCTGAAATGAAAAACTGAAGGGGCAGTAATTTAAAACTTACACACTAACAAACACATGAAGAAATGCTCTAAATCACTGGCAATAAGAGAGATGCAGATCAAAACCAGAATGAGAAACCATCTCAGTCCAGTAGCAGTGGCAAAGTTTAACAGGACAGCAAGTAATAAATGCTGGAGAGGATGTGGATAGGAACTTTTATACATTGTTGGTGGGACAGTAAAATGGTACAACCATCCTGGAATGCGTTTCCTCAAAAAGCTTAACATAGAAATTCCATATGACCCAGCTATTCCACTGCTTGGAATATACCCTGAGAAAATGAGAACTGAGGCAAAGCACAAACAGAGACTTGTATACCAATGCTCACAACAGCTTTATTCACCATCATAAGAACATGGAAACAAACAAATGGACTGAGTAATTATAATATACTCACACAATGGAATACTATGCAGCACGCAGGAGCAATGATTTTGTAAATTATTACCTAACTTGGGAGGGACTGGAGAGCATTATGCTGAGTTAACTAATTCAGTCCCACAAAGACAAATATTGTATAAAATCATTATTGTAAAATGGGTATAAGGATACAAGGAGGGAGGAGGGTGAAAGCAGATGGGTGAGGATATACAGGGGGTGGGGGGATTAATCAAGGAGTTGTACAATTTGATGGGTGGTGAGGTAAGGGAAATTGGAAGAACCTGTGCTAGAAAACAATGTATTTGAATTTTGTAAATAAACTAGTATAATTTGAAAACAACAACAAAAAAAAACCACCAACAACCCAAATACATACACACACAAAAAAAAAAACCCCAAAAACCCACACCAAAACTTATGCAGTGATTATAATTCAGAAATTCGTTTTCAAGTAATTTGGAGTTTAGCATATATTACCTCACTGAATACTATTACAAATGCATTTTCCAGCAAAAGCCCATATGCTTTAAATCTGAGGTCCAACCAATAATTATTCAAACCTTCTCCTCACCACCAAACCCAGGGAAGTACTTGGTAATAACAGCAAATGGAGAAAACTGATCAGATTTCTCAACTTCTGATTCCTAAAGAACCACTAAATTAGTACCTGAGCCTAGACTTCAATCCAATTGTTCTGTTTTATCGCTTGTGGAAATCCAAAGTTGCCCCATATGTCACAAACTCACCTAGATCTGAGCCAAAAGGATTCTCAGACATATACCTCTAGGTAGAGATATTTGGTTCAATCAGTGCTAACCAGTTGTTATGAACTGAACTGTGTCCCTTTAACTTAAGTGCTGCAAATTCCAACTGCTTCCGGTTATAGTCACCTCTGAGAATGGGTTGTGTCTGTTACCTTAACAAGGCAGGGAGCATGGAGTGTGTATCTTGAGTCAGTTTCTTTTAAGATGTAAAAAAAGAGATTAAATGCGCAATGAGTAGAGATGTGGGAAGAGAGCCACAAGGTACGGAAAGATTGCCCAGGAGCAGAGTTCTGAAGAAGAACAGGCCCTTCCTTCAGAGCAGAGTTCTAGAGCTGAAGTCTGGAGCTGACACACTGAATCTGGACTGTCAGTCTCCTACCCTGCAAGAAAATATATTTGTTCATTTGGTATTTCTGTTAGAGCAGAACCAGATAACTCAGCCACCACTCTACTCAGACAGATGGTCAAGCGTGACAGAACTCTGCTGATTTCTTCTGGAAATCCAAGAGCCAGACAAACCGCCATACAATTTTATTAATAGAAGGTTCGACACAATTAGTTCACGATTAAGCTGACACTCTCTACTCTGGAACAATGATTTTTAATTAGACATATATACTAAAATTATTAATAAAAATTTACTTCTCTTGGCTGCTGGCCCAAGTTGTCTTGAATGAAAATTGCTAAGAATTTGTTCAACTAATATTTTTAAAAACTCATCCAAGTTATTTAAATTCATGCCCAAGTAAGAGCCACCTCTTCTTTTAAAATTTTTTTTTTATTGTAAAGGCATGTAACAAAACAAATTTGACAAACTGCCCAGTGTACAAGTCAGTGACATCAACTACACTCATGGCACACAACCATCCCCCACTCTAACAGTTGAAAAGTTTATTATTTTGAAAAGAAACTTAGGCTCTTTCATTTCCTTTTAAAATAAAAGATACCAAGTTTCTTTTTAAAAGGGTTTTTTTATAAAAAAGAAACTTAGTCTCTCAATTTAATTTCTTTCTAAAATTTCTTTTTAAAATAACAAAACACTTTATAACTGGACAGTGATGGTGGCTGCATACCACGATGAATGGAATTCAAGTCACTGACTTATACTTGGCAATTTTTTTTATTTTATGCATTTTAGTAAAATAATAATTAATTTAGTTAAAGAACAATACTGACTATCCCATGGACTGCCAAAAGCACAAATGTCTTGGAGAAGAGTGCTTCCTAGCCAGAGAGCTTCCTGGAAGCAAGGATGGCGAAGCTTCATCTCACATGCTTTAGCCAAGTTGCTAGGAGAGACTAGTTCCTTTTTAAATTTTATTTTATATTGGTTTGCATATAAACATGTATCATTCATGCACACTGTGTTTCACTCATTTCTTCATTCTGTTTCAAATGACCACTCATGTTCTTTGTATTTTATAAAATTAATCACTACTGATCTATGCCTACTATTACCCTGTCTTTTCAAATTCCCATTCACCACCCACTCCCCCACCACACTCTGTTATCTTAGTGATTTCCCACCCCCTCCCTATGCTTCATTCTCTTGCCCCCCTCCCTTTTGGACTTTCATGTACATCTTATTTTTACAATAATGGCCTTATGCAGTATTTGTCCTTATGAGACTTAGTTCCCTCAGCAGAATGTTCTCTAGACTCTCCCGTGTTATACAGCATTTTACAAAATTGTTGCCCAAGTGCTGCATAGTATTCCATCCTGTCAATGTATAATTTTTCAATCCATTTGTTCATTGATGGACATTTGGGCTGTTTCCATTTTCTTGTTATTGAGAATAATGCTCCTGTGAACATATGTATATAAATCTCTCATTTTTCAAGGGAGCCTAGCAATTTTAAGGAGCCTCGGTGAAGAGGTATGTGGCATGTTGAACTGCCAACTGGAACATTAGTGGTTTGAATCCACGAGTCGCTCCTCAGGAGATAGATGAGCAGTCTGTCCCACACAAAAGTTTACAGCCTCAGATGAAGGGTGGTGATGAGTGGGACTTATTCTAATGGCAGGAGAGTCTGGCAATTTTGGACTCCTTACAATTCCAACTTAAGAATTAAATTCATTTAATTCTACATTTCAGCACAAAACCATGGTGGCATTTTTAAAGAGATTGTGTTGAGAGAGTAGGCTACTTTGGGGGAGTATTTATCTCTTTACAGTATTAAGTTTTACAACCCAAGAATACAAGATGTCTTTACATTTATTTATTGTGTTTTTGTGCAAACAATATGCACAGCATATGTTATTGTTTTATCAACTGTGCCTTCCCCTCAATGTATTTTTGCAAGCATATTTGGCTTTCTTATATTCTGCTGCTAAAAAATTAGCATGTTGTTGTTGTTGTTATGTGCCGTTGAGTCACCTGCAACTGGTAGCAACCCTATGTACAGCAGCTCTAAAGCCTGTCCTGTCCTGAGCCAGTCTCATTGATTTCAGCACACCTATACCTACATTGCCCCAGTTATTGTACCAATACATTTCATCCAGGGTCTTCCTCTCCTCTGCACTGTCCCTCCACCTTTCTGAGCAAGATGTCCTCTAATGACCTCCTGGCCACATGCCCAAAGTGTGTGAGCTCAGCATGTTTAAAAAGAGTATATTGAGAGGGAGGACACAATTAGCAAGAAAACATGTAGTGCATGTGTGATGTGGTACATATTTAATTACTTAAAGGAGTGCTTTATTATTTTCTATATAGAAGTTTTTCACCTCCTTGGTTAAATTTATTCATAGGTATTTTATTCTTTCAGATATTTCTGTAAATGACTTTTTTTCAATTCCTTACAGCTTGTTCACTGTCGATGTGTAAAAAACAACTGATTTTCTTTGTGTCAATCTTATAATGTGAAGCTGCTAAATGTCTATCAGTTCTAGTAGCTTTCTGATAGGCTTCTTTATTATTTTCTTGATATTAAGATCATGTAATCTGTAAATACAGACGTTTTATCTTTGACTTTGCTGTTTGAAAATCTTTTATTTCTTCTTTCTACCTTAATGCATTGGTTAGAACTCCTAATAAAATGGTAAACAGCAATGCTTAAAGAGTGCATCTTTGTCTTGTTCTTGTTATTTAAGGGAACGGATTCAATACTTCTCTCTGACATGCATTGCTATCACTGGGTTTTCATTCCAGCCCTTTATGAGATCACAGAATTTCCCTTAAATTACGAGTCTGCTGAGTGTTTTTAGCATGAAAGTCTGGTAGATTTTGTCAAATAGATTTTCTGCATTATGTAAGATGATCATATTTTTTGCCTTTGTCCTATTAATACAATATAATATATTGATTCATTTTCTTACATTAAACCACTTATGCACTCCTGAAATAACTTCTTTTCAGTCATGGTATATAATTCCTTAAATATGACATACCATTTCACTTGCTAGTATTTAGTTGAAGATTCTCAAATCTATATTCTAAGGGAGGATTATTATTTTATCTGGATTTTGTATCAGTGCACACTAGCCTCAGACACAGTGTTCTCTCCTTTTCTATTTTTTGGAAGACTTTACAGAAGAGTAATTCAAACCAAACTGAACCAAACCAAAGCTGCAAGGACAGGTAAGACTCAGAAGGAGAGCCACCTCAGTGGATGTGGATCTGATTCCATTATTACAACAATATAATAGGAAAATTTTCGAAAGAACTCTGAAGATATAATTAAGAAAATAATACCATGTATCTTAGCACCAGCAGTCAGGAAATCAAAAGACAAACTGCACTGGAAAAATGTACTGTCATGGACCTCTCCAAAGTACTGAAAAGCAATGATGTCAGTGTAGAGACTAAGGTGCACTTAACCTAGGCCATCATCTTCACAATTACTTGCTATGCAGCAGAGAGCTGGACAATGACTAATGATGATTGAAGAATAGATGCTTTCAAATTGTGGTGCTGGAGAAGAGTCTTGAACCACCTAGAAAACAAACAGGTCTGTCTTGGAGAGGGTGAAATCAAGTTTGCCTTTGGAGGCTAGGATTTTGAAACTCTATCTCACATACTCTGGGCTTGTGGTCATGCTTGGAAGGGTGGAGGGACAGCGCAGGAGAGGAAGACCCTCGAATGAGACTGATTCATACAGTAACTGGGATAATGGGAATATAAGTGTGTTGAAATCAGTGAGACTGGCTCAGGACAGGGCAGGGTTCAGAACTGCTGTACATAGGGTTGCTATGGGTCACTGGTGACTTGATGGCACACAACAACAACACAGTAGCAACCAAAAAAGATATTTGGGAATAAACTCAACCAGAGATATAAGAAGACTTATACAAAGAAAACTACAAGTTCTATTACAAGAAACCTTCAGAAATGAGAGAATACATAGTGCTCATGGATGGAAGAACTAACATTGAATATGTCACTACTATCCAAAACAAGTTGTAAATATATTTGCAACATCAATCCAGATTCCAACAAAATTCTTCAAAAATATAGAAAAATTTTAATCACCAATTTTATATGGAAAGGAAAGAAACCCTGAAAAAATAAAAGTCTTATTGAAGGGGGAAAAAACCTAAGTATGAGGTCTTAAACTTGCTGAACTCAAAATCTATCATGCAGTCGTGGTAGTTAATACAAAACTGGGAACCCAGAAGCAAGCCATCTACCTATGAAAAAAAACTAATTTTTGGCAGAGGACCAAAAACCACTACATGGAAAAGAGGCAGTCTAACAAATTAGTAACAGAATCCTTATATTGTAAACAAAACTAACTCAAGACGATCAAAAACGTAAATGTAAAACCTGAATCATGACAAAAAAAAATAGGAACACTCATAGGGACCCCATCTGTGATATCAATAGTCTAGCAAACATTTTAAAATGCCTAAACAACAGAAGATAAACTAGATAGCTAAGACCTTCTTAAAAAGAAAACTCTTATGTGAATCAAAAGATTTCCCTAAAAGAAAAAAAGAGAACCTACAGATGGGGATTAGGGGGTGGGGAATGGGTACTGACATATTTGATTAAGGACTAATATTTAAAAGGCAAACAATCCAACCGAAAAATGGACAAAGGATATGTACAAACATTTCATCAAAAAAGACATTCAGGCAGCATGAAGAGATGGCTCATTAGCCACTTGCTGTAAGGTGCCACAAAGTTGTGTACAACTCATTTCAAGCCCACGAACAACAGACTGAAACCTTGTTCTATCCTGCAAAATCTTCACATCTACGAAGCTGGAGTCATTGTGTCAATTCACCTCATTGAGAACTTTTGTCTCCTTCACTGACTTTTACTCACCATGATGCCATTTCCTAAGAAGTAGCAACAAGCCCAAAGTATGTGAGAAGTTTCACCATCCTTGCCTCTAAGGAGCTCCCTGGTTGCATTTTCTCAGAGACAGAAAAGACCATGACTTGGATCAGGTTCACAGTAGCCATGGTCTTTTCAGTTACTTGTTATGCATCTGAAAGTTGGACAATGAATTAGGAAACTGAAGAGGCATTGATGCTTTTAAATTGTGGTGTTGAAGAGTATCTGATACAACTGAATGCCAGAAGAACAAATAAATCTGTCTTGGAGAAAATAGCAACCTTACTGTCTCTGTCACACCTACCCCATTACCGCAGACACTGAGTCAATCCATCTCATCGAGCCAAATGAACTGAGCCTGATGTGCACTGGGTTTAAACGGTAAACCAGGATACCCGCTTGCTGCCACACTCACTTGGAATGACCACAGGCACACACGTCTCAAGCAATGTAGCACACTTTAACACTCCCAGGAGAAACTGTCGCCTTAGCACTCATCAGTCAGAAATGAGAGGCCACACTACAAAGGCATGCAGCAAAAAAAGGCCCAATTATAAATTACACCAAGCTTGCAAATACTGATGCAGTTTTAACCACAAACTCTAGCACAATATTTTTAAATCTGGAGTGTGGAGAATCTTTATTTTTGACCCATATTTCCAGCTTTCCCACATACCTGAGCATTTATCCTATTTCTAATTGTTTCTTGGTTATGATGTTTGGACAAGGCAAAGCCATCATTACATAGCAACATCATCCTTTTTTTTTAAGTATTTATGCATTTTTATTTATGTCTTCTGTCTTCCATTGCCAAGTAATTAATTGAGTTACCTGAGGTCTTTTTAGAATAAAGAAGTGTGGAAAATAAATAAAACGAACCTATCTGGAATACACGGAGAAATGTGGACTCCTCAGCTTAGCAACATAATCTTAAAAGAGGGATTTGGCCACTGGCTACTGAGAGAGGTCCTTTTAAAATCTTTTCAAACAAGTCCTTTCTTAAATCTCAGAACAGGACATTTCTAAATAAATGCTTGACTGTTTTTAACAATACCAGACAGTCAACTCTGTTCATTTGTCTTCCAACTCACTGTCTGACAGTCATTTTTAGTCCATAAATCCTAAGTAAGTAACAAAGCCATAATTTTTCATAATCATTTTAATCTTCTGAATGGTCCTAAAGTAAACTCAAACCATGATTTTTTTTTAATAATTTTAATGAACATTTACAGAGAATTTGGATTTCCATTCATTCACTGCTGCACTTCTCTCCCCGCCCAGCCCTCTCCCCCCTGCCCCCCAGTTCGCTCCTCTCTTTCGAAAGTAAGACACTCTCCCTGGTACACAATCCCCCCGCACCCCTCCCATCACCCCAAGTACATTCCACTATGCAACCTTAATTGTGGACTCTTTCAAACCATGATTTGCAGGATCTAAATATTTAAAAATGAAGCCAAGTATTTAATAGTATTTACAGTTGTTGACATGAAAGGACACTGGCTTAACATTTAGTAAAATATTCCGTTAATAACTTGAAAACAAAATATTCTTTCTTATTCTAAATAAAAAGAATAGAGTTCTGTGGCCTAGTGGTAAGAAACTGCACTGCAATCCAAAAGGCAAGTAGTTCAAATCCACCAGCTGCTCCATGGGAGAAGGCTAGGCAATCTTGTTCCATGTGACTAAATGCTTCTGAAAACCCACCAGAGGGTCACCTATAGGTCGGTTCTGACTCAATGGTACACAACAAGAACAAATGAAAATATAGTTTACTACACAGAAAAAAAGGTACCTCAAATGCCAATCAGTTAAGATACGAATATGTATGCTGTGTTAAAAGGTAAAGTTGTGCATATCTTTGTGTTGTTAGGTGGCACTGAGTCATCTACAATTCATAGTGACCCAATGACAAACAGATCGGAACCTGCCCTATCCTGCACCATCCTCTTCATCTCTGATACACTCGAGTCCACTGTTACAGGCACTGTGTCAAGTCTTTCTCTTTTTCACTGACCCTCCACTTTTCCCTGGATGATGTCGTTTTTCTAAGGACTAGCCCTCCTACAACATGCCCAAAGAATGTGAGAGGAAGTGTCATCATCCTTGCCTCTAAGGAACATCACAGATGCATTCAACCAACTTAAAAGTTGGTGATTTGGGATGACAGAAGAATTTTTATGCCTTTGAGTTGTGGTGCTGGAGAACAGTCTTGAACATACCATATACTGCCAAGAAAATAAATAAGTCTGTCTTGGAGACCAAATCTCTTGGAGGAAAGCATTTTGAAGTTCCATCTCACATACTTTAGGCATGTGGCCAGGAGAAACCAGTCCTTGGAGACAGACATGCTCAGAAGGGTGGAGGGACAGTGCGGGAGAGGAAGACCTCACATGGGATGGATTGATACAGTGACTGGGGTAATAAGGGTAGGTGTGTCAGAGTCAGTGAGACTGGCTCAGGACAGGGCAGGCTTCAGAGCTCTTGTACAAAGGGTCTCTATAAGTCGCAGTCAACTCAATGGCACATAACAACAATAAGAGTGCCCTCAAGTCTTGTGCATCCTTAAAGGCCACCACCAAGAAAAACCCTTGGGAGCAGTGCTGCTCTGTAGCTCATGAGGTTACTGTGAATAGGAATAAATTCAACAACAATGGGCCTATTTGTCTTTTCTTTCTTTTCCCCCTGGTGGCATACTAGGTAGGGAGTTGCTGCTAACCTAAAGGTCAAATTCACCAGTGGATTTTCATGAAAGATAGGTAATCACATCTTGTGCAATTCAGTCTCCTAAGACCCCACTGTTGGCACTGTTGTTGTTAGGTGCCGTCAAGTCAAGTATGACTCACAGTGACCCTATGAACAAAAGATCTGAACCCTGTCCTGTCCTGTGCCATCTTCACACTTCCTGACACACAAGAGCCCATTGCAGCAGTCACTCTGTCAACCCACCTCGTTGAGGGCCTTCTTTTCCTTCTCTGACCTGCCACCCTTTCTTTCCTGCATCACGTCCCTCTCCAAGGAGTAGTACCTCCTAGCAACATGTCCAAAGTATGTGAGGTGAAGTCTCATCATTCATGCCTCCAAAGAGCACTCTGCAGGCACCACTCGAAGACTTATCTGCTTGTTTTCCTGGCTGTCTGTGATGTTCAGTGCTCTTCTCCAATGCCACAGCTCAAAGGTATCAATTCTTCTATCATCCTTATGCACTGTCCAGCTCTCAGATACATAGCAAATGATCAGAAAGACTATGGCCTAAATCAGATGAACCTTAGTCCTCAAACTGACATCATTACTCTTCAATAATTTGGAGAGGGCCCTACGTGCAGATTTTGCCAGTGCAGTGTATCTCTTTATTTCCTGACTGCTGGTTGTTGTTGTTGATTGCCTTCAAGTCAATCACAACTCATAGCGACCCAGTGAACAATTGGCCTGAAGCCCCTCTACGACTATTAACATTTATCAAAGTTCAGTTTCCAGAGGCAAGTTGCTTAGGAAGTGGATGCCACTCCTGCTGGTACCAAAGATGTTAACTGTGGATCCAAGCAAGATGAAGCTATTGACAGTTTCAATCTCCTTTCCATCTATCATGACACTGCCTACTGGTTCCACTAGAAGATCCACTAGAATGTCAGATCTGAGTCAGTTCCAATTTAATGGCAAGGACTGAGTAATTTCTTCTTTCTTCTTGTTGTGTGGCATCAATTCGAAATCAACCCATATCTAACCTTCCAGCAGGTTTTCAGAGGAAGTAAATCACACAGAAGGATTCTGCTCATCCTTCTCCGGTGGAGCAGTTGGTAGATTTGAACCTTTGGGTTGCCAGTGCAACTCCTTACCACTAGACCACAAGAGCTCCCTTCTTTCTTGTAGTACTACCATAAACTTCAAATATACTTCTAAAAATATTATTCCATTTCTTCCTTTAAAAAGTTTAGAAAGCTCAGAAAATTTAAGTCACCAGAAAAGTTCTACACCAACCTTTTGATAAAATCAGGCATTATACGAATTTTACAAATGATAAAATAGGCTTACCAAAACTCATTGCAGTCAAGTCAATTCCAACTCATGAGACCCCACAGGACAAAGCAGAACTGTCCATGGGTTTTCTGAGGCTGTAAATCTTTACAGATCAAACTGCTTCAGCTTTCTGCTCTGCGGTAGCTGGTAAGTATGAGCCAACATTGCTTCCCAACCACATGTGTTACCTACAGCACCACCAAAGCTCCTAAAACAGACTTAATCCAAATGCACTGCCACTGAATTTATCCTACTCATGGGCCCTCCACTGACCTTCTGAGGTTATAAATCCTTATAGGAGGAGAATGCTCATTTTTGTACCTCACAGTAGCTGGTAGATAATTATGTGCCGTTCTCATCAGCTCAGACACACCTGAGCCCCTTGCTGCAAGTCACTGTGTCAATCCACCTCACTGGAGGTCTTCCTCTCCGTCGCTGACCTTTCCAAGCATGATGTCCCTTTCCAAGGAATAGTCTCTTAAGTATTTAACCAAAGTATGTGAGGTGAAAGCTTTGTCATCTTTGCCTCCAAACAGCACTCTGGTTGCACCTTCTCTAAGACTTATCTGTTTGTTTTTTTGGTAGTCACTGGGATAATAAGTACTCTTCTCTAACACTACAGTTCAAAGGCATCAATTTTCTGTCATCCTTATTCACTGTCCAACTCTCAGATGTCTAGCAAGTAATATGCATCCTGGTCTTTAAAATGACATCATTGTTCCTCAGTAATTTGGAGAGGTAGGCTTAGAGAGATTAAATAATCTGCATAAATCATCCAACTATAGCAAGCTGTGTTGCTAACCCAAAGGCCACATCTATCTGGAGATTCAAATCCACCAGGGTTCCTTAGTAGAGAGATGGAGAATCTCCTCCCATGCGAGTCACAGCCTCAGAAACTCTATGAAGGTCAGCTCTAAGTCAGTTCTCCCTCAACGGCAGTCAGCGAGAGTAATCACAGGAATCAGCTTAGATCCCAAGCCCCTGTAGTTTACCAGTATCCAGGTTTAGAACAAGCACACTTCAGATTGAAGCATGTCACTTACAGATCTTTACTAGGAAAAGTCTAAGAAAATGTAAGTGGTGCTTTATCACTCTGAATAGAAAGTGCTTTTCTAATTAATTAAACCTGGAGGAAGGCTCATCAACAACCTGTATTATGCAGATGACACAACTTTGCTTGCAGAAGGTGAAGAGGACTTGAAATGCAGAAAATCAAGGACTTCAATATTATTACATCTCAACATCAAGATATAATGCACCATCGAATCAGAACCAACCCATAGCTGTCCCTTTTGTCAGGAGGGTCTAGTTCTTGGGAAAAGACATCATGGTCAGGAGGTGGGGAGACTCCCAACAAGATCAAATCTATGTCCATATGGTCACTACAAGCCAAAGGAGATTCAATGGCACCTAACAACAACATTATGCTTCAACAACATGAAATAAAACTGTTAATTAGTAAAGGACTGAAGATGCTTTTTTTTTTTTTGGTGAGAAAAATTTGTATTTAGAATTAGCCCGCTGGACTCAGTTTAGATGATCCCAATTCTATTGGCAACATCCAAAGCATCATAATCAGGAGCAAGTTGAACATAAGCCTTCTTCTCTCCATCAGGCCTAATCAAAGTGTTGACCTTAGCCACCCACATCAGTGTCACAGAGCTTCTTTACAGCTTGTTTAATTTGGTGCTTGTTGACCTTGACATCCACAATGAACAGAAGTGTGTTATCATCTTCTATCTTCTTCATGGCTGACTCAGTAGTCAGAGGAAATTTGATGATGGCATAGTGGTCAAGCTTGTTTCTCCTGGGAGCGCTCTTCTGGGGGTATTTGGGCTGCCTTCGGAGTCTCAGCGTCTTAGGCCACCAGAAAGTGGGTGACATGCGGATCTTCTGGGTTTTTTTTGCTGTGGACACCCTTCAGGATGCCTTCTTGGCCTTTAATGCCTTTGCTTTGGCTTCAGTTTTAGGAGGGGCGGGGGCTTCCTTCTTTGCTTTCGGCGCCATCTTCAAAAAAGGAAGATGCATTTTTTTAAGAAATTGCACAGAAGTAGTAATTTTGACTATAACTAGACTGGAGATGGAAGAAACTACATTGAGGAAGAATAGAAAAATAAATCTATACTAAAAGAAGAGGGATATTAGCCTTTTCACCTGTACTGCAATGAGAAAGTCTGCTGTCAGGGACCTCTCCGGAGTACTGACGAGCAACAATGTCAGCCTAGACACTCAGGTGCACCTGATCCAGGCCACGGTCTCCACAATTACTTGCTATGCATCAAAAAGCTGGACAAGGCCTAAGTATGACAGATGAATTTATGTGTTTGAACTGGAGAAGAGTATTGAATATACCATGGACTGCTAGGAGAACAGGTTCATCCTGGAGAGGGTGAAACCAGGTTACTGCTCCTTAGAGGCAAGGATTCTGAAGCTGTGACGTACTTTGGACATATGGCTAGGAGGGACCAGTCCTTGGAGAGGGACATCATGCTTGGAAGCGTGGAAGGACAGCACAAGAGAGGAAGACCCTCTGTAAGATTAAACTGGGGTAATTGGGGTAGGTGTGTCTGAAACAATGAAATTGGCCCAAGATCGAGCATAGTTCATAGATGTTGTACACAGTGTCACTGAGTTGCAAGTGGCCCAATGGCACCTAACAACACCACCACCTGTATTTGTGTAAACAATTAGGTTGAACTTCTAGTATCCCTTTTTCCACACTAATACCAACCATAAAAGATTCAAAGAATCTAATTGTTCACATAGCATAAAACAGCACTAATTACATATGCCTTCCTCCTTAATGAAAGGGATACATTTTCTGGATTCTTCCCAGGTGCTGGCACTTGAAATACAAAGCTTCACAAACACAAAAAAAGTTACATATAATAGCGAAATTTCCATTCTTAGTCTGCAAAGCCTGAAACTAATAATTAAGCTGAAGTGTTGTTACCTTGTGGGGGAAAAAACAATACTTAAGTTACAATGGATTCTAAAACTGAGTGTGCAGATCTTTTCCTCTTAAACACCACAAAGAAATGAATGGCATCTTTCCAAACAATAGTATTGTAAATGTTACAATCAAAGTAACTATGATGTCAGTTTGAAGACTGGGGTGCTGTCTGATTCAAGCTATGGTAATTTCAATCACTTGCTACGCATCTGAGAGTTGATCAATGCATAAGGATGACAGAAGGGGAACCAATGTCTTTCTTTGAGACATGTTGGAGAAGTGTAGTACTGAACATCTCATGAGCAGTGAAAGAACAGATATGTCTCAGAAAGTGCTATCAGAGTGCTCCTTGGAGGCAAAGGAGATAAAGCTTTGTCTCACATACTTTGGGCACATATGTTGCTAGGAGAGACTATTCCCTGGACAAGGGCATCATGCTTGGAAAGGTGGAGAATCGGTAAAAGAGAGGAGAGAGGAACAGACACCATGACTGCAGCAATGGACAAGTATGCCACATTATGAGGATGGCACAAGATAGGACAGGGTTCAAATATGGTGTTTACAGAGTAGCTGTGAGTCATGATCAATTTGTTGATCCTTAAGAACAAGCTGGAAAAGATGGAGAATTTCTGTATTGTGAATGTCTACATATGAAGAAAAGCAATTTTAGTTAGAGTAAGAAAAGATCATAAATGGATATTTTCCAGTAATTTCAAGGACTTTGGGGTTAAAAGTACTGGTTTATTATAATTCATTTCACTGTTTTTGGAGGATGTTTCTCTGAGACGTATTGTATCACCAGCCTCACTCTTATGCTCCCTTTCCACAATTGACGGAATTTCTCTTCCAACTCACATGACTTTCACACAAAAGACAATAAAAATTCCACAACTGCTCAGTACACACTAACTTGGATTTTAATTCTCTAAGCCACACAATATTCCAAAATATCTCTTTCAAACACTGATACTCAGGAAATTATAAGGAAAACTTTAAACTCCAAAAAAAAGTATTTCTCAAAGGGTGTTCCATAAACAACTATCCTTCAAACACTTTGGAAAAATATTATTCTATCAGATATATGTCATAAGTGCTAGGATAACCTACAGGGTTGGTTTTTTTTTAAATGTTAAGTTTTGTTTAAAATAATTTTGAAGCTATTTTGACAGGTAACCTTTTGGCCCTGCACAGAGGGCCTAATCAATATTCCACAGATTTCCAGAAACTAGGAAGGACCTATTAGGGTAAAGAAGCCAGAATTCCAAAATGGAAGCAAACCATTCACAAAGGAAAGAATTAGGGGAAATATCAGGACTAGAAGCTAGGGTCCAGGTCTTCATGCCTCTTGTTGCTATGAATACCCAAATGTTTCACTCTTACATTGAAGCCACATCCACTGGAAAGATAGGTAGACACAATGAACAGAAAACAACAGCAGAGAAACTAGGACCAAAATTACAGTTATTCCATGATCATTTACATGAAATGTTTTAAAACTGAGTTATCACAAAGTAGTCATCGACAGACAGATAACGTTTTATGTTTGTTTTATAACAATAATTGCTTTGTACTTATTTTTTTTTTTGTAAACTGGTAAAGATTTCCCTAAAACCCCAGTTTATCACTCTGAAGTACAGGGGAGCCAATTCTATGAATACAGCACTCATTTAGTTATTACCAGGAAATTAGTTTCTAATGTAAGTTATTTTTCTTATGTAACTCTACTGTACCTTTATTTCAGACTCATATGACTGACATCAAAATCTCATTTTCTAAATAAGCACACAAACCACAATCATTTCTCTGTCAAGAAACATAGCAAAACATGTTTCAAATTTTATTGGAAATAAGGAAAAACAATATATATTACAAAATTTTATAAGTGATCTGTGGTCTCACAGCACTTTCATCGCCTTGATTTTATGCTCACTGGCTTAATCCCCTCTTCTTCTCTTTCCTGTTCTAACCATTTCCTTCCTAAAGTCACCAGCATCATTTCCTTATTGTCCAAGAACTACTGTCATGAACACACATTTCATTGTCATTTTCATTTTTCAAAATATTTCACTGTCATGAACAAAACATTATTTGGGAAAATAACCACAACTAGGAACAAAATTAAATGTACAGAACTGAAAAAATACTAAGCATTACAATCTTGGCTGAATCCTTATTTAAATGTAGCCTCTCATCCCGAGAAAAATAAGATACAGCCAGGTGGCATTTTCATTACTATAAATAACAAAACTCAAATATACAGCCTGTGAGCATTTAATTACTACTGCTCTTGCTGAAAATATTTAATTTTGTTTTAAAAAGCAAAAAGTTAATCATTTGAGGTACAATTATCAAACTTAATATCCACCACAAGAAATACTGGTGTCGCAGTGGTGTCACTGGTACCAAGTGAAAAGTTAATGGTTCAGATCTCCATGTAAGAAAGGCCTGGCGGTCTGCACTCACAGAGCCAACAGCCTTGAAAGCATATGATGCAGCTTTACTCTGTCCAATAGGGTTGCTAGTCTCGGTCCAAACTGGTAATCCTCACAATGGGTAATCCCTAGAACAATCCCTATAAACTTCAGACAGTAAAGCATGCTTAAAAACTTACAATGAAATCAATTCACAATCTCCTGCACAAACATCATTGCTATTATTACCCAATATTACATATTTTCTGTATTATCATGATAATAATATATACATATTGTTGTTGAGTACCATCAAGTCCGAACTGACCCACACTTGACCCTCATGAAAAGAGCCTGCCCATCTTTCTCCCATGGAGCAGATGGTGATTTGAAATACGTGCCTTAGTGTTGGCAGCACAATTCCTTCATTAAGCCACCAGAGCTCCTTCGCGCATATATGTATACACACACACACACACACAGACATATGCTTGTATATGTTAGGTAACAATAAAAAATTAGGGCACTTCCCAAAATGTAGTAACCAATTCATTTCTTTCACTACTTAAGTGAACAGTATTCTTAAATTACTAAAAACACAACTTAAAGGTAGGGGATGTTGCTGTTATGTACAAGTAGAAACAAACTCATAACTAATCCTCCGTAGGTTTTCAGAAGCTGTAAATCACACAGGAGACTATTTTTTTCAAACTTCATGTCTCCCATAGACCAAGTGACAGGTCTTAACCTTTGGGTTGGCTGCTTGACTCCATACCACCAGGTCACCAGAGCTCCTTAAAGACAGGGAATATATTCATGATATCCTCTTGACCACTTTTCCAGTCTTCACTTTCTTTTCCTACTCTTTATTTAAACTTCTGTAGGCTGGTATCACCTACTTACAAGACCTCATCGTCCCACTTGAAAATGGTCCAGAATGTAACAGATGCTGCCTAGACCCAAAGTGTATAAAATTATACTGCTAGTGTTTGTCTTCCTTATTGAAAAACACAACAGAAATTTACTTAAGAGACAGTATATTTTTGTTTGCTCATATATCCAACTGCTAAAATGACCAAATAAAATACCTCCAAAAGCTTATTTAAATTCTAAGTCTTTTATTTGAAACTGTTCAAAACATATTAAGAAAAACAAAATTTATTTGGCCAGGTATTTATGTGACTTTTGGCACATTTAGCTTAAATATGCTTTTGTATATAGCAAAAAATAAAGTCCAAGAGAACATATCTAATTGAAAATACACATGAAATATTTTAGCAATATAGCAAAATATCTCCTAAGCATAAATCCACTCTGTAAACTCTTTAACAATCAGAAGGCAACAGAAAATAAGGTTTCTCTTTTATCATAACTTGAAAATTAATTCTTCCATCATATTTCAGAATAATCTTCATGATCACAGACAAGTTTATCATCACAAGATTCTAGCTCACAAACACAAATGCCAACTCTGAAAATCACCAAAATCTCTTAAGTCGTCAAAACCAAAATGACAAGATTTATACATTTATGAAACAGGATATAAAACAGTTGCGACTGGCTCAGGGTAAGGCAGGGTTCAGAGCATACATAAGGTGCACAGGGTTCTCTGGTGACTCAATGGCACATAACAACATGCATTATAAAAGGGAGCACTAATCAAAAGAGATTTTTTTTTAAAAAGGGAGCCCCGGTAGCCTTGTTATATAGAGTTGTGCTACCAACTCAGAGGCAAGGGTTCAAATCCACCTGCCCTGCCACTCTGTGGGAGAAAGACTGGCAATCTCTTCCCATTCAATTTACAGTCTCTAAAGAACCTGCTGAAGGGTCAGTTACAAGTTGGTTATGACTTGCTGGCACACAACAAAATGCTTTCTAAAATATGTTACCTTATTGTTGTTATTGTTGTCATTACATGCCGAGTCGCTTGCGACTCATAGTGACTCTATGTACAAGAGCCCTAAACCCTGCTCTATCCTGTGCCAACCTCACTGTCTCCGACACACTCCCACCACCACCCCAATCACAGAATCGATCCATCTCATCAAGGGTTTTCCTCTCCTGCACCGTCCCTCCACTATCCCAAACATGATGTCCTTCTCCAAGGACTGGTCCCTCCTTGCAATATGTCCTAATTAATAAAATAAAAAGCATATACTCCCAAACCAGTCCCAAATTCTTAACTGTCTGACTCTTAAGAGCAATCACTTAAAGGGCAGTTTAGAGTTCTCACATTTGAGTGTGAGGCTGATAATCTGTTTTTAAAAACCATCCTACTCACACATATCTATTTTTTTCAAAACCTCATGACATCATGTTTCTAGCAATCTTCTGACCCTGGCAAATTATAAATTATGAGAATTGCTGTGTGCAGACATTCCTGCGGTGTGATTTAGCTGAGAAAACTATTTTCAAGACATCTCAAACCTAATATATAAATCCCTAATTGACTTTTACTTCCAGAATATATGGCTTTCTAGGGAACAAAGATTTCTTAGTGTAAAGCCTTCTCCACAAACCAAAATGATAAGCATTCCAAAGGTACAAAGTACCTATGTGGCCAATATCTTCCAACAGCAAATGGCCCATTGACCAGCTGGATGACCATGGGTACTTTTTTCAGCTGGGCCTTGCTGCCACTCAGTAGGTCAGTTTCTGTAACACCAGGGATAGGAGAACTAACTCAAGACAAGCTTTCAAGCTTGAAGGTCACAAGGAGCGTTCCCTAGAAACACCTCATTTAGAGGAATGACAATAAAAAACTAATTCTCAAAAATGTACATTAAGTCAAATCCTCAGGCTGGATGCTGTTTCCAAACCTTCTCTACTGGAAATTTAAAAGCGATCTTGACATTTTCTTTTTACAAACATGTCAATTTCTGCTTAAAGTGCACAGCTTCCTCTGGGTGAACCATATAGAAGTGAATGAAAACCCACCATTCATCACGTCTGGGCTCCCGTTACCCTAAGATAAACCCGGCTGTTTCAGCATCTCCTCCCATCGCGAGTGATTTCCCAAGTCTGGCAAAGAATGTTTCCATCGATAAATACCTCTCAATTGAGCGTCTGTTAGATGGTCAGGTACTGGGCAATTAATGCAATAATCCATTTTGCCCATCACAGAATTTGTTCAAAAATCTCTGCCAGCTGACCCAAAAGCATAAGCTCTTCATCCTAAATTCCATATTAGTGAGGCCCTTAAACCAAGAGCGCAAGTGAAAAACCTGAGTTACTCCTGGGAACATGTTTGTTTATCCAACTGGAAGGGAGATCTTGGAGAACTGGCATCTCTGTCTCGGGATGTATATAAATACCGCTTAGGGGTGACTCATGCTATCTCCATTACCAGGAGATCAGTGTCCACTTAAAAGATCCAACTAAGATGGCTTTTCCAAAACAAAACCCAACTTACCCCATTTTAAGTATTCCAGAATGTTCTTCTCTCTTCTCAATGGAGAATTACTGCATTCATCGTAAAGGCAGATGAGGATATCCAATAAGGTCTCCACGCTGAAGCACTGCCCGTTGGTCTGAGCTGGCCCATCCAAGATAAACTGCTCCAACTGCCTCAAACGCACTTCGCCAGACATGGTGGCCTCCGTGGCTGCTGGCTGTCCTTAGATTACTATTAAGATTTATTTTCTTTTTTACGATGACCCTTTGAATACTAAGCTCTGAAAGGTGAGGCTTCAAAAAAACAAACCACTTGTTATCCACACAAACTGTCTCTTCAGGGGCAGTGCTGAATTCAACCACACAACACACCTCATTGAACTGAAGCGTCTTCAACGTCACACACTGACATACATGTGGAGCAAAAGTTGCCATAAAATAGATACTGTATACATTTTTTTCCAATAGCACAGTTAAATCGTGTATTTAAATAAAATAATTAAAAGTACAACGGATCAAGGAGCCGACACTTCTTAAAAAAAACACACACACACACACTCTCTCTACTCTTCCTCCTTCATTCAAAATTCAACCCATGCAACATAATCCTGCAATGAATCCGGCTGCATCATTAATGAATAAAAGTCCGATCTGCATCAGCAGTTCACTTCCCGGGAAGGAGAAAAAGAGCAAAGGGAAGAAAACCACCACCAAAAAATGTATAGGAGGAGGAGGGCAAGTGAAAAGGCGCTGCAAAGCTGGCCCCGGCCGCGGGATAGCGCATCGGCGGCGGTCTCCCGAGCGAAGCAGAGGGCGCAGGAGAGGTCCCCGCAGCGGCCCCGCAGGAGCACCCCGAGGCTCGCCCAAGGAGGCTTTTCGCTCCTTCTCCCCGAGGTCCAGCTGTTTAAGGCTTTGCAATTATTCCTATTTCCAACGGATTCCCGTGAAAAGTCTTCATTTTTTTATTTATTTTCTCTCCCGGGGGCCTGACTGGCGGCGCGGCCGACGCTGGAGACGCGGGCGCGCGGGCTCCGGGCTCCGGGAGGCGGCGGCAGCTACTCGGCCGCGCGAGCCCGCTCCATGGCGGCGGTAGCTGGTCGGCCGGGCCGCGCGGGCGGAGAGCTCGGTCTCCCCTCACCCGCGCCGCGGCCGCCGCGCCCGAGGCTCCCGACGCCCCTGGCGAGGTGGGGAAGGGGGGCGGCTTTTCTGAATTCACAGGCCACGGACAGCAGCAGCTGCGGCTGCGGGGGCGCCAGCAGCTCCTTTTCCGTCTTCTTCACACCCCGAGGTTAAGGGCATCTTTCCCAGGACAGCGAAGCGGCGCGGCGCAGGAGGAGGGGCCGGCGCCGCCGGGGAGAGCGGAGGCTGCCGCAGCCCGGCGCGCGACCACTCCCTTCCGCGCCCGCGCCCGACCCGCGCCGCGCGCACACGCAACCTCGGCTTTGCCAGGCTCCCTCGGCCGCGCGCACGCAGGCCGACGCCGGCCCCGACTCAACATGGCGACGCCACTGCGCACGCGCACGCTGCCTCTCCGCTGTCGGTTCCCCGCCTCTCTTGGAGCCCCGCGGCGGCCTCAGTCCCGCGCCGGGCCAACCAGAGCCCAGGCCCTCAGAGGCAGCGCTCACCGGGGCTGGGACCCGCGCGGGGGAGGGAGGGAACCGGCGGGGCTGAGCGATGCTGCAGCTGCCGCACCGAGCGAGACAGGGGAGCGGGACTCGGTAGAGACGCAGCGACGAGGAGACATGGAAGCGACACAAGCCGCCTGTGCAGGACTCGAGCTGGGAGCTGCGCCGCAGCCTCGCCTCGGTCTCTGGTGGCGGATCGCACAGCGGGGCTTCGTCGTGGTCCTCGGAGACGCCACCTGTATGGCACGTTTGCTGAGGGAGCCGAGAAGGTGGCCGTCCGCTTATGCAGGGCTGCGAAAGGCAATGCCCTGCTCCCAAACTGCCCCCCAAATTCTGTTCTCGCGCACATTCCAGAGTAGTTCGTTTCTAGGATCGAATTACAGCGCTCTGCCATTCTCCAGAACGGAAACAGGGACGGTTTGTGTGTGCTGCTGGCCAAGCCATGTGTGGGTGCGCGCAGGCGCGTGCATGCATGTTCCCGATAGAATCCCTCATCTCTAGTCCCCAAAGTTTCCCTATCTGGAGCATATCCTTTTCTCATCCGGAGCTTGCTGCCTGTTTATTCCAGCCAAGGTTACCGCCTCCCGAGGACTCCAGCAGGCTAAAGGAATCAAGACTTCATTCACCTCTGCCATCAAACCTAAATTCCTGTTATCATACACCCAACCCCCAGAGATGCAATGCAGAAATCAAGCTAGGAGTGGCAAGTTGATGGTTTCATATGAGCTTTTGTTGGGAAAGGTAAAAAAATACTCATAGTAAATCTCACATTTACATGAATAAAGTGGGTCATCTTATTTTGGTTATTCCCTCACAAGATTGACAGATCCATTAAAAACCTGACAAAAATAGAACACCGCAGGGGCAGGTGATTTCTATTCTGATGCCTTCCTGCAATTGCATCTTTTTACATCTTGGAAATATGGACAGTGAGGGAGTACTAGAAATGTAGGTCTAGAAAGACTAACAACTTATTCAAGTTTCTGACTTTAAAAAGGACTTCCTTACACATAAATAAAAGGATTCAAATGCTTTAGTAGACCTGGGCCAAAGGTCAGTCATTTCTGTGTCTAGAAATGTGCCGTCTAATCACAAAAGTAGGAAGCTTCAGTGGCCTAGAGGACAAGGAGTGGACCTGCCAACTCAAATCTCCACAGTTCTAATCCTGCTAAGTTCTAAGCTGCTTTGTGAGAAAAAGATGGGCAATCTTTTCCCATGTAATTTGCCGCCTAGCATCCACATTTGGACTTAGAGGATAAGATTACTGTATATGAACTCAAGCAGACATTATCAGCACCAGTAGCTAGGGCATCTCTTTGTTCTAGTCTGCTGGTGGCCAGACCATTTGCTGGCTCCTCAACCTGATTCAACTGTGGCAAGTGACCATAAGCACTTAGTAGAAATATATGGCAGAGCATTGGAAATTTAACACACAAACACACCACGCTGAAATTTTTACTTTTAGAAAGTATCTGTTTTTTTATAAGCAAAATAAATTTTTTGGCTCCATACTATTTATGGGTTAAAATAATCATTTCAGTTAACATAGTGGTAAATTGGAAAAAAGTGAATCAAATAAGTCTTAAAAAATCGTGGAGTCAAAGAATTTTATCAGTTCCGTTTTACTAAAAGGCAGAATAGCAAAGAAGGGAGCAATGAATTCCTTCTACCTTTTCAAGTAGGGAGTTCAGGTTACACTGCCAACCCAAAAGCATACAGTCAGACTCCACCAGCTGCTATGTGGAGAAAGATGGGCACTCTCCTGTGCAATTCACTGCCTCTGAAAACCCACTGGAGGGACAGCTGTTTCCAACCCTATAGTACACAACAGCAGCAACCTTTTCAAGTGCAGTAACCCAGAGAACTGACTCTAGCACAGTTATTTGTGCAGCTTAAATACCTATAAAGCAGAATGAAAGGCAGAACTTGAAAAAGATTAGGTTCAATAAATACTAATTAACAATGAAAGTGCATGGGATGGATACAGATATACTTCTTAATAAAAGAGTCACGCTGTCAGTCCTTCTACCTCTTCTATGAGCATGTGGTTACCACCCACATACCAGAGTTTGGATAGTTGCTAAATAACTTTCCCCACATTATTGAGAAAACAGAAGAATTTATTTTGATGAAAAGGAAGAAAGGTTGAACCCAATCAATTTTGCCTGAATACTTCCATCCCAGAGACTTAATAATTAACTCGGCACTAAACACATTGAGCTAAACACATTGTGTGGGGGTTATTTTAAGCCTGCAGGCTGAAGTGTGAATGCTTACTAATGAAATTGGTCTTAGCCAAAGAAAGGCATGCGCAGTCCTGTAGCCAGTCCCACTGTGCCTGCAGGGCTCCCAGGAGAGCAGGCCCCAGGCTGCCGCCTGGCAGGATATTTGTTGGAGAAAGAGTAGAAGAGCACCACTTGTGAAAGCTTCCTTGGGGCAGAGATTAGATGTATCCCACTGCATACACACAATTTGTTTGAAATAATCAACATTTTATGATGATGCTGGCAATTGAAACAGCCTTTCCCTTTTGGAAAAAAAAGAAGTAGAAGATTAAAACTTGAGTGTGATTAGGCAACATCCATGGTCAATTGGGCATGCCACAATCCACACAGGCAATGATCTACATTCTACTTTACTGAGTAGCAAATCCGAGTGGCCATCTAAGATTCACCGGTTTCTTGGCATCCAGGACAAAGAAGGTAAAGGAAATCTAAATGGCAAGAAGATGCCCTACCATGGGCTCGAAACTGCCAGCTGCTTCAGAGAAGAAAGATGGAAAATCTCCTCCCATGCGATTTACAGCCTCTGAAAACCCATTGCAGGGTCAGCTATGGGTCAGTTCTCACTCTACAGTACACAACAGCAAGGGAGCAATTAATCTAACCGACCTCACACCAGAGGAACTACATAATGCCAGCCATTTCAACTGGGATCACACACAAATAAAGCAAACACAAAAACCACAAGGTAAATCTTGGAAAGAGTTGGAACAAAAGTTAAAATTATAAAATGACCAAAGTTACTTGGTCTGGTGAAAACTGAGGGTACCCCAAAGGGGTGGTCCTTAGACATATTTCAATTCTGGAATTAAACCTACCCCCAGGTATCAACTTTCAGCCAAACAGTAGGCAGGTCTGTACAGGGAATAATGACACTAATGGGTAATGTATTTCTCAGAATAATCAGTCAAAGTTTCCAAAAGGGCAGGATATAACCGATAATAAAGTCAAGAAGGCAGGAAAGAAGGGCAAATGGAAAGAGGAAATGCAGGAGGAAATGGGAAGGGTGCTCTCACATTACAATTAATGAAACAAAATGTGCATAAATTATTGAATGAAAAAATTATTTGTTCTGTGAACTTTCACTCAAAACACAATGACAAAAAAGAAGGAAAGGAAATAGGAGAGTGGAAAGAATGAGGCAGGCATCATCAAGTAGCTCCTTCATCAGCTGAGCCTCCAGTTCTGGGCTGAGAGCATGAGAATCCATATGGAATCTGTGTAGAATGCAGATTAGGGCAGATTTCTCCGTCTGCATCTTATCTTTCTCTACCCCTGCCTCTCCTTATGATCCCAAAAGTCAAAGGTCATTTGAATCCAACAGCACTCCAGCACTGGTCTCAATTCTCAGCCAGGTATGGCTATCCCTTCAGTTGAGGTAAGGGCCCAGCGTCTCTCCCTGAGGTGTCCAGGGATTGATCACCCCCCTTTTCTCTATTATCCCTCTCCATCCACTTGGGTCCCAAGGACCCTCTTTTGATACCTGACTAGAAGACGCCTTCTCCATTGTCAGTCAGGAAGTTCCATCTGCACAGCTAGTGTCTGGCAGGGGAGATGTCCCATTCCAAGTTACTCAAAGCTCAAGCTCTCCTTTACCTCAATATGAAGGCCGAATCTTTTGTCCAGGAGAACAGTCCTTGTGTTTTGCTTCCTCTAAAACTCACACACCTTCAGTGTTGTACCTACTGGAAAGCATAAAAGACTTGCCCATTTGTATACTCAAATTTTGTAATCTAAATTCTGCTTGTTCAATCCATCTTTCCTTCAGGACATAGATACTGAAAAGGCAAAGAGTCAGAGGTTTTGTATGCCCAAACTTGCTTTACACCTTTCTCCACTTATCCAACTCAGCTTTTTGGTTCTGATAACTAAACCCCTAGTGAAAAGAGAATCTGATTGTCTAAAATACCACTCTCCTCCTTTTGTAACCCCACCCTACCCATACCATCCTTCCCAAATGTTACCAGCCCCCTCCCCAGACTCCAGACCAAACCCTACCTACAAGTCAGCCGGACCCCTCTATACCTCCCTTCACACCAAAACCTACTACCCCAAAAGAAATAAAGAAATAACCCCTCCTACCCCTTCTCACATAACAAGTCATTATCCAACTCTCTGATGCCCTCAATACTCTTCTCCAGCACCACAGCTCAAAGGCATCAATTCTCCTTCTATCCTCCTTAGGTCTTTGCAATCACTTGTTATGCATCAGAGAGTTGGACAGTGACTAAGGAGGATAGAAGGTGAATTGATGCCTTTGAGCTGTGGTGCTGGAGAAGAGTATTGAGGGTACCATGGACTTCTAGAAAAACAAACAGATTCATCCTGGAAAGGGTTAAACCGGCCAGCTCCTTGGCAACAAGGATTCTAAGGCTCTGTCTAACATACTTTGGACATGTTGCCAGGAGGGACCGGTCCTTGGAGAGGGACATCATGCTTGGGAGGGTGGAGGGACAGCACAGGAGGGGAAGGCCCACTATGAGATGGATTGCTTCAGTGACTGGGGTAATCGGGATGGGAGTGTCAGAGACAGGGCGATTGGCACAGGACAGAGCGGAGTTTAGGGCTGTTGTACATATTGGGTCGCTATGAGTCACAAGTGACTTGACGGCACATGACAACAACAACAACCCCTTCTCACAGATCCGTCTCTGCACATATTGCCAGTTCCCAAAATTCAAGCAATGAACACCAGAGACTGTCCAAGACAAAACCCCCTTTTCCCCCTTTCTTGCCAATTCCCATTTTATTCTTTTCAAGGTAAATTCTGAGATACAGTAATGTCAAGAAAGTCTTAAACCATACAAGAGTAAATAAAAAGAAGTATTACCATTTCTTCTGTTTGTCTAACTCACTTTCTAACCTGGCTCTTCCTCTCAGTAGGCAGTCATTTAAACACTAAATCCCCTCACTTTCTGCCTAAGCAATCAGTTATACCTGTTACTTTTTCCATACTTTCAAACTTCCTGCTGATTCGAGTGAAGTAAATCATGATGTGTTGGTAAATAGCTAGTGTTTCTTCTCTATCTGGTGCAGATCTGCTGCATAAAAGTAAAGATGTTTGTAGTTTTTCATGGTTTTCTCTGTTAACAACTAATCTGTTTGAGGCTGATTTAGCAATTTTAGTAGCTGTTACTACTTCCATTTCACCATAACCTTCCAAAAAGCAGCAGATGAACAGTTTAAAAAAAAAAGTCACATACACATGTATCAGGAGCTCTAATGTCCTAATGCCTTCCTTAGTGGCAAGAAGGCACATGGTTCAAATCCACCTGCTGCTCCACAGAGAAGGATAAGCAATCTCTTCACATGCAACTAACTGCCCCTGAAAACTCACTGGAGGGTCAGCTATAGGTTGGTTCTGACTCGGTGGTACACAACAACAATAACACACATGTATATGATGTTTTGCTTTTATTGAAATAAGATCAAGAAGCGTTGTTTTGTTTTCCTTTGTCTTAGACTCCTTTCCACCCTCCTGAGACTTTTTCAGCCATGGTGCAGTGCTGGGAGGAAAAAAAAACATCCAAATTTATATTTTTCTCCTTTTTGCTTTAAGTTTAAAGTAGCAATAGTTTGAAGCTCATAGACTCTAGTGAGTCCAGCCAAAAAGTCTAGTAAAAATATCATGACAGTTCTTGTTCCCCTTCGCATTAAAAAAATTATAATTTAAAAATATTCTAAAAGATAAACTGAGAAGTTTTTCTCAAGATCCCAAGAAATTTACAGAAGAATTTAATAATATTTCTACTAACTTTTTATTGCCATGGAAAGATTTAACAGTTTTGCTGTTCTTCCTATGTTTTTGTTGTTGTTATGTCCCATTGAGTCACTTGCAACTCATAGCAACCCCTATGTACAACAGCTCTGAACCCTGCTCTATCCTGAGCCACACCTACCCCCATTACCCCACTCACTGAGTCAATCCATCCCATAAGGGTCTTTCTCTCCTGCGCTATCCCTCCACTCTTCCAAGCATGATGTCCTTCTCCAAGGACTGGTTCTTCCTTGCAACATGTCCAAAGTTTGCCAGACAAAGATTCAGAATCCTTGCCTCCAAGGAGCAGCCTGTTTTCACCCTCTCCAGGCTGAACCTGTTTGTTCTCCTAGCAGTCCATGGTATATTCAATACACTTCTCCAGCACCACAGCTCAAAGGCATCAATTCTCCTATCATCCCTAGTCATGGTCCAGCTTTCTGGTACATAGCAAGTAATTGTGAAGACTATAGCCTGAATCAGGTGCACCTTAGTCTCAAGACTAACATCATAACTCTTCAGCACTCTAGAGATGTAATTCGTGTTTTGATTTCCTGGCTGCTAGTACCAAAATGTTGATTTTGTAGCCAAGCAAACTAAAGCGGTTAACAATCTTAATCTCTTCACCATCGATCATGATGTCCCTAGTCAGCCCAGTAGTGAAAATCTTTCCTTTCTTGATGTTGAGCTTCAAGCCATATTGAAGGTTGCAGTCCTTGACTTTCCACAGCAAATGTCTCAGGCCCTTATTAGTTTCAGCAAGCAAGTTTGTGTCATCTGCATAATGCAGGTTGTTGATGAGTCTTCCTCCAATCCTGATGCTACATTCCTCCTCATAGAGCCCAGCTTCCCAGATGATCTGTTCCACACAAAAATTGAAACATTATGGAGATAGGAAATATTCCTGGTTTGATATATAGTCCTTCCCTATTTTGAAACATGCAGTGTCTCCTTGATCTGTACTGACAACTGTCTCTTGGTCCAAGTATAGGTTTCACTTAAGCACAATCAACTAACTGTTCTGGGATTCCCATTCTTTTTAGAGTCAGACACAGTTTGCTGTGATCCACAGTCAAATGCCTTTACATAGTCAATGAAACACAGACATTCTTCTGGTACTCTCTGCTTTCAGCCAAGATCCATCTAACATTAGGTATAATATCCCTTGTACCACAGCCTCTTCTAAACCTAGCCTAAATATCAGGGAGTTTTCTGTTTATTTTGCCTGTTGTTGTTCTTGTTGTTGTTATGTCCCATGGAGTCACCTGTGACTCATAGTGACCATATGTACACTAGCTCTGAAACCTGCCCTGTCTTGAGCCAGTCTCATTGTCTCTGACAGACCTAATCCCATTTCACCAATCACTGAGTCAATCCATCTCATCCTGGGTCTTCCTCTCCTGCGCTGTTCCTCCCCCCCTCCAAGTCTGATGTCCTTTTCCAAGGATTGGTCTCTCCTGGCCACATTCCCAAAGTATGTGAGATGGAGCTTCAAAATCCTTGCCTCGAGGGAGCAGCCTTGTTTCACTCTCTCCAACAGACCTATTCATTCTCCTGGCAGTCCATGGTATGTTCAACACTCCAGCATTGTAACTCAAACACATCCTCTCAGATGCATAGCGCGTAATTGCGAAGATCATGGCCTGGATCAGGTACACCTTAGTTTCCACACTGACACTGACACTCTTCAGTACTCTGGAGATGTCCCTCAGAGCAAACTTTACCAGTGGAATTTGTCTGATAAGAATTCTTCTGATAAGAAGAGTGAAATTGTTAGTGATGCTAGACACTAGACTGATAATATATATACTATGGATTCTGCGGCTCCGTCTGACATACTTTGGACATGTTGCCAGGAGGGACGGGTCCTTGGAGAGGGACATCATGCTTGGGAGGGTGGAGGGACAGCACAGGATGGGAAGACCCTCTATGAGATGGATTGATTCGGTGACTCGGGTAATCGGGATGGGTGTGTCAGAGGCAGTGCGGTTGGTGCAGGATAGAGCAGGGTTT
>NW_006399964.1:3037139-3051865 GCF_000299155.1 Elephantulus edwardii | reverse complement strand
TTGCTGAAACTGAGGAGGACCTGAAGCGCTTGCTGCAGAAGGTCAAGGACTGCAGCCTCCAATATGGATTGAGGCTCAGTGTCAAGAAGACAAAGATTCTTTCCACTGGACCAATTGGCAGCACCAGAATGGATGGTGAAGAGATTGAGATTGTTCACAGCTTTAGTTTGCTTGGATCCACAGTCAACACTCTTGGCACCAGTAGCCAGGACTTTAAAAGACATACTGCAATGGGAAAGTATGCTATTAGGGACCTCTTCAAAGTACCCAAGAACAATGGTGTCTCTCTGGAGATCAAGGTGCATCTGGTACAGCCCATGGTCTTTGCTATCACTTGTTATGCATCAGAGAGTTGGACATTGACTACGGAGAACAGAAGGAGAATTGACGCCCCTGAGCTGTGGTGCTGGAGAAGAGAACTGAGAGTACCATGGACTGCTAGGAAAACAAACAGATTCATCCTGGAAAGGGTTAAACCGGGCAGCTCCTTGGAGGGCCACAATCCTTCTTATAGAGTCTAGCTTCTCAGATAATTTTCTCAGCATAAAGATTGAATAGGTTTGGACTGTTGAGAGGCTAAATCTAAAGGAAAACAGGTTGAAGTGAAAGAGCTGAACAGATGATTTCGAAGGGCAGCTCAGGAGGACAAAGCAAAGTATTATAATGGAATGTGCAGAGAGCTGGAATTGGAGAATAAAAAGGGAAGAACTCACTCTGAATTTCTCAAGCTGAGAGAACTGCAAAACAAATTTAAGCTTCATGTCACAATATTGAAAGATGCTATGGAAAATATATTGAATGACTCAGAAAGTATCAAAAAGATGATGGAGGGAATACACAGAGTTATTGAACCAGATTAAATTGACACTGAAAAATTTCAGGAAGTACCATATGATCAGGAGCCAATGGTAATGAAGAAGGAAGTAAAAGCTGCATTGAAGGCATTGGCAAAAAAATAAGGACCTAGGAATTGATGTGATACCAATTGACTTGTTTCAATTAACAGATGCAGCCAAGGATGCTCTCACCAGTCTATGCCAGGAAATTTGGAGGTTGGCTATCTGGCCAATAGATTGGAAAAGATACATATTTGTTCCCATTCCCAAGAAAGGTGATCCAACTGAAGGTGAAAATTATAGAACAATATGATAGATATCACATGCAAGCAAAATAATGCTGAAGATCATTCACAAATGGCTGGAACAGTACATAGATAAGGGACTTCCAGAAGTTCAAGCAGGATTTAGAACCACCAGCTGCTCCGTGAGAGGATGGGCAATCTCCTTCCATGCGATTAATTACCTCTGAAAACCTTCCAAGAGGTTCAGCTATGGTTTGGATCCAACTTGACAGTATACAATAGTGTAACTTGTAAAGATGACATAACTGGTAAGTGATAGAGGAGTTAAGAGCCAATCCCAAACCTGTCTGATGCCAGGACCCATGGTCTTAATTACTATTCAAGTAAGTTCTGAAAGAGCTGCAGGATTCAAATAAAACCAGTTCTTCTCCCTCTTATTTCTTCCTTCACTTCATACTTAGGTCTCTAAGAATCAGAAATTTATATTGAGGCACAAGAGCAAAACATGTTTCTATATCAAAGTTCAGTTACAAAACCAGAAACTGCCTAAGATTTTAAATCAGATGAACTCCAATCCTGGGAAATCATAGAAGCTGTGGAATCATAAGGGCAGTGAGGTCCTCAGAGTCTGATATCAACAGGAAGTGGCTACTATCCTTTGCTGAAGGAATCTAAAACCAGGGCCAGTGAGGAGGGTGTCTCTGCAAACCAGAGAGAATGCCTTCATCTTTAACCGTCCTTTATTTGCAGCTGACACTGAACCTGTAAGAGATGTCCCTTAAGAAACTGAGAAAACAATGGTGAGGAATGCATAGAAGAACTAATAAGTCAAGAATCTATAAACATATCATTAATATAGCTCAGTTTTACCCAAACAATAAATAAACAATAAAAGAAATGTCATGTCTGAACAAGCAAAGTATTTTTAAGAGATTATACAATGGTTACGGTTAGGGGTTTGGGTTAGAGGGTTAGGGTTAGGGTTTGGGTTATGGTTATGGTTATGGTTAGGCTTAGGTTTAGAGTTAGGGGGTTAGGGTTAGAGTTAGGGTTAGGGTTTGGGTTAGAGTTAGGGTTTGGGTTATGGTTATGGTTATGGTTATGGTTATGGTTATGTTTAGTTTTAGAGTTAGAGGATTAGGGTTAGGGTTAGAGTTAGAGGTTAGGGTTAGAGTTTGGGTTATGGTTAGGTTTAGGTTTAGAGTTAGAGGGTTAGGGTTAGGGTAGGGTTAGGATTAGATTAGGGCTTGGGTTAGGGTTTGGTTAGGGTAAGGTTAAGGTTAGTTTTTCAGTTAGGGTTAGAAGATTAAGGTTAAGGTTAGGGTTAGGCTTAGGGTTAGTTTTAGGGTTAGAGTGTTAGGGTTATTTTAAGGTTAGGGTTAGTGTTAAAGTTAGTGATAAGGTTAGGGTTAGTGTTGGGTTAGGGTTAAGGTTAGGGTTAGGGTTAGGTTTAGCTTTAGCTTTAGTGTTAGGGGGGGTAGTGTTAAGTGTCATCGAGTTGTAGGCGATTCATGAACAAAAGACCTGAATACTAGTATAACTTTCATCGTTTCTCCATGTTCATAGGGTTTCCAGAGGCAAGCTACTTCGGAAGTGGCTACCACTCCTTCTGTCAAGCTTATTTGAATTGAGAAGCTCCACCAAACACTGTCCATCATGGGTAACCATTATCACATTTGACATATCAGTGTCACAGTGTTCAGCATCACAGCAACAAGTTACCTCTGTATAGCAAGTAGACAGACCAGGGCTATATGACCCAGAAGAATGTTTGACCAAAAACAATTAAGAACAGGTCTGAGGGCCACAGGCCTGAGGTTCCTACTGAATTTAAGAACCAGAATGGTTCAAACTCCGTGAGCTCCTTCATTCCAAATTCCTCCATAATCATGCATTCTTATTGGCTCTCATCACCGAAAACCACCCATCTTGGAACATTCCGCTGCTTTTTCAATCTCCTACTACTCTGCCTTATGTTTCTTCATAGAGTAAAACTTCTTTAATTATTTGTCCATCGTATAAACTGAGTACACATGAGGGAAGGATACATATATAAACAGAAGATGAACAAAGGCCTGAAGCCTTTCTAAAACTATCATCAGTTCTCCAAGTTTTTAGACTTTACATAGGCATGTAGTTTAGGAAATAGATGCCAGTCCTGCTTCCAAACCTGAATCAGTCTTGGAGCGCCAAAAAACACTGCCCATGATGGGTAGCCAATTATGGTGTTTGACACACCTATGGCCCAGTTGTCTATCTTCACAGCAACTCTATGTTATTTCAGTAGAATAAATAGAGAAGCCATCCTAAGGTCCTGTTTGAACCGAGATTCACAACACATTAGCCCTCGGCCTGCAGGTGTGGCCCAACATTTCAGTATTTTAATATTCTGGCATGCTCAAATGCTGTGGACTCTGGGCCAGAGACCCCCAATTCATCTGGCAAGTCTCCTCTGCTGACACCCACCTGGGATGAAAAGAAAGTCATAAGAGCCCTGAGCATTTCATATGTGTCCCTTCTCAAGACATGACAGGCCATCTTAATGTCCAGGTAATTTAAAAGGCTTGACTTGGGTTGGCAGCATAACTCTTTACCACTAGGCTACTGGAGCTCCCAGCTTTTAGCCCTTCTGTGGGTCAAACGGTTAATATACTTGGTTGCTGATATTTGACGTTGTTGTTGTTGCTGTTGGTTGCCATTGAGTTGAGGTAGACTTATAAGCCCTAATGCCTTTCCATAGCTATTGTTATTTCTCCAAATTCATAATGTTTTCAGAGGCATGTGATTTTTAGAAAGTGGGTGCCACTCCTGCTTCTATCCCTGATTTACAACTAGGAGCTCCACCAAACACTGTCCACAATGGGAAACTATTATGGTATTTGATGTAACAGTCAGTCCTCTTTGCAAGGAAGGTATTAGATTTAGTAGCGCATGTACCATGCAACAGCACTACCAGCCCTCCTAACACACTGCAGGTAAAGTACTTGGGTGCAGATCATCCGGTAGCTGGAGTATGTTTATGCATTCCTGTCTCAATTTTCATGAAGGTATTCTCCCATGTTTCAAAAGTGGGTGGCCCTTGAGGCTTAGACTAAGGGTAAGTGTGGAGGCCTGCTTGAGGGCATGGCTTTAAAATCCTGAAGGGCCCAAGGGCCATAGGCCCTCAGGCCAAATTTATTAATTTTAGATAATATTCTTTAAAAGACACAGCAATCATTTGTCTATTTGCTTTACTGAACAACTTGCAGTTGCTGTGATGCTGAACACTGTTCCATAGCCATGTCAAATACCATAAAGGTTACCCATTATGTAAAATGGTTAGATGAGCTTCAGATTGATTCATTTTGGGGAAGAAGGACTGGTATCCAATTCCTAAACTAGATGCCCCTAGAAATTCTACAAACTCTCATAAATGTACAGAAATTATGTTAGGTGTAGAACAGAGTTCAGGTCTTTTGTGCAAAGCTTACTCTGAGTCATAGTCAACTCGACAACACTTAACCACTGTTAAATGAGACTAGTGCTATTATATTTGTAGGAACATTCATCCACTTTGCACATCATTCTGCATCAGTGTTAGGGTTAGGGTTGGGGGGGGGAAGGGGAAAAAAGAAATTGGACAATGAATAAGGACTAAAGAAGAATCAATGCCATTGAGTTGTGGTGTTGGGGAAAGAGTACTGAATATCCCATGGTCTGTCAAATGAGCAAATATGTCTTTCAGAAAGTGCAGCCGGAATGCTACTTTGAGACAATGGTAGTGAAGATTCATATCTCATGTTTTGGGCACATTGCTAGAAGCAGCTTTTCCTTGGAACAGGACATCATGCCTCAACAAAATGGATTGACACGGTGACCACAGCAATGAGCTTGAGTATATCAGATATGATGAGGATGCCACAGGATAGGGCAGAGTTCAGATCCATTGTTCATATGGTCATTATGAGTCATAGTCAATTTGACAGTACCTAACAACAAGGCTTTATCATAGTAAAAATTTTCACCTCTTTTCACAATTTATTTTTTGTACTTTTAAAAAGAATTTTTTCTTTTGCCTATTTTAAAATATTAAAAATGTTTTACAATAGTAAACAAGCCACCCTTATCTAAGTTAACATGTTGTTGTTATGTGTCGTCGAGTCGTTTGCGACTCATAGCGACCCAAAGCACAACAGCCCTAAACCCTGCTCTATCCTGTGCCAATCGCACTGCCTCCGACACACCCATCCCGGTTACCCCAGTCACCGAATACTTGAAAGTTCTACCTAGGTTGCCAACTCGGATCCGGCCGCCGTGAAGTTTGGATGGGTCAAGAAAGCCGTCGCCAACGCTGTTCAGAAGGAAGTAAAATCTCTTTGTGGCTTGGAAACCTCTCAGGTTCCTGCAGAGGAAGCTCTTTCTGGAGCCGGTGAGCCCTGTGACATCATTGACAGCAGTGATGAAATGGATGCCCAGGAGGAGAGTATTTATGAGAGAACTGTTAGCAGAAAAAAGAAAAGCAAGAGGCACAGAGAAGATGTAGACACGGCGGGAGGAGAAGAGTATCCCATGGATATTTGGCTCTTGCTGGCTTCCTACATCCGTCCTGAGGACATTGTGAATTTTTCCCTGATCTGTAAGAATTCCTGGACTGTCACTTGCACTGCTGCCTTTTGGACCAGATTGTATCGAAGGCACTACACGCTGGATGCCTCTTTGCCCTTGTGCCTGCGACCAGAATCAATGGAGAAGCTGCGTCTCCGGGCATGTGTGATCCGATCTCTGTATCATAAGTATGAGCCATTTGCTGCTCGAATCTCCAAGAATCCAGCCATTCCAGAAAGCACTCCCAACACACTAAAGAATTCCAAATGCTTACTTCTCTGGTGCCGAAAGATTGTTGGGAATAGAAAGGAACCAATGTGGGAATTCAAGTTCAAAAAACAGCCCCCTAGGTTAAAGAACAAGTGTATGGGAGGATTGCAGCCTCCCATTCAGTATGAAGAGGTTCATACCAACCCAGACCAGGACTGCTGCCTCCTGCAGGTCACCACCCTCAATTTCATCTTTATTCCAATAGTCATGGGAATGATATTTACGCTGCTTTCTATCCACGGACATGCGACACCATCGAGTGAGACTAGTGTTCCAGGATTCTCCTATCCACGGTGGTCGGAAACGTCTCAGCGAACAGGGCGTACAAGTCATCCTGGACCCTGTGCACAGTGTTCTATCCACGGACATGCGACACCATCGAGTGAGACTAGTGTTCCAGGATTCTCCTATCCACGGTGGTCGGAAACTTCTCAGCGAACAGGGCGTACAAGTCATCCTGGACCCTGTGCACAGTGTTCGGCTCTATCCATTCTCCCTGAGAGCATAGTTACTGCTTCCTATCCCTAGGGGCTGCCCTGAGCGAGGCCAGTCCATTAGTAATCAGATTCCAGGTTGGCAGCTGATGGTGCATCTGATTAGTAATGCACATGCTCTTCAGGTTCCAGGGGCTCTGTTAGGGGAAGGAGAGGGATTGAATCAAGAAGAAAATGGACTTTAAAAACATATTTTCATGTAAAACTTGCATTTAAAAGGAGAAACCTGGTCCTGCTTTTATGTTAAAACCTCATTTGGTGCTACTGAGTTTGTCATTCTTGTTTCTATCTAAATGGAAATGGATGGTCTTGCTCTAGGTAAAAATTAAATTCTTGCCTCTCTAAACAAGGAAGTTTCAGCATGCATCAGAGGAACCTCAGAGGCCTAAAGTTGTTGCTATTTTTGCTTCCAATTTAGCAGCCCTTCAGACCCAAGTGAGTCTCCCTACATCCTTCTCCAGAAATAAAGTAGGTGATAGAATTGTCAGAATCTTAAAAAAAAAATTCGTATTTTTTTCCATTGTTGCACATTTTCTCTCCCTTTACCGCCTCTCAGTCCACTCCACAATACTGCCCTTGTTCCACAGTGTTGTCATACATATAATGCCTAATCGTACATTTCTTTTGGACAGTTCTTCCCCTCTAATGTAGTGTTTGTTATCTATCCACTCTTTCACCATTCTCTCTTTAGTCTATCCCATATCTCTCCTATTTTCTAACAGCAGTGTTATGCAGTATTTGTCCTTTTGTGACTGAGATACTTCACTCAGCATAATGTCCTCCAGGCTCCCCTATGTCGTATAATGTTTTCAGTGCTCTGCCACCATTCAAACAAATGTATTCCCACCCATGTTTATTGATGCATTATTTACAATAGCAAAGAGATGGAAGCAACCTAAGTACCCATCAATAAGTGAATGGACAGAAAAACTATAGTACATTCACACAGTAAAATACTACGCAGCACTAAAAATGATGAACCTGTGATTTCTTTACTTCCTTGGTTTTTCTGTCTTGCTAATCATTCCTCAATCTTCTTTGCTGGCTCCTTCTTATCTCCCCATTCTCCAAACACTGGCATGTTTAGAGAGATGGAATTTCTTTCTGTCAATACTCCCACTAGCAATTTGTGTAGCATTGAGTAGGAAGTGACCCTAGCTGACTCACCAATGGGTTTTTAGAGGCAGGAAACTACACAGGAAGAAATTGCCAATCTTTCTCCCAATGAGCAGTTGGTGGATTTGAACCGTGTACCTTTGCTTTGGCAGCACAATCCCTTAGCATTAAGACACCAGAGCTCACTATACCTCACTAGTGTAACTGTTGTTGTGTACTATTGAGTCTGAATCTACTCCTAACTGACCCTCCCCCAAGTATTTGTAGGCAGTAAATCACATGGGAGGAGATTCCCCACCTTTCTCCCATGGAACTTCTGGTGGATTTGAACCACGTGCCTTTTGGGTTACCTCATTAGAGTAGGTGACATAAACGAGTCTTAAGACTTTAAATCCTATTTGGTGATTAAAAAAAAAAACCCCAAAGGTAGTATAGTGGAGTGGACTGGGGCTGGGGGGAGGGATTGAATAACAATGACAGAATTGTTTCTTTTATTTTTCAAAGAGAAAAGTGAATTGGGGGGAGGGTTGGACAGGGAGAAAAGTGCAACAATGAATGACTGGAAATCCAAAGTCTCTGTACACTTTTATTAAAATAAATTAAAAAAAAGAAATTCTTTGACACACCTCTCATTAAGAACATGGATCTATATCCTCTTGCCTTGAATCTAGACCAACCTTAGTAAGTAACTAAATACATGCCACAGAAGTAATTGCTTTAGTTCTGACATGGGCTAAATACAACTCTTCCTTGTCCACCAGAATACTATCACTAAAATCCTGTGCTGCCATGTGAGAAATCCAGCTACCGTCATAAGTTTGACTGCCTCAAGGCTACCATGCCAAAGCCACATAGAGAAAATATGAAGCACCCAGCCAGGAGCTCCAGGTAGCATCAACCACGAGATATATGATAGAAGATGCCTCTATATTATCCCCCACCCCACCCCAACTCTTCCTAGCTGAAGTCACAGTCATTGTAGAGAATTGATAAGTGCTCACTCACCATATAGTATCTCTGAATTTATGACCCACAACATCCATGATCGTAATAAAATTATTATTTTCAGCTTCATCAATTTTAAGGTTATTAGTTATTCATCATGTTGCTGTTGTTAGGGACAATAGAGTTGACTATGACTCATTGTGACACTTTGAACAACAGATCTGAAGCTTGCCCTATCCTGTGACATTCTCACTATCCCTGATAGACTCGAGTCCATTGCCACAGTCCCTGTCTCAATCCACCTTGTTGAGAGTCTTCTCTTTTGCTGACCCTCCACCTTTCTAAGCAGGATGTCTCTTTCCAAGGACTGGCCCCTCCTAATCACATACCCCAAATGATGTGAAATAAATTTTCATCAACTTTGCTTCTAAAGAACACCCTGGTTACACTTTCTCCAAGGCATATTTGTTTGTTCTTTTGGCAGTTTATGGGATATTCAATACTTTTTACCAACCCCCACAACTCAGACATCAATTCTTCACCTGTCATTCTTATTCACTGTCCAACTTTCAGGTGCATAGCAGTAGTTAGAATAGTCCAACAATGCTGGTAACTCCAAAATTTATGTTTTGGGAACTTGAGTCTTATGTTTTTCATTGACTTCTTGACATCTCACTTAAAGGCAAAATGTCCAAAATATTATTTTATCTGCTTCTCATAAAAAATAAAGGAACAGAAATTCCCAATCAAAACCAAACGTTGGCTCTTTGAAAATACTAACAAAATTTATAAGACATTAAAAAAACCCAACCAAATAAACATAAATCACCAATAACAAAAACAAAAGTAGGACAATCACTACTGGTTTCATAGAAATTAAAAGGACAATAATGGAATGTTATGAACAACTTTATGCCAACAGATTTGACAACCTAGGTGAAATAAGCCAATTTTTTGAAAGACAGAACCTACCAAACTCACAAATGAAGGAATTATAGTTACTGCAATAAGACAAGACCATAAAACAAAAATAATGCTGAAAAGAAAGGAAAAATAAAACTGCCATGGTTTGCAAATGACATGATTCTCTACATGTAAAATCGTAAAAAATAACAACAAAATTCTGCAACAAATACAATTATAAAAATCTTGAAGGATAAAAGGATATAAAGTAGAGTTAATTGCATTCTCATATGCCAATAAAGAATAATTAGAATGTACAGTAAAAAACATAATATTACTTACCTCTTAATACTTAAGTTTGTTGTTGGGTGTCCTTGAGTTGACTACAACCCTTAGTGATCTTATGAACAACAGATCTGAGATTTACCTTGTCCTGAATCACCCTCACAATCTCTATGGACAAGAGCTGAAATCTATGAGATATAAAACAGAAAAACAATTGAAAACATCAATAAGGCCAGAAGCTGGTTTTTCAAGAGTGTCAATAAAATTAACGAACTACTGGTAAGCTTACCAAAAGGGGAAAAAAGAGAAGACACAGATAACTCAAATTAAGAAGTGACATTGCAGCAGAATCAGATGGAATTAAGTTGATAATATCAGATACATTTAAAAAATCTGATACATTTTAAAAAATCTAGATTTCAGCTCTTGTCCTTATAATTTCCTTTATTCTAGCGACTGCAGGATAGATGGTTGTTCTTTTTCTATTTGATGAAGGCATTGAGTGAGATCATTGATTTTTCTTCTTCCTTCCCCCTTCTTCCTTTTTTTATGTGTGTGCCTATTGCTATGAACTGCTGAGGACTGCTTTAGCTGCATCCCAGAAATTTTGGTATGTTGTATTTTCATTTTCATTTGTTTCCAGAAACTTTTAAATTTCATTCTTTATTTCTTTTATAATCCAATCATGTTCTAGCAGAGAGTTATTTAGCTTCCACATGGGTGGCTTTGTTAACTTTAGCCTCCTATGGTTAATTTCTAGTTTTATGGCATTGTGGTCTGAGAAGATACTTTTATTATTTGAATATTTTTTAATTTATTGAGGCTTGCTTTTTGTCCTAATATATGATCGATTCTGAAGAATGTACCGTGTGCACTTGAGAAGACACTGAATTGAGTTTTAGTTAGGTGCTGTACCCTGAATACATCCACAAGGTCTAATTGGCTGATTATATAGTTTAGATCTTCTGCATCTTTGTTAAGTCTATTTTGAGTTGACTTATTCTTTGGTGATAGTGGTGTGTTGAAGTCTCCTACCACTATTGTGCTATTTCTTTCTTCAATTCTGTTAACCATTGTTTTAAGTATTTTGCAGGTCTATCATTTGATGCATAAATGCTAACCAAGGTTATGTCTTTTTTTATCTATTGTACCTTTTATCAGTATGTAATACCCTTTCTTATGTTCTATGGTGGTTTTCATTCTGAAGTCTATTTTATCAGAGGTTATTATTGGCATGGCTGCTTCCCCCCCCCTTTTATACTTGGTTTACGTATCAAGTTCATAACGTTTGTATACATTGGGGTTTTTTCCCATACTGGATCTTTCCCATTTCCTTATAACCTATCCCTCCCTCCACACATCAGATTGTGTGATCCTATGATGAAGCCCCCCTCCCCTCCTTGTATCCTCATACTTGCTCTATAATAATGGTCTTATACAGTATTTGTCTTTATGAGACTGAGTTCTCTCAGCATAATGCTCTCCAGTCTTGGGCAGTAATTT
The DNA here is from genome assembly GCF_000299155.1 of Elephantulus edwardii. Taxonomy (NCBI): domain Eukaryota; kingdom Metazoa; phylum Chordata; class Mammalia; order Macroscelidea; family Macroscelididae; genus Elephantulus; species Elephantulus edwardii. Next base: position 3,040,684 of record NW_006399964.1, on the reverse strand, counting down.
ACAAAGCCATTCCTCCTGCATGCTACATAGTATTCCATTGTGTGAATGTACCATAATTTCTTAATCATTCCATTATGGTTGAGCATTTGGGCTGTTTCCATGTTCTTGCTGTGGTGAATAACACTGCTATGAGCATTGGTGTACAAGTTACTGTTTGTGCCTCAGTTCTCTTTTTCTCAGGATATAATTCAAGCAGTGGAATAACTGGGACATATGGAATCTCTATGTTCAGCTTTTTGAGGAAATGCCAAACACCCTTCCAGAATGGTTCTATCACTTTATAATCCCAACAGCTATGTATAAGAGTTCCTATCTCGGAAGGTCTAGTGATGTACTGGCAAAAAGCTGTGCCGAAATCCTGAAGGTGCATGGTTCGAGTTCACCTGATGCTCCTCTGGAGGAAAGCAATATCCTCCTTTGTCAGTCAGATCTGATTCGATGGGACACAACAACAACAACAAAGAGCTCCTATTTTGCCACATCCTCGCCAACATTTGTTACTTGCTGCCCTGCTAAACTTTCGACTGCTACTGGGGTGATCTCTTTGCGGTTTTGATTTGCATCTCTCCAGTGATTTTAAGCATTTCTTCATGTGTCTGTTGGTCATCCTAATGTCTTCCTATGTGAACAGTCTTTTCATGTCTTTTGCCCATTTTGTAATTTGGTTATCAGTCTTTTTCTTCTGAAGGCCCTGTAGGATTCTGTAAACTTTCATTATGAAACTCTTGTCTGAGATGGTGTTGTCAAATGTTTTTCCCTAGTCAGTAGGTTTTCTTTTCACCATGTTGGGAAAAGATTTTTATGCACACATGGATTTAATTTTTAGAAGGTCTTATTCGTCAATTTTTTCCTCTTCAGATTGTGCATTTCTTTCTGTATTTGGGAATCCCTTTATACTGTAGACTAAGTTTCATCCCAGTTTGACACTCTTGAAAAACCAGCTTTATGGTTTGAGGCTTTATTCCCAGGTCTCATCTTGAGTTGGTTTTTGTTTATAGTGTGAGATGTGGATCCTGTTTCAGCTTTCTGTAGTTAGCAGTCCAGTTTGCCAGCATCATTTGTTGAAGAAGTTGTCATTTCCTATTTGATAGGTAGCTCCCGCTTTTTTGTGGTTGCAATTTGCTTGATAAATTTTTTCCCAGCCTTTGATTTTGAATCTGTCTTTCTATTTCTTATATGTGACTCTTGGAGGAAACAGATTGATGGGCTTTGGTTTTTTTATCCATTCTACAACTCTTTTTCTCTTATTGGTGTTTTCAGTCCATTCATATTAAGTGTGAATATTTTCATGCCAAGTTTTATCAGTCTTTTTACTGTGCGTTTCTGGGTTTTTTTCTCTGTTATTTCTGGTTACCATGGTCCATACATTTTTTTTTTGGCATCTCCATGTGGAAGACTTCACATAAAATTTCCTGTAGTTTTCTTCTTGTTTTCACAAATTCCGTAAGTTCCTTCTTCTCTGCAAAGGATCTTAATTTCTCCTTCATATTTGATGGAGAGCTTTGCTGGGTACAGGATCAGTGACTGGTAATTGTTTTCTTTCAACCTTCTGTGTATGCCTTCCATTGTCTCCTAGCTTGCATCATTTATGCTGAGAAATCGGAACTTAATATGTTTCCTCTTTTTAAATGACTCTTTGTTTTTCTTATGCTGATTTTAGTATTCTTTCCTTATCTTTTAATTTGGAGAACTTGACTATCATGTATCTTGCTGTTTTTCTTTTTGGGGTCTCATTTATTTGGTGTTCACTGTGCTTCTTGAATGTGGATTTCCACATTCTTCATATCTGGGAAGTTTTCTTCTAGTATTATTTCCACAATTTTCTCAATGACTCCCTTGTCACTCTTGTGTTTTAGAATTCCAATCTATGTATACTCTTCTTTTGATATCATTCTGCATTATTTTGATGTTTTCTTTATGTCTCACCTCTCATTTTTCTTCTAGTATGTTTCTAGTGAGGCTCTTGTCTTTCAGCTCATTGATTCTCTGTTTCATCTCTTCAGTTCTACTTTTTTGTCCCACCAGCATATTGGAAAGTTCTACCATTTTGGTCTTAATATTCTGGATTGCATTTTCATGCCTTTCTGTTATTTCCAGTACTGTGTTGGCTCTACCCTCTTGTGATGAATTTTTTTTCTATAATTATATTTTATTAATTTTCATAAACATTTACAGAGATTTTGGGTTTCCATTCATTCATTGTTGCACTAGAATCTTTAAGTTCTTGTACCTCTTTATCTATACTTCCAATTCTTTCTTCCATCTTTTGCGTTTTCTTCTGTAGCTGTTCAAGTTGCTTCTCGTCAATATATTTCTTCTGGTTGTCTGTCTCTAGCGTATTTGCTCTCTTATTGGCTTCTATTGTTTCTTCCATCATTTGCATTCTTCTGTAGTTGTTCAAATAACTATATTTCTTCTGGTTCTGTCTATCTAGAGTATTTATTGTGTCTGCTTTGTTAGGAGAAGTTTTATTTTTTTTTTTTTCTCATGATGACTGAGGCAGACTGACTGCTGCTTTCTTGACATTATGTGAGTCTTTTCTTTGTAGATGTTAGGCTGTTTTAAACTATACAATGTCCCAGGGTATCATAATGTTTTCTGAATGAACTGTATATTGGTGTTCCTCTCTTGGGGAACACCCTTCAAAGTGAGATGACAGTTGCCCTCCAGAAACCACAGGTCTACTCTGCCCCTTCTGTTTGCACTTAAGAAGCCCCAAGCTCTCCACATGATATAGTTAGACAGCAGTATTCAAGGTCAAAGGACCTGAATGGCAGAACAGAGGAGCCTGGTTCCCTCCAGAAACTGTGGCTCTACCTTGCCTCTTCTGTTTGTGCTTAAGAAGTCCCAAGCTCTCAACATGATGTAGATAGACTGTGATGCCCAGTGTCTTAATTCTGAGTTATTGTTTACAATAATCACTCAGAGTTAGGATACTGTCTGACTCAGAGTTATTGTTTTTATTGTTAGGTGCCATCAAGTCTAGTATGATTCATAGCAACCCTATATACAGCTGACCTCAACACTGCCCTGTCCTATACCATCCTCGTCGTCTCTGATACACTAGAGCTTATTGGTAAAGTCACCATGTCAATCCATCTTGTAGGAGGTCTTCCTTCCCTTTACTGACTCTCCATCTTTCCAAGCATGATGTCCTTTTCCAAAGAATAGCCTCTTCTAGCAACAAGTCCAAAGTATGAAAGATGAAGCTTTGCCATCCTTGTCTGCAAGGCTGTACTTTTTCTGAGACATACCTGTTTGTTCTTTTGGTACCCCATGGAATATCCAGTACTCTTCTCCAGCACCACAACTAAAGGCAGTACAAAATAAATATTTGTAGCTACAATCAGGAGAATATAACATAGATGAATGGGACCTTCTAAGACTCAAATCCCTATGCATATCCAAAAACTTCTCCAGGAGGGTAAAAAGGGAAGCCACTGACTGGGAAAAAGTATTCGGTAATATCATACCAGATAAGGGACTTATATCCAGAATTTATGAAATACTTGAGCACCACAACAAGATAAAGGTAAATAATCCAA
>NW_006399964.1:3030324-3035868 GCF_000299155.1 Elephantulus edwardii | reverse complement strand
AAAAGAAAAAAAATAAATATTTGTCTATTAAAAAGATTCATTAATACCAAAGTTCTTCTCACTGTGCTGCTTCAGCTTTTATGCAAATATTGTTCCCTGCCATAGCCTTGCTGACCATGTCCTGCCCCCTTCCAGCTCACTAGGGCCAAGGCAGATAGCTTCGTGATGTGTCCATTCAAGGAGGGATTGTATACTGACTCCTTGCATAAAGGAGAAATGTCTCACTGCAAAGAATCTCACTGTGGCCTTCACAACTTCCTGTACCACCATGACACAAACCACCCTCATATGTCCTCCAGAGATAAGCTTCTATAACCACAAAAGACAGAAACAAACATCCCCGTAGCCTTTCTTTCTTTCTTGAAGTGTTGCCACAAGCTACCTACTAAGTAAAGCTAACCATGTCACCTACCCACATATAAATCTCAGTATTGATCAAGGTCTCCTTTCTTTTGGGCTTTGTCTGAATCATACAAATGCCTTCAGTGTGCCAAGAGCAAACAATGTCTCTTCCTGATTTGAAGGAAGCAGGTCCCTCCCTGGACTGTAACCACCCACTAAGACCTTTCTCATGAGATGATTAAAAAACAAAACCTAGTTTTACTCTAGAAGCTTGCAAACAACAGGTAAGACAAAGTCCCCAAGCGATGGTCTCTAGCCATTTCAGTGGACATCACCAACCACAATGGGCATCAAGGATGTCATCCTTGAAGGAAGCAAAAGACAATTACAAAGTCAGGAGAGAAAGAAAAGACCAAACTGGATGTCAGAAGACACTCCAAAAAGTTATCACGTAGAGAAGCCAAAAAGAAGGGGAACAATGGTGAACAAATTTCTACTATTCTCTTTCTCCAGCCAAGATCCACTGAACATCAGTAGTTATATACCTTATTCCACTTCCTCTTCTGAATCTGACTTGAATATCTGACAGCTTGTTATCTACAGACTGTTCACTGCATAATATACAACAGAATGAAACATTGCCCGGTCTTATGTCATTCTTGTAACCTTGCAGTAATCTTCAGCAAAATTTTACTTGATATTGTTGAACAATTCTTTCATTATTAATTGTAAGCAAAAGGAATAATATTAGTAATGCCTTTTTAGAAGAGGTAGTTGTGATGCTAGAGAGGTGATGAAGTACAGAAATGTCTCTGGAAGGGGAATGAGAGTTACACTTTTATGGTAAGTTTTTGTTAACTCAGAGAAAAAAGCGGACAAAAGGGATTGTCCAATGGGAAAAAGAATAAACCAAATGCAGTTCTGTGAGGAGCAAGCTAGATAGAAACAACCAGGCCCATTTGGGAAGGGACCAGTGCTAGTTTAAGTGGATTATAACTCATGGTTACTCATAGTAGAATTGTGCTCCATAAGATTTTCAATGGCTGATTTTTTAGAGTGGTACCTTCTGAGGTGACACTAGGTAGATGCAAATTTCCAACCTTTCAGTTAGTTCCCAGCAAAATCAATCACTCATACCACCGTGGGTTATAAGACGGGACAGAAATAGAGTTGGCCAAATGCAGTGGGAAAGGCTAAATGAGGCGTATTGTGGGCCCATATATGAGGACAGCCCTGTGGCCAAACCACTGAAAGTCATATGTTATAATTGTCAGATGGGTGTTAGGATAAAAACCATCAGCTCATGGTCCTTCTAGGTGAGGATGGTGGGAAGCAGACCTATAGGAACCCAGTGAGAGGCTCAAATTCTCAACTATCAATGGACATTTACCAGAAGTGAGTTGGAATAGAAATCAGAAGTTAAGATTAAAAGTCAGATATACAAGCTGATTTAAGGATCAGCTAAAAGCTGAGGTATACATGTTAAATTGGGTCTACCAGACCTGAGGTATGGTATGTGTTACATGGTGGGTTGTCAATTGGTTAACAGTTCCAATCCACTAGCCACTCCACCAGAGAAAGAAAGATATTTTCATAAAGGTTTATATTGTCAGAAACACAAGGAAAGGCCTCCATGAGCTGGAGTAAACTTGATGGCAGTTGCTTTAGACCTGAGTGTGAAAATAATGCTATATTTCATGTTCTTGCTACTTAATAATGAGACAGTTATTGTTGTTGTGAGATGTTGCCAAGTCAAGTAAGACCTATAGCCACCCTCTGAAGAATGGATCTGAATCCTGTCCTATCCAACACCATCTTCACAATCTTTGACACACAATCTTTGCCTTGCTTCAATCACCTTGTCTATCCCTCCAACCATGATATCCCCTTTCAAGAATTATCCTCATCTAGCAACATACCTATAGTATGAGAGATGAAACTTCACCATCATTGCCTCTAAGAAACATGCTGGCTATACTTTTTCCAAGATACAAAACTGTCTGGTCTTTTGACAGTCCATGGGACACTCAGTACTCTTCTCGAACACCACATTTCAAAGACACAAATTCATTTCCTTCTATCTCTCTGATTCAGAGTAAGTGATTAAAAAGGCCATGACTTGCTCGCTGCTTCCCACATCTCATGCTGTCTGGCTGCCTGCCCGCATCTTGTGCGGTCTCACCACATGCTTCTTCCTTAGTCTTCAGGTACTTTGGGGGGAAAACTGCTGCCAGGCCTGACCATGTGGACTCCTAACTCAGGCAACAGGGAGGTACTGGGCATCTCGAAAGAGATGAGAAGCCACTTCCAGAAGGGAACAACAGGTTTCTTCCTTGGTTGCTCAGGTACTCTGGAAATATAACTGCTGTCAGGCCCGAGGCCTGTAAGGCCTCAGACCAAAAAGGAAGCACAAATATATAGGTGCTTCTCAAAACATTGCTATAGATCAATATAGACATTTGAGAGCTGTGGGAGTTATAAGAATCAGAAGGTTTGCAGAGAGTCATGATGGGGAGCAGTGAGCCACAGCAGGGAGCGGGGAACCACATTGGGATCCACCTGCCAGGAGCAAGCAGGACAGTGGGAAATTGAGTGAAGTATTTAGGGAATATCACTGCTGATTCCTAGACCAATTGTGGGACCCCATCACCCTAAGCAGAAAGGAGTGAGACAGCTGAGCTCAACTGGAATGGTAGACCCTGTACTCGAAGGGAAAACAAAGCTTCCTGGTTTTCCATTCAGGTCTCCCCACATCCCCTTCCCGTATGCATCTGGATGAGCATCTCCCTCCACCCCAAGCATACATCTGCATGTGCACCCACCCTATGTGCATCCACTTGTGTACCTATCCAACCTTCTTCTGCAGCAGTAACATCAGACCAAGAACCAGCTATTGCCTCAGGCACAAAAAAACTCTACCACAGCATGCGCTGAAAGAGGCAGACTACTTCACTCTCCACACAAGCCCAAAGCAAGATATCATTCCCCCCAAATGACACAGTAACAATGGATTTCCTGAAGCCAGAAAGTCTGATGGAACTTTCTGACAGAGAATTCAAAAGAACAGTGATCAAATATTTCCAATGGGTGAAAAACAATCTTGAGGAATTATAGGACACTGCAAGCAAAAATCAGGAGGAACTTTAAAAAACAAAACAAAAAAAAAATCCAATCCAAAACAATGCAGATAAAATTAACAAGGCATTAGAGGCACTGGAAAAACAAGAAACCATGATATGTGATGCCCAAGGTTCAGATGCTGTCAACATGATGGAGGGACATATGAACAGGGTTGGAGACATGGAATACAGAACCATTGAAATAGAATATAAAATTGTCTCCACTGATCTGCTAGAGCAAAAAGCAGAATCAAAAAAGAAAGGGGGGGGGCGAAAAAACCTAAGAATAATGTGGGACATCATCATAAGAAATAATATGCACATCATCAGAATCCCAGAACAGTAAGAAACAAGCAAAGGCACCAAAAAAGTTGTGGAAGAATCACTATAAGAAAACTTCCCAGGCATAATGAAGAATGAGAGAATATACCTTCAAGAAGCTGAGCAAACACCATATAGAATAGACCCCAAAGAAAAACACCATATTGAAATTTGGCAGAACCAAAGATAAGAAGAGAATTCTAAAAGCAGCAATAGAGAAACAAAGTAAACTATAATGGAGAGGAGATAAGATTAAGTGCCAATTTCACAGCAGAAACCATGCAAGCAAGACAGTGGAATGACATACATGGAACACTTAAAGAGCACAACTGTCAACCAAGAGTACTGTACCCAGAAAAAATTGTCTATCAAATTTGAAGGAGAGATCAAGACATTCTGAGAAAAATAGAACCTAAGGGAATTTATAAAAACAAGACCAGCATTTCAAAAAAACATTGAGAGACATCCTTTTTATATAATGTCACAGAAAGCAGGATGGATCAAAATAACTAGTAACAACACAAAACAGAACTCAACAAAATGATAGCAATAAAATCTTGTCTCTCAAAAATTACACTGACTGTGAATAGTTTAAATGTATCACTGAAGAGAAAAAGGGTAGCAGATTGGACAAAACCCCCAAAATCCATCAATATGTTGCCTAAAAGAGACACACCTAAAAAAATTAAGATAAAGAAAGAATAAAAATAAAAGGGTGAGGAAAAAAATATACCAAGCAAATGGAAAGAAGAAAAAAGTAGGAGTAGTGATATTAATCTCTGATAAAATAAATTTCAATGTAAAAACCATCACAATGACAAGGAAGGTCACTACATAATGCTTAAAGGGTCAATAGGACAAGAGGGCATAACAAAAATAAATATTTATAAGCCCAATGAAAGACTTGCAAAATATATAAAACAAACATTAACAAAACTGAAAGAGGAAATAGACAACAGTATTATACAACTTGGACATTTTAATACACCACTCTCAAGAAAAGATATAACTACCAGAAAGAAACTCAACAAAGATTCTGAGGAATTAAGCTACACAATAAATGAGCTCTATCTCATAGATATCTATAAGTTAATGCACCCCAAAAAACACAGTATACCTTCTTTTGCAATGTGCATGCAACGTTCTCCAGAATAGATCACATTCTAGGTCACAAGTCAAGCTTCAATAAATTAAAAAACATAGAAATAAAACAAAGCATTTTCTCAGACCACAATGCTACAAAATTAGAAATTAATAACAATAGGATAAAGGAGAAAAAAAAATACATTTGGAAGCCGAACAACATCTTGCTTGAACATGACAGGGTACTAGAAGAAATAAAAAATGAAATTAAAAAGTTTCTTGAGAAAAATAACAACAGAAACACCACTTACCAAAACTTCTGGGAAATAGCCAAAGCAATAACCAGAGGTCAATTTATAGCAATAAGCAAACACATCAAAAGGCAGGGGGGAGAATGACCATTGACTCTTTAACCCAATATCTCCAACAAGCAAGAAAACCTGACACCCTCTAATAAAATGGAAATTATAAAAATTAGAGCAGAAAGAAATGAAATAGAAAACTGAAAAACAATTGAAATCATAAACAACACTAGGAGTTGGTTCTTTGAAAAGGTCAATAAAATAGACAAACCTAACAAAAATATGACTTTGATTTCATACCACCTGAATTTCAGAATCATCTCAGGAACAGGTTTGAGGCCTTGAACACTAATGAGCGAAGACCAGATGAGTTGTGG
>NW_006399964.1:3013990-3016657 GCF_000299155.1 Elephantulus edwardii | reverse complement strand
AAAAAAGAACAGGAACTAGGCAAGGATGCCCACTATTACCTCTCTTATTCAATATTGTATTGGAAGTCTTAGTGATAGCAATAAGACAAGAGAAGAAAATAAGAGGTATTCAAATTGGCAAAGAGGAGGTAAAATTATCTCTCTATGCAGATGATATGATAGCATACTTAGAAAACCCTAAAGACTCTGCAAGAAAACTACTGGACAATGGTGCCCTATTCAGCAAAGTGGCAGAATACAAGATCAACATACAAAAATCAGTTGGATTTCTCTACAGTGACTAAGAGAATACAGAAATGGAGCTAAGAAAAACAATACACTTCACACTGGCTAGTCACAAAATTAAATACTTGGGAGTAAAACTAACCAGAATCACCAAGGATCTATTAAAAAAAATTAGAAAACATTACTACAAGAAACAAAAAGAGACCTGGAGAAATGGAATAGTATTCCTTGTTTATGGATAGGAAAACTCAATTATCGTGAAAATGACAATACTACCAAAGCAATCCCAATAGAAATATCAATCCCATTTTTCAACGAGATGGAAAAAGCAATCTCCAGTTACATTTGGAGTGAAAAAAGGCCCCGAATAGGCATAGCACTCCTTAAAAAGAGAAACAAGGTAGGAGGCATCTCCCTCCCTGATTCAAAATCCTACTACACTACTGTGGTGGTCAAGACAGCATGGTACTGGTACAATTATAGACACATAGAACAACGGAATAGAATTGAGAATCCAGAAATCAGCCCATCAACCTATGGTGAACTGATTTTTGACAAGGAGAAGAAATCAATTAAGTGGGGAAACAACAGCCTTTTTAACAAATGGTGTTGGCAAAATTAGAAATCTGCAGAAAATTCAAGCAAGATCCACACCTCTCTCCATACACAAAAACCAATTCAAAATGTATCATGGACTTAGGACTAAAACCAAAGACAACAAACTTCATTAAAGAAAAGCTTGGAAGAACTCTAGAAGTCTTTTTTTTTTTAATTAAATTTTATTACTTTCAATGAACATTCACAGGGATTCTGGGCTTTCACTCCTTCATTGCCGCACCATTCTCTCCACCCTCCTCCCCAGTTTGCTCTTCTTCCCCGCCATCTGAATGTCTGTTTTAATTGTCCAATTGCCACAGTGCTTGTCAAAGTCAGTTCTGATTAATCTCCTTTGTCGGTGTGTCCTTTGCCATTCCCTATCACTCCTCCCTGAGAGAGACTTCACTCTGATTCATAAGGAAAAGGGGATGGCGTATTCTTATTCTCTTAGCTACTTCCTGCTGAAAAGGGACACTGTGGGTTTCAGGGTGAAGATCTTCTCTCACTACTCTAAAGGGCCCCTTTGGCAGTAGGAAACACATAGACTATTATGGAGATTGATTTTGGAATTTAGATGCACTCTTATTGATTGTGCTTGGCTGTACATGTCCACAACATAAACAATCTTCTAAGTATCCTGAGAAATCTACCACCAGGAGAGGATAAAACAGATGAATGGGACCTTCTAAAAATCAAATCCCTATGCACATGCAAAATCTTCTCCAACTGGGTAAAAAGGGAAGCCACAGCCTGGGAAAAATATTTGGTAAATACTCGAGTACCACAACAAGATAAAGGTGAACACAGAATATGAACAGACACTTCACCAAAGAAGAAATTCAGATGGCAAATAAACATATGTAGAAATGTTAAAAATCCCAACTCTAAGAGAGATGCCAATCAAAACAACTATGAGATATCATCTCACCCAAGTAAGATTAGCAAAATTGAACAGAACAGGAAATAACAAATGCTGGCAAGGTTGTGGAGAAACCTGGAACCCTTATTCCATGCTGTGGGGAGTGTAAAATGGTGCAACCATTTGATTCAGCAATTCCACTACCGGGAATATACCCCAAAGAAACCATAGCTGCCACTCAAGCAGGTATAAGCATACTCATGTTCATTGTGGCTTTGTTCAAAATAGTGAAGTTTTGAAACCACCTAAGTGCCCATCAACAAACGAATGGATAGAGAAGCTGTGGAGTATTCACACATGGAATACTACATCGTTTTGAAAAACAACTTGAAGTAAACGGAAAATTTCCCTTGTCTTAGCCCCAATCCAGTAATTCTTTCCTTAGATTTTGTAAAATTGAATATAATAAATAATCCTTGCTATTTATTTTGAAATATATTAAGAATTATGAAAATGAGTATGTTAAAATTTTGTGCTTATGGTATTTGATTATTTATTAGAGTTGAGGAAATCATTGCCTTTCAGTATGATCTTTCTTCTTGATTGGAAGTATTAATGTCTTCTGTTTAAAAAAAACCATGTATTTTGACTTCAGACAAAAAATCACTTTTAATCTCAACTCTATAACTTACTTGTATATGACTTTTTTGTCACAAAAGATATTTTCTGTGTCAGTTCTTTGAAAATGATTGTAGTATTAAATAACACATGTAAAGTGCATAAAATCTCACTATTGTTCCTCAAATGAGTACTTTAAAAAATATTTTTATGTTGATAATTTCTGACTCAAATATAGGAATTTTATGTATTTTCAAGAGTAATGAAGATAATAAATACAACTGTAGAGAAGCATATGTGCTATATAAAATATTTTATGCATTAATTGTTTTACTTAATGTTTGCAAAAATTCTACAAATTACTATTT
>NW_006399964.1:3009935-3013855 GCF_000299155.1 Elephantulus edwardii | reverse complement strand
ATTGTACAATCTTTCCCCCCAAGTCCATTCCACTATGCAGCCTTTGTTCTGGACTCCTGTCATGACAAGAATACCTAATTGTATATTCCTTTCAAACAGTTCTCTCCCTCATCGGTTTCAATGTAATATATATCGTTCCTCTGTCCTTTTCTCTTTTTTCCCCTCAACCTTAATGTAAGTCCCATTTTACAACAGTGGCCCTATGCAATATTTATCCTTTTGTGACTGAGATATTTCACACAGCATAATGTCCTCCAGTGTCATCCATTTTGGGTAATATTTCATGAGTTCCTTGTTTTTCAATGTTGTGTAGTATTCCATTGTGTAAATATACCAGAGATTCTCTATCCATTCATTTGTTGATGGGCACTTGGGTTGTTTCCAGCTCTTTGCTATTGTGAACAAAGCCACAATAAACATGGATGTGCATCACATATTCATTCCTAAGGACAGGAGGCTATCGTACAAGAGCGTAACCCTAACTGCCTTCTCTGATACTCTTGAGTATTCACTGAAAGGTTGGTTACTTCCAGTGCTGGCGCTAGTACATATTCCCCTTTATTTACTGTGTACATTTGCCTTAAGTAGAGAGTAACCCTGGTAGGTTGATGCTTTTTTTCCCCGTTTGTTTAATCCATAGGTTGTACAGATTCCATGGCATATGTCTGATGCCTGGCTTTGACTTCAGTAGTAGAACTATAGATGGAATCTGGATTCTTCGAAGCAATATCCTGAAATATGAAATGCTTCATGAATTTGTGTGTGTCATCCTTGCTCAAGGACCATGCTAATACTCTCTATAGTTCCAATGTTTAGTGTATGTGCTGCTAAAATGAGCATGAAGGTTATTGATGCCTTCCTTCAATCCTGATGCTACATTTCTTTCCAGAGTCCAGCTTTATTAATAGATTCGTAGATTTGTGAATGTCCTATTTTCTAAATTCCCCATCATTTAGAAGAATGATAGAACAGGTTTTTAAATTTTTTTTACTTTTGTTTCAATTTCTCTACTAGAATCATACTCTTTATTTATTTATTTATTTATTTTCTCTGCACATTCTTGGGATGCTTGTGCTTGGTAGAAATGCAATAACAGGCTCCACTGTTTTATTAAGTGCATCAAACTACAGGCTGTCTGGGTCGTAAGCCAAAAGTTGTCAAGGATGTATTTCTTCATCGGTTTCCAAATTATGCCAACTGGCTCAACTGAGTAGGAAAGACTATTATATTTCTAATTATTGACTAAATATATGAGAGCAAGGCCTTACAAGGACTCTGTTATCTTACAGCCTAATTATACCTTCAAGAAAAACTTAAGCCTTTTTTTCTTTTTTTCTCCACAGACAAAATGCACATTTTCTTTTGCTTTTCTTGCATGGAGTCTGGTATTTGGGGCAATCCCTTTCAAAGTAAGAAACTCAGACTTAATATTTATAGTTTCTCCTTTGCATAAAATCTTCAACATTTTGTATTTACTGTTGATTTTTACTTAACAAATTCAGTTTGTGCTTTTTGTTTGTTTTTTAGTGTTGAACCATAGTTAAAAGTGAGTTGGCACAGTACTTCCAACAATCTTTTTTTAATTGAGATTTTAATGAAAGCTTATAGAGAACTTGGATTTCCATTCATTCATTGTTGCACTTTTTCCTCCCTGTCTTTTGTGTGAATCAACTCAATTCAACATCCTCTCACCTCTAAAGTTATTTCTGTTCTTGTTGATAGAAGCAGAGTGCTGAAGGAATAGTTACTAGTTAGTTGAATTGCTAACTGATGGGCAATCTCCTCCCATTGCCATTTAAAGCTCAGAAACCCAGTGAAAGGTCAGCTCCAAGTTAGAACAAGTCCAGACCAGGTAGTGAGTTAAGTGATAGAAACTCTATTGACATAGATTTTCAACCCTTAAAATCAAACTATGCAGCACTCAGGAGCAACAGTTTCGAAAAATCCTGTATAACATGGGAGAGGCTAGAGAACATTATGCTGAGTGAACTAACTCAGTCTCATAAAGACAAATACTACATAAGACCATTATTGTAAAAACAGAATAATAACTAGTAAGATGTGGACAAAGTTAGTGGGGTAATCCCCAGGGTCGTAGAGTTTGGTGGGCAGAAGGAGGGTGTGAAGGAATTGGAATGGATCTAGTGGGAACCTGAAAGGTGTAGCAGTAGATATAGATCGATGGTGATTAATATAAAACACAGTGTTTGGTGGGAGGACCCAAAACACAGTGTATGGGAAGAATCTTATGTAACACAGTGTGAATGAAGGAATTTGTAAACCCAATGTACATGAATGAAACACAATCTATACAAGTTTTGCATGTATACCAATATAAAAGAAAAAAATAAAAATAAACCACACATAAAAAGAAAAAAGTTTTAACAAAGTAATTTCAAACTGTAAATTATTTTCAGATTGGAAATATAGTAAGTATATAACAGTTTAAAGAAATCCATTCTCCAGTGCTGTCACATGATTTTAAGTCTCCAAATCTGAGTACTTCAGATCTGACTTTTATATTTACTCATTGCATAAAACCCTCTTCTTTTATTCTCTTTTTCTATTTAAAAATGTATTTACATCTGCTTATAGTAAAATACAGTTAATAGTGCAGTCACCACAAAACATAGTGAAATTGATAGAAAAACCAGAGAGACATTGCTTTGAAAAAGACACAGCCAACAATAATGTGTTGTACCTACCAGTCATCCTTTATACACTTCTTTGCTGAGGATTTCAAGTTTTCACCTTTTTCTTTTGAACTCTAGTTACATATTGCTCATTTTTTCCATTATCTCTTTCTCCCAAATAAAAGCATGTAATAGATTTAAACTTAAATATAAAGAGTTACTATTTGATAAAAATGAATTTAAATAGCACATTGTAAATTGAAAACATATATTTTAAGGTAATAAATGAATTACGTCTGTTGAAAAAAAAAAGAACTACAATGCTCTAGTGGTAAGATGTTGTGCTGCAATCTCAAAGGCAAGTGGTTTGAATCCACCAGCGGCTCTGCAGGAGAAGGATGGGCAATCTCCTCCCGTGCTATTTACTGCTTCTGCAAACCTGCTAGAGGGTCAACTCTAACTCAATGATATACAACAGCAATAAAATGCGATATGTTTAATGAAAAATGAAACATCAAGCTACTTCACCACCATCATACTCAAACTCACTGCAAGTTGAGTTGGAGCTGACCTGTCATTAGCTTTCCGAGGCTATAAATTACCCATCTTTTTCGCATGTCAAACCAGCATTTGGATTAGCAATGCAATTCTTTACCAACTACACTACCATCTTCATAGGACTGTAGAATATTAACTTTGTTCACTGCTCCCTTTCTAATCTGCACCACTTCGTCCTTCATAAGTAACCTGATGGTCCCTGGATCCCACAAAGTCACCAAAGTCAATGTGGATACCTGATTTGCACTGGAACTCATGGATCTGAGACATTCTTCAGCCTCAGTCTCCCATTTTATCTGGCATTACAGGCATGTACTTAAAATGATAGCTTTGAAAAGGACACAGAAAACACCCAGTTTAATCTCTACAGTTTGCAGATGAGAAAACTAAGTTCACTGGAACATTAAAGACTTTTGAAATTTGTTCTAATGATACAACCACTAAGTAGTAGACCTATGCATGGCACATTTTTTCAAAATATGTCATACTAATATTTCTTTTTAAAATATCACATAAGATTAAAATTGCTTCACTAAACTTTTAATCTTAAAGCAAAATTAAAATAGCATCTTGTGTTTCAAGGTTATTTACAAAAGGATCACTATCCAGGATTGTGCTTTTAAAAATGATGTCTAAAAACGGTATATGCAGAGATGTTGGTCAACATACTTAGTAATGTGGGCACTTCTGAGTTGCCCTGTTGTTGTTGTTGTTGTTGTTGTTGTTGTT
>NW_006399964.1:2998452-3007923 GCF_000299155.1 Elephantulus edwardii | reverse complement strand
GATAGACTCAAAGTCATATTTTGGTTGCCTTGGATTTGGTTTCATTTTCCCCAACTTCAGCTTGACATGTTTGAGTCTGGGTATAGTGTTCAAAAATCATACAGATTTCAAAAACTGGTTTGTGGGTTAGCTATGAGTTGGTTCCTACTCAGTCTCAATGAGTTGAAAGTTGGGCGGGATTGATAGATTAAATGGAATTCCTATTCTCTAGTTTTTAAGGGTGCTCTAAATTGAACCAGAGGTGTATTTAAAATAGAGCCTCAATTAGTGTTTGCTAGATTACTGTAGAACTTTTTTTTTTCTTCTTGTTGTGTAGCTTCGAATTGGATCTGACTGGCACAAGAGAACATTGTCTCCTCCTTCTCCAGTGAAGCATCTGGTGGATTCAAACCACATGCCTTTGGGATTTCATACAATAGAACTTCTTAAACAATTGCAATCTCCCCCCAAAGTCAGTATGTAAAGTCTTCCTCTATTCAAGAAGTCTGAATTCATGGAAGGAACGCAGTTCATTTTCCTGTGTTAGTCTGTTATTTACAGGAATCAGAATATTTTCCTCTGTCTTCTTATTCTTATTAAGAAGAACTCTATAAGATTAATAAAATATTAGCATTATAGCCTACAATTTTCCTGTCGTTTTCTTCATAGTACACAGTCCTCTTCTTCAGCATTCCTGATCAATATTTACACACCCTCTGTTTGAACATTTGCTCTTGTCTCTCACTTTCATTGGGGACAAACATGTGATAAATTATTTGCCTTTTTTTTTACAAGGAGAACAACTTATGTTATATTTTGGATAATTACCAGTGATCACATTATTACCAATTAATAAGACATATGGTCCAGGTACACAAGTCATGACTTTGGCATTGGTGACATTATCTCCTTTACATTTATCCTTTAGGATACTAGAAATATCTATTGATCCCATACTTGCAATTAATTTCCATAATTCAGTTTTACAATTATGGTGATTAACAGTCCAAAATTCTTCTACTGGTCCTTTAGCTTTGACTTTATTTGATGGAGCCCAGTCGTACAAGTTCAAATCTGCACTAACATTTTCCTCCAGTGGAGAGGGTGAAGTAAAGGTGGATCTGGAATATATGTTCTTTAAGAATCAGCTTGAATTCTCATTATCAGAGTCAGCAATATCACCACCCTTATTTCTGTCAGGCGAGACATCTTTTGCAAAACGTACTAGCTTTTCAGGAAGGCACTTTGCACTTTCAGCGTTCTGTGGAAAAACACAAACATAGCCTCGACCCCATATTAACATAGGGTTGGATCTTTTTCATTGCTTCTTTAATGCATCCTTCCATTTAATTTTAGCTACTTTACTGTATCACTAATTGGAAGTGCATTAACTATATTAATACTTTTTAAATAGCTTTTAGTTTGGTTTGTTGTGCTGAAAATGATGAACATTTAAATAGTTTAAAATTTCTAATTGGTCCAAAACCAACTTTTTCTTTAGAAGATCCATCAGTAAATATTACAAGAGCATCAGAAATTGGTTGATTAACAATAAATTTGACCAGGATAATTGGCTAATGCAATTATCCATTCTGAACAATATTGATATAGCCAATTAGTTTGTAAAGTGTTATAAGGGACAATGATTTCATAAGGTCTTATATAAAAATATTATCTTTCTTGACTGTGCTATTAATTGAGATACAGCCTGTGGGCAAGTCCGCTAAACATTTTTAAGTAAACGGGATAAGTGAATTCATCTTAAAGGAGCATTTTGTCACAATACAGCAGTAGGAGTCCTTTTAGCATTTAAAATACACAGCAATAACTTTTCACTATGATCTATACAAGAGAAAACAGGAAGAGATAAAATCCTGAACTTCCTTCAAAGCCCAATGAGCCTCCATAGTTAATTTTCTCCTAGAATTAGGATCATTATTTCCAATTTAGAAACATCTGTGAAAACGTTATATGATACATATAGGTAGAAATAAAGAGATGTGTTCCTGAAGAAATGAAAAGAGTCTATTAGAAGGAAAGTGATTATCAAACTATGCAGCTTATACTCATATAACCAGATTCAATACAGACAAGCATTATTTAAGAGGCTATAAAGAACAAAGAGTGGAGAATTTCTAATTTTACTTCTACAGATTTTCATTTAAAGTACAGCAACTAGTACAGACACAACTGATACAGACTTGGAGTGCCGGCCACAGGCATGTGTATTTTACAAGACTGGCTAAAACAGATGGAAATTTCTACCTAAGCATGTAGATACCAGATAAAATGCATGGATTTGTGAAGGTGATAGAGGATGCCAAGAGCCGATTTCTCAAAGATTCTCTTGAGACAAAAGGTCTCATTTTGGGTGGCGCCCGTGAGACATTTGAGACACCCGCTCTCCGTGTTTCCCCACCTATGAGATTTAGAATTTATGTAGATATTAACTTTATATTTGTCTCTATTAATTCTTATTCTTCACTGAAACTTTTAAATTATATGATTGCTCAAGTATTGCTACATTAAACATAAGACAAAAAGACATGAACACGGAGAAAGTAACAATGACTTTAGACAAAAAACAAGACAAAACAATTAACATAAATATTTTGAGGCCTCTGTTATGAGTTATAACACTTTTCTTATTTTTATTTTCAACTTTACATCTCCCTGAACACTGTATCCGGCCGCCCTGGAAGAAAAGTCTGAAAAGTTGGTTATCGATCATTCTAAAGGGGACAGTCTCTCCATTCTTGACTGTCCCGTTCCCATTTTTGCTTGCGCCTGTTTCGCTAGCACTGTTTGTTCAATAACTGAGTAAAGAAAGAAAAGAGCAACACAAATCCACAAATCCACTGCCGCAGTCATGGACTGGAAGTTATGCAGCGTCCCGCCTTCCAATGTCCAAACCCGAGGTGCTCACCAATCCAACAGAATACAAGTTAAACATTTTCAGGCCTGACTTACCAGGTAGGAAGAATCTGGTGGTGCCACAAGTACTCCGATGGCCGGTGGTCAGAATTTAGGTTGAATTTTTGGGAAGATCTTTTCGGGGCCTCCAAATGTAATGGAGCGAGTCCCCAGAAAAGACCACCAAGCCAATTAGCCAAATTAACAGCATTTATTTTTAGTTCGAACCCTGCCTCCCACGTAGCTGACACAGCACCTTCCACCCAAGAGTCTTTTGAAAGGTCTTTACAATTCAGTGGAGTTAGTTGTGTTTACCATGCGGTTGAACAGTCACCATATCTGTTCACATTTTTAACAATAAAGAGCTTGATGCTTAGTGAAGCAGGCTATTTCTTCCGTAGAGCCTTAGTTGTTTAAAAAGTCTGAATCTTCTAAATCAAGTGGTTCTCAAGTAGGGTTATAGGTCAACAGTTTTAATATAACCTGAGAAATTCTTAGAAATGCAGGTCTCACCTCTCTCTACCCCATAATAAACAAGAACTTTATGGTTGGAGCCTGGCAATGTTTTTACAAAGTCTATTAATGATTCTGAGATGTACTAAAGTGTGAGATCAAACACACTGAATTATGACTCTGGTTTACAGATATCAGAGTTTCAACTATAAAATTAGATTTCACAAAAAAGGGAATATTTTAATTCATGAAGTAATTCTTAGGATCCAAGGATTTGGTCCATGAGCTAGGCTTTTAGGAATGGAATGAAGACTTATTGTTACTAGGATTATCCTTTTAGCTCCCTCACAAATGCTCATACTGGCTTCAACTGCACCCTCACCCCATCTGTTGCTCATTTTTCTCTGTCTCTGTTTGATTTCATTATCTGTCATTAGAGACAGGCCAATTATCAATTTGGCCATCTTTAGATTGTAGACAAGGTGGCCATGCGGGCCACTTTCCATCCCAAACACATGCCTTCATGTTCCTTCAGCACACATCCTCAGAAGCAAGGCTGTTCCTTCTTAGCTTCAAATTAACAAATTCTATATGACATCTCCTGGGAACGTTAACCAAAGAAGGATGCTAGAAAAGCTTGCAATGATTACACAAACAAACAATAAAATCGCTGCTGCAGTCTATAACATGAACTATAGTAAATTTTACTTCAAATCACAATAATCAGTTAAAACATCAAAATAGTAGAATTTACGTTTATACTATGATCTGGTCTGTCCATTTGCTGTACTTGTGGTAACTTGTATTTGAGGTAACTCGTGGTTGCTGTGATGTTAAGTACTGTGACACTGATGGGTCAAATTCAATAATGGTTAACTATGGTGGACAGCGTTTGGTGGAGCTCCCCGATTAAAACAAGCTTGGAAGCAGGAGTGGCACCCACTTCCAAAATGGCTTGCCTCCAGAAACTCTATGAACTTGGAGAAACGATGAAAGTTATACAAATATTCAGG
The DNA here is from genome assembly GCF_000299155.1 of Elephantulus edwardii. Classification (NCBI taxonomy): domain Eukaryota; kingdom Metazoa; phylum Chordata; class Mammalia; order Macroscelidea; family Macroscelididae; genus Elephantulus; species Elephantulus edwardii. The sequence continues at coordinate 3,003,565 of NW_006399964.1, read as the reverse complement.
TCTTCGCTCATAGGGTCGCTATGAATAGTCTACGACTCAAGGGCACTTAACAACAACAACATACTATGATCATTCATTTTCTGAAGACATTCTTAGAAAAACTGAGTTTGTTTTTTAAGCTTCATAGAGCACCATCATGGAGTCTGCACAAAGGGAAGTGAAAGTGGCTTTCTGAGGGACCAAGATGGCTCGAACTGGGGGCATGCCCATGGTCATAGAAGGAAAATGATCACATTGCCAGATAACAATTAGAGTACATTCTTATTCTGTTGAAGTGGGAACTAAAGATTAAAGAATTAACAATTGGCTGAAAGACCATCGGGGGAGTTAAAGGTGACTTATCTAGAAGTGAAAACGTTGTAGTGATGGATACATAACATATAAGTGGGAAAGATTATAAGCAGCATGGGAGAGTCACCTCCAACACCTTTTAATTTCACAAGGACGAACTGTCTGCATCAACAACATTCATAGGACAGCACTGATTTCCATTAGGTCAGACATGTCTCCCACATTCTCACACCTATTTCTACCAATTCTAACACCAAACTTTACAGGGCTCTTGTTGCTCTATTACTGGGTTTGCAATTTGTTGCCATGGCGATACAGATCTTACAGACCTAAAGGCCCAGTTATGAGGTTTAGTAGGGGAGCTAACAGGTTAGAATTCAGGTTGGCGACAGGATACAATTCTTTAATTAGGACGGTATCTCATGTGTGCTCACAGGCTCACTCATTATGGCATCTCTCATGCCCCAATCTCTAACCTCCAGTCTTTGGACAAAGGCCCCTGGCTCTGTCTTATCTCCATCTCTAGCTCTCTCCCGAGGTTGTTTCTCTTCTTGTATATTTCTTGATCTGATTACTTCAGGAATCTCTAGTAGCCCAGGAGGATGTGTGCTGCATTCTTTGCTTGTTATTCCTTGCTATTCATGTGATTTCTGTTTTCTGCCACAGAATCTGCTCAATTTAAACCTACATAATGGCAAAACTGACCAATTTCATCATGATTAGACTATATGTCCTACTGACACATTCTCCCCTAGTCATGTGGAAACCCACTGCTCTTCGATGCCATTCAGTTCATTACAGGTGGTCCCTCAACAGCAACAAGACAATTTTATATGTTAACCTATTAATAAAAGATCAATTGACACAGTGACTGAATGGGCTTGAGCATGGCAGAGACCATAGTGATGGTGCAAGATAAGGCAAGGTTTCAATCTATTGTTTAGAAGGTCCCTAAGTCATAGTTGATTTGAGGTTAACTACAACAACATTAGTAAAATTGATGTCTTAATCATGTCTGTTTCTACAGTCTATTGTAAAAGTCCTTGACAATGCTGGGCATCAATACCTTTCAGGCACAAGCTATCACAGTGTACATCTGTTTGACTTATAATGAAAAATATCCTTTGGGAAAGATGATTCTATTATATGTTGCATCTGCTAGACCTCAGGAAAAAAGGAACATTTTTAGGATATTTGGCCAAATCAGTACCCAGGAGAACTGCTGTTAGGAAAGGTAGCTTTAAAAATCCAACATGGCTTTCAGCTTCATGCCAAGATTTTAGAATGGACTCCTCCTTCAGACTTCTTTATTTATACACACCAACTGCTTCTGATTGTAGACTCTTACACAAACTTTTACTGAAATCTCCATCCACACATGGAAGAAATAGTTTTATCAAAATAGCTTCATGCAGCTGCAATAAAATAATGATGAAAGTGTTTGGAATTTTTTTTTTTGCATGTGAGTCACTAAAAAAATTGTTTTAAACTTTGAACTTGGTAGAAATTTACTCTTTTTTTTCTCTTTATTTTTGTTATTATTACTGTTAATGAAAATTTACAGAGATATTGGATTTCCATTCATTCATTGTTGCATTTTCCTCCCTGCCCACTCCTCCCCTCCAGTTCGTTCTTCTCTTTGAAAAGTAAAAGACAAATTCTTACAATCCCTCCCCCTCCAAGTCCACTCCACTATGCAGCCTTCGTTCTCCACTCATGTCATGACAATAATAGCCAGCCTTTTAAACAAGAATAAAATTGAGAACTCAGAAATCTATGGTCAACTGATTTTTGACAAGGAGATGAAATTATTTAAGTGCATTTCTTTCAATGCAGTATACATAATTTATCCCACCTTTCTCAGTCTCCCCCTCAAACTCCGATGTCAGTCCCATTTTACATCAGTGGCACTGTGCAGTATTTGTCCTTTTGTGACTGAGATATTTCACTCAGCATAATGTCCCCCCGGGTCACCCATTTTGAATAATATTTCATTAGTTCCTTGTTTTTCAATGCAGCATAGTATTCCATTGTGTGAATATACCAGAGCTTCTCTATCCATTTGTTTGTTAATGGGCACTTAGGTTGTTTCCAATTTCTTGTTATTGTGAACAAAGCCGCGATAAACATGGGTATGCATATATCTGCTTGGGTGGCAGTTATGATCTCTTTGGGATATATTCCCAGCAGTGGAATTTCTGGGTCAAATTGTATGTCTATTTGCGACTTTTTGAGAAACTGTCACACTGCCTTCCATAGTGGTTGCACCATTTTACACTTCCACCAACAGTGAATAAGGGTTCTAGTTTCTCCACAGCCTCACCAGCATTTGTTGCTTGCCCAAGCTTTTCTTTAATGAAGTTTATAGTCCTTGGTTTTAGTACTAGGACGTTGGTCCACCTTGATTTGTTTTTTGTATATGGAGTGAAGTGTGACTCTTGCTTGAATTTTCTGCAGATAGTTTTCCAATTTTGCCAAAACATTTTGTTAAAAAGTCTCTCATTTCTCCACTTAAATGATTTCATCTCCTTGTCAAAAATCAGTTGACCATAGATAGATGGGGTGATTTCTGGATTCTCAATTTTATTCTATTGATCTATGTGTCTGTCATTATACCAGTCTTGACTGCCACAGCAGTGTAGTTGGATTTGAAATCAGGGAGTGAGATGCCTTCTACCTTGTTTCTCTTTTTAACGAGTGCTTTATTTATTCAGGGCCTCTTTCCATTCCAAATAAAACTTGAGTAGAAAGTTACTCTTGATAGAGGAAGGGAAAAAACTAAGCCAATGTGAAATCATGAACACTTAAATAATGTAGTTATTTATAAACAACCAGAAAATGAAACATATAGGAGTTTTGCAAAGACTTTTATTTAAGTCTTCCTACTTTAAAAACTGTCACTTAAAAATTCCACTTTAGCACCTCAACAAGATAAACAATTCAGTTGAAAAATGGGCATAGGATATAAACAGACACTTCACCAAAGAAAACATTCAAATGGCAAACAAACACATGAAGAAATGTTCAAAATCCTTAGCTCTAAGAGAGATGAAAATCAAAACAACTATGAGATATTATCTCACCCCAGTAAGATTAGCAAAATTTAACAGAACAGCAAGCAACAAATGCTGGCAAGGTTGTGGAGAAACTGGAACACTTATTCACTGTTGGTTAGAAGTGTAAAATGGTGCAACCACTATGGAAGGCAGTATGGCGCTTTCTCAAGAAGTTGGAAATAGAAATACCATTTGACCTAGCAATTCCAATCTAGGAATATACCCTAAATAAACCATAACTGCCACCCAAGCAGATATATGCACACTCATATGTTCATTACAGCTTTGTCCACAATAGCAAAGAGTTGGAAACAACCTAAGTGTCCATCAACAAACGAATGGATAGAGCAGCTTTGGTATGTTCACACACTGGAATACTTCGCTGCATTGAAAAATAAGGAACTCATGAAATATTATACAAAATGGGTGACTCTGGAGGACATTATGCTGAGTGAAATATCTCAGTCATAAAGGGATAAATAGTTCATAATGCCACTGTTGTAAAACAGGACTGACATCGGGGTTGGGGGAATCTAAGAAAGGAGGGGATAAATAATGCATACTGCATTGAAATAGATGAAGGAGAGACTGTTTAGGAGGAATATATGATTAGGTATTATTTTCATGACAAGAGTACAGAATGAGAGCTTCATGGAGGAGTGGACTGGGGGATTGTATAATAATGAAAGGCTTTTTTGTTTTTGTTTTTGGTTTTTTTCCCAAGAGAAAAACCAACTGGGAGAGTAGTGGGCAGGGAGGAAAATGTACAACAATTTGAATGGATATTAAAATAATTAAATCTGTAATTATCTATTATCACATAGTATTTAGAATTTTTAAACATTTTATTAAATTATAGGTAAAAAGCAAAAAAAGAAAGTCTACTTAGCAAACCAATTTATTTTTAATTGTCCTCCACATAAGCACCCCAAACAGTATGTATGTTTGTATTAGTGAATCACACAAATAAGGATCATTCATTTGATATCTTCAGTGGTAAACTGGTTTTCCCATTTTCCTTTGAATAGTATACAGTATCCGAGAACATGTAATTTTAGAATCTATTGTGTAGTGTGTATTTGAATCAGCACAGAATTTTCTTATTCTTGAAAGTCTGAATTGACAGCATTGCTGTGCACTACCAGTTACGCTGTTAGTTGTAATCAGATTGGTGTCAAGAGTGATTCTATGTAAAACAGAATGAAACAGCACTCGACCATCCTCACACTCTCTGCTGTGCTTCAGTCACTTTGTAAATTCATCTTGATTGCTTAAATCCATTAAGTTACTTTGTCCAGCCATATCATGAAAGCTTAAATCCAGTAAGTTACTTTATCAACCCATTGTCTTCCTCTCTTTTGATGAGTGTTCACTTTCTAAGCATAGTGTCCTTTTTCCAGTCAGTGGCTGTCCTATCCTGAAAAAAATGCCCAAAACATGTGAGGTGAGGTTTCAACATCCCTGCTTCTAGGGCGCATCCTGGTTTCACTTTTTCCAAGACATATTTGTTTGTTCTTTTGGTAGGCTATGGTGAGCCAACATTCTTCCCCAAACCACAACGCAAAGGCATCTGTTCTCCTTTGGTCTTCTGTAATCATTGTTCAGTTCCAACATACATATGAGGCAGATGAATATACCACGGCTTGGGTCAAGTACACTTGAATCTTTATAATTACCTCTTTGTCCACTGTGGCAATGGGACAATTAAAACAGACTTTCAAGGGGGAAAAAAAGAGAGGAACGAACTGGGGAGGAGGTAGAGAAAA
>NW_006399964.1:2992644-2998352 GCF_000299155.1 Elephantulus edwardii | reverse complement strand
AGCCTCCATCAGGTTTTCAACAGAGCTCACGGTAGAGAAAATAGTGCAACAATAAATGAATGGAAATCCAAAATCTCTGTAAATGTTCATTAAAATTAATAAAATTAAATTAAAAAAACAATTACCTTTTTGTCTTTAACACTTTAATGAGGTCCTTGGCAGCAGACTGCCCAATTCATTATGGCATTTGATTTCTTGTTGGTTGTTTCCATGTGTGTTGATTGTAAACCCACATAAAAGGAAATTCTTGACAATGTCAATCTTTTCTCTGTTTACCATAATGTCAATAATTATTGGTTCAATTATGAAGATGTTTGTCTTCTTTATGTTAAGATGTAACCTATACTGAAGACTATAGTCTTTTAGCTTCACTGGTAGATAAATCAAGTATTCTTTGCTTTCTGCATGAAAGGAATGTCATCTGTATAAGGTAAGTTGTGGATGAGTCCTCCTCCAATTCTGATGTCACCTTTCCCCCCCATATAGACCAGCTTCTTGGATTACTTATCAGTTGCAATCTTATAAAAATCGGTGTCATTTAGTACCCACAAAGTATCTTTTCAATTTTATATTTCTTTCTACTAGTTAGACTATTGAGACTCTACAATGCATCAGTGACAAAGGTTTATGCTAGTCAAAATTAAATTGAATTAATGTGGCACTGATGGATTCTGAAGTTGAAGCATTACTTAAACTATTGAAGAAGATGCTGTGTGAAATGTTGTTTTTACTTAGTTTGTAAGTTGTGACCAAGTAATTGGTTTTCAAGTCATAAAATCATTAAGGCCTTGCCCCACAAAGTTGTGTCAAACACTGAAGCAGGCTAGGAGGCCATTACAAAAGTCAAGAAACATTAGTAATTCTTATGAACAAGTCAACTCTTAGTAAGACATTGCCTCTGTTTCCCCATTACGTTTGGCAATAAATGTTAACCCCGAAACCATGTAGAATAGATCTTTAATTTCCCTTATTCAGGATTTCATCTAAGGAGATAACTGGTAAAAATAAAAAAGAAAAACTCATTCTGGACCCTGTTTAAGAATATATAAGACCATTCACACTGTTTTGTCACAAGTATATTATTAGTCTTGGAAGAAATATAGCTAAGGTGATCCTTGTTGTTGTTGTTATTGTTAATTGCCTTTGAGTTAAGCATGACTCATAGTAACCATATGAACAAAAGGCGTGAGTCCCCTCTACAACTATTGACTTTTATCAAAGTTCATAGAGTTTCTGGAGGCATATTGTTTAGGAAGTGGATGCCACTCCTGCTTCCAAACCTGTCAGAATGTGATTGGTTGAGTCATCTGTGATGCATAACGACCCTATGTACAGCTGTTCCTGAGCCAGTATCAATCCATCTCATCTGGAGTCTCTCTCCTATGCTGTCTGTCCACCCTTTGGAGCATGATGTCCTTCTCCAAGGACCGATCTCTCCTAGAGACGTGCCCAAAGTAAGTGAGGCAGAGCTTCAAAATCCTAGCCTCCAAGGAGAAACTTGGTTTCACCCTCTCTAAGACAGAACTCTGTTTTCTTGTCAGTCCATGGTATGTTCAAGACTCTTCTCCAGGACCACAACTCGAAGGCGTCTATCCTTCTTCTGTCATCCTTAGTCATTGTGCAACTCTCTGAAAGATAACAAGTAATTGAGAAAACCATGGCCTGGATTAGGCGCACCTTTATATCTAGATTGACATCGTTGCTCTTCAGCACTCTAGAGGTCCATGACAGCAGATTTTCTCAATGCAACTCATCTTTCGATTTCCTGACTGCTGGTGCCAAGAGCAATGGTGCCAAGAGCAATGATTGTGGAGACGAACACTGTAATTGCTAACAACCTCAATCTCTTCTCCATCTATTATGGTGCTGCTAATTGTCCCAGTGGTGAGAATCTTTGTCTTCTTGATGTTGAGCTTCAATCCATATTGAACACTACAATCCTTGACTTTTTGCAGCAAGTGTTTCAGGTCTTCTTCAGTTTCAGCAATCAAGGGAGTGTCATCTGAATATTGTTGGTTGTTCATGAGTCTTCCTCCAACTTGATGTCACATTCCTCCTCATAAAGCCCTACTTCCCAAATGATCTGTTCTGCATACAGATCGGAAAGGTAGGGGGACAGGATGCATCCCTGACACATTCCTTTCCTGATTTTGAACCATGCAGTGTTTCCTTGCTCTGTTCTGAGGACTGCTTCTTGGTCCAAGTATAGGTTTCATATAAGCACAATCAAGTGTTCTGGGATTCCCATTTTCCTCAAGGTTAACCACAATTTATTGTGATCCATACAGTCAAATGTCTTTGCATAGTCAATGAAACACAGATAGACATTCTTCCGGTACTCTTTGCTTTCTGTCAAGATCCATCTGACATTGGCAATAATGTCCCTAGTGCCACAACCTCTTTTAAACCCAGCCTGTATTTCTGCTAATTCTCTGTCAATGTACTGTTCTCCTTAGAGGCAAAGATAATGAGAAACATTGTTTCACATACTTTGTGCAGGGATGATTTTGGAGGGACTAGGTCTTGGCAGGGAATTCATTCTTGGAAAAGTGAGGTCAGGGGTGAGAAAAAGAGAGGAAGACCCTCATCGAACTGGGTTGATCCAGTGACTATAAGAGATTTAGGCCCAGTGGAGAGCATGAGGACAGTGTTCTGTTGTTCACAGTGTGACTACGGGACAGAGTTGACATGACAGTCTAGCAGATTCCTTATGAAATGCTAAGTTCCAAAACTCAGTCTGGTCACCTAGATCTACTCTCACCTGTCACTTTCAAATGGGACACAGTGCTGGAAATTTCAAAATAGGTCATATATTGGAACTGGTTTCTGTTTGGCAGGTACATACACAAAGCCTCTAGCTAGGACCAGAACCTCACTTTTCAGTGCTTTTCCTATGGTTTCTGGTGTGCTGATGCTGTGTATTCACTTTCCCCTCTGCTGAATTTCTGTCTAGGGAAGATGAACATACATGATGATGCTTTGATGATGGTAATGATAATGAAGATGACCTCACAATCATTTTAACAGCACTTACTAGGAGTCAACCACTGTTTTAGGCATAGTTTGTTTTACTCCGGTGCCTATATCTACAGCATAAATTAGTTTATACATGAAAAGTGAGGTGACATCACTGTGGTCAACAATCTTTGGTTCCTATCCTTTTCCACTACATGCTGCTACTGTGAAGTCTGATGTAAGTCACCAGGTGTTTCAGTAGTGAACACGCTGCCCTTTTACCCTGCTTCCTTGCTCCTGGCTCTGCCTTGGAAGTTCTTATTGAGAACTTTTCCTAGATCTTGAGGGAAATCTCCCTTCCCTGTTCATCTTTGTAACTTGGCAGTGTCAGCCCTTACTGACTCCTATTCTATCAAGCAAATGTCATCTTTTCTTAAATGATCTCTTTGCTGTTGAGCCAGACTGGCTTTTTAGCTAACTGTCCATTGGCTTCTGACACTATAAATAGCATGGGAGGAGATTGTCCATCTTTCTACCAAAGTGGATTCGAACCTCCAGAGAAGCAGGACTTTTGATTAGCAGCACTATACTTTATGGATGAGGGGCAGCCTTATAATTATATATTTTTTTTCTTTTTACGGGTTTAAATATGAGTTTAGGGGTTTAAATTGAACCAATGCAAAGTCATCTCCTTTTTAAAAAGTTTTTAAACTTTGATAATATTTTATTAGGATGAGTTTTATAATCATTAGTATTTTTATTACAAGGTTGCATAAATTTTTATGGGATCTGTCCCAACACCATGTTTCCATAAACCTTCATACAGTGGGCAGGTTTCCAGCATGGGTGGTTTATTGCTTATGCCTATATACTCTTATTCAGTCCACCACCGTTTACTAAGGAGGTATGATTCCCTTTTGCTGAAACCAGGGCACAGAGAGCTTAACTTACCCAAATTTCAAAGTTAATGAGAAGGCAAGGCATCTTTCAATCCTGTATCTGTTGCCACTGTTAATGGCTGTATAATACAATGAAGGTTCCTTCCTTTTCAACAACCTTTTACTTTACCAAACATGATGTCCTTTTCTTGTAATTAGTCTTTCTAGTGAGTTGAAACCTTGAAATACTCATCCCTAGTCATAAGAAGCTGAGATGCCAATCCAAAAGCACATGGTTTGAATCCACCAGCTACTCCACAGGAGAAGGATGGGTACTCTTCTCCTGTGTGATTTCCGTACACAACAACAGCAACAGTAAGGAATATTCTAGGAAGCCGTGGTGGTAGTGTGCTGGTAACCCAAAAGGCTGTGTCTGTGAATCCACCAGTGACTCAATGGTAGAAAGATGGACAGTGGCCTGCAGTTAGAATTACAGCCTCAGAAACTTGATGGAGGGGTGCTGTGAATCAGACACCACTTATTTACTGTGAGTTCATTTTCTTCTTCTTCTTTATTTTGGTAAGGAATATTCTGATTACATGTTGTCTAACATTATTATTGATAATCTGAAGCATATATTCAATATTCTATTCAGCTGCTCCTTACAGTCTTAAGGAGGATCAGCCAAGCAGCAAGACACAGACACCCCTGCAGAAACATGCTGTTGAGGTCAGTGGGGGAGATCCGCCTTTCTACTAGGCTGATGCACCTTTCTGTCACTTCTCCTGGAATGCATCCCAGAACAGTTCCCCCCGCCCCCATTGTTCCAGAAAAAGGCTTCAGAAAAGAAATTTAAAATGTGGGCCAGCTGTAGTCAGCTACTAATCATCACTAAACATCACGTGAAGGAGGCTGCGGAGTTCTGCAGGGGGGAAAGACCAGGAGGAGCCTGGGTTGACCCAGGCTCCTGGTACAGGGGACGATTGCTGTGGTTGTTGTTTGGTGTCGATTCAGAACTGACTCATGGCTGACGCTCCAGCAGGTTTTCACAAGCAAGTTGATCGCATGGGATGAGAATGTCCATACTTCTCCTGCAGAGCAGGCGACTACTGCATTCCACAAGAAGAGGAGAGACAAGACTGAAGCTTCAAGTCATCTTCAGGGCAGATTTTCCCATTGGCCCTTCTAGAAATTGATTACAGCTCGGAAAGAGTAGTTGCCCTTCTCACAGAAGCAAAGAATACATTTTAAGATTGTTTCATGCATTATGATTTCATACTTACTAAAATAGCATTCACCCCCCAATCCTTCAACAGTAAACATTAAAACAGTAATACTATTGATCTCTTTTGTTGTTATGTGCCGTCGAGTCACCTGTGACTCATAGTGACCCTGTGTACAGCAGCAGCTCTGAACCTGGCCCTGTCCTGAGCAAGTCTTACTAACTCTGACACATCCACCACCCCATTGTCCCAATTACCTTATTATGTCAATCCATCTCGTATGGAGGTCTTCCTCTCCTGCACTGTCCCTCCACATTTCCAAGCATGACGTCCTTCTTCAAGGACTGGTCTCTCCTGGCCACGTGCCCAAAGTATGAGACGAAGCTTCAAAATCCTAGCCTCCAAGGAGAGACTTGGTTTCGCCTTCTCTGTTGGCCTAGTGATGAATTGATCTCTGACTGGTAGAAATATGCTTTCTTCTTTTTGTTAATTTTTCTTATATGTCATCAATGTGTTTTGTCTCCATACCTTTTCAATCTGCATGCAGAACAGATCATCTGAGATGGTGGGCTGTACAAGGAGGAATGTGGCAACAGGATTGGTGAAAGAATCATCAACAATCTGCGTTATGCAGATGACACAACCCTGCTTG
>NW_006399964.1:2959612-2991837 GCF_000299155.1 Elephantulus edwardii | reverse complement strand
AAAAAGTTTCTTTTTTAGGGGTCATGGGCCACTTGGGTAACAGAAGAACTAGAAGTTGCCTGGCTACCACGACTGTCTGCTCTGAAAATCACAAGGTTTGTATTGTCCTAGAGAGAGTGGGAGAAAAAAATTGTGGGAATATAATTCAAAATAACCAGGAAAGATCCAAGTTACTGATCTAGTAAAGATTGGTGGAACACCCAAGACCATGGCCCTTGACAATGAGACAATCCTCTAAACCACTTCCCAGCCCAACACTAGCCAGGTGAACACCACCAGGGGTGGAAGCACTCCCTAAAACTTCCAATCCTACAGGATCAAAGGGCAACATTTGCCCCAAGATAAAGTTCAGATGGCAGAAGGGGAACAGAAAGAAGGACAAGTGGAAATATGATGAGGAGAAATGGGAGAGTGCTGCTTCATGGGGATTGCAATCCATGTCAGGGATCTAAAGATGAATGAGCACCAAATCACAATAAAAAGTTCAAAAGGAAACCATGGACTGATCACTTTAAACTGGAAAAAGACAAGGAGATATGGATTGAATTGTGTTCCTATAAATGTGCATTATAAATCCTTCTCCTCTAGCCAAGTGTTTACAATTCCATGTGGCAATGAGTGCCTTTGTTATGTTAGTGGGACAGGATTAGAGCAGTGTGTATCTCAAGTCAATCTCTTTTTTTTTCAAATAAAAATTTTTAATTGTCATTTTAACAAAATTTTACAGAAAAGTTAGATTTTCATTCATTCATTGTTGCACATTTTACCCCCTCTCCCTCTTTCCCCCTCCCCAGGTTGACTTTTTTCTTTTTATTAGTTTATTTCCAGTCAGTCTCTTTTGAGATAGAAAAAGAGATGAAACAGGTTAGCAGAGGAAGGCAGAAAAAAATATGCAAAGGCATTTGGAGAGGGCCAAGGAGCCAGGAAGCTGAAGTTGAAGAGAACAGACAGTTCCTCCAGAGAGAAAGAGATGGTGCTCTGAATTTGCACTTCCAGCCTCCCGAACCTATGACACTGATGTGTCAAGTGTGATAACGGTTCCCCATGGTAGACAGTGTTTGGTGGTGCTCCCTGGTTGAAACGAGCTTGGAAGCAGGAGTGGCATCCACTTTCGTAAATAGCTTGCTTCCGGAAACCCTGTGAACCTGGAGAAAGGATGAAAGCCATGCATGCAAGTGTTGAGGACTTTCGTTCATAGGGTTGCTATGAGTTGCCTAGGACTCGACGGCACTTAGCAGCAACAGCCTCCTGAACAGTGAAAAGCAGATTTCTGTTTGTTAAAGCCCCAAAAAGAAAATTTTATGCTTTTCTGAAGAATTTTGTGCTTTCCCTCATCTACAAACAACTGATTTTTTGTTGGCGAAAGCATTTGTTAATTGGCCTGGAATAGTCTAATCTTTGACAGATAAGTGTTACTCAGCTCTGTACCCTCGCTGTAAAATGCTACGAAATCATAGCGATTCCCCATCCCCACCCCCTATTCTATTGTTTCATTTCTGCTCTTCCTGACTCTGCCTCTTCCTTTTCTGTGCCTTTGGCTCCCACACTCACCTGCTCCTGATCCACTCATCCTGGCCTTATACTTGGCAGCTGCTTTTCCATTCACCTTCTGCCTCCAGTTCCCTGCTCCCCTGGATCTTGCAAGTCTGTGCTGACTCCAGCATTCTCCTCCATCGTGCAGTGCTGGCCTCCGCACTTCATTGCACATTTCTGATATTTTGTACCTTTTCCATTCATTCATTTCTTAGCAGTGTCTATTTGTCTACTTCTGAAGAAGCTGTGCCATTGGCTTTGCTAGCAGGGCCAATAGCCTAGAAGAAAATGGTACAAAAAACTCCAAAACCAGTTAAGGAGAAAGAATTTAAAAAGCAAAACCAAAACCCTTATTATGAATATTCTTTCTGTTCCCTTCATTAATTTTTTCCTTTTAATTGCCACATTATATGAGCTCTGCATCAGTAAACATAAAATAAAAACATTGCAGATTATTCTCTCAACATGTTTTCATTTGCCTTTTATTGTTTATTATGGATGAATGACAATAATACCTGAACCAAACCTCGCTGTTTAATCCTGTGGTGCAGCTAACCTTCCACCCTTTGATGCACGTGTATTGTACTCGAAGTTTCATAGTCCTCCCTCATCCCTGCTCCGGGGGGCCAACATTAGCACAATGCCATTAATTCAGTAGATCAGTCAAGATCTCTGTGGGCTATATTGTGATAGAAAGAAGAAGCACTAACATGGCCAGACAATGAGTGTATTCTTCTGCCTTGTGAAAGCACACTTTTTTTTTTCATTCTCTCTACTGTTGGCTTTTAGAAAGACTGTATTCATTACACCAATGTGCCAGAGTCTGTTAATTCGTTCCAGAAAAGAAGTGACATCTTGCACAGCAGGTGCAACTGGGTAGCCCCAGTTACCACCTGCTTTGATCCACCTGATTCTTACAAGGAGCATTCAGGTGGAGATATGATGGTGGTTACCAGCCTGCATCCCTTGCTAATCTCTGCAGATCTTTGTGGGGTATTTTCGGATTTGTGATCTTGACAGGAGGAAAGCAGTTTCTGACTTTCCTCTTGGTCCCTTCCTACCATGATAATTTTCATTCCATAGATCAGGTATGCAATGCGCATATTCTACCTGCTGCTAAGTATTATGCATCCCAATAATGTGCTTGTGCCTGAAAAAATGGTTACAGGATGATTTTCAAGACTTGGACTCACTCTCAGATGGACTCCAGACAGAACTGCATTCATAACCCAGCTTCAATAAGTTTTCAAAATGACTGAGAAATCAGGAAGGTTTTTTGAGCTCAGCATCATGATAGATGGTGAAGAGATTGAGATTGTTGACAGCTTCAGTTTGCTTGGCTCTATAATCAACACTCTTGGTACCAGCAGCCAGGAAATTAAGAGACGAATTGTATTGGGAAAGTCTACTGTCAGAGACCTCTCCAAAGTACTGAAGAGCAACGATGTCAGTCTGGAGACTAAAGTGCACCTGATACAGGCCATGGTCTTTACAATTACTTGCTATGCATCAGAGAGCTGGACAATGACTAGAGATGATAGGATAGTTGATGCCTTTGGGCTGTGGTGCTGGAGAAGAGTGTTGAATATATCATGGACTGTTAGGAGAACAAACAAGTTCTTCCTGGAGAGGGTGAAGCCAGGCTGCTCCTTGGAGGCAAGGATTCTGAAGCTACATCTGACATACTTTGCACATGTTGCAAGGAGGGACCAGTCCTTGGAGAGGGATGTCATGCTTGGCAGGGTGGAGGGACCATGCAGAAGAGGAAGACCCTTGATGACATGGATTGATTCAGTCACTGGGGTAATAGGTGTTTCAGAGACAATAAGATTGGCAAGGGTTAGAACAGGGTTTAGGGCTGTTATACATAAGATTAGTATGAGTTGCAGGAAACTTGATGGCACGTAGCAACAACAACAACAGCATAACAAAAATCCTCACCACCAAGCCAATAGGCAACATCATAATAGATGGTGAAGAGATAGAAATTGTCAGTTGTGAATAAAAATTGTTCATCATGCTCGGATTCACAATCAACACTCTTGGTACCAGCAGCCAGGAAATAAATGGTGTATTGCATTGGAAAAGTCTGTCATAAGAGACCTCTCAAAAGTAGTGAAAAGTAATGATGTTAGTTTGAAGATTAAGGTGCACTTGAGGCCAATCATACTTGCTTTGCAGCTGAAAGTTCAATAGTGAGTAAATATAACAGAAGAATTGATGCCTTTGAATGGAGACATTGGCAAAGAATGCTGAAAATCCCATGGACTACAAAAATGACCAATAAATATACGTCTTGGAAAAGGTATAGCCAGGGTGCTCCTTGTGAGCAAAGAGAGTGAAAACTTCATCTCACATACTTTGATCATGTTGTTAGGACATCATTCTTGGAAAGGTGGAGGGTCAGTGAAAGAGAGGAGGACTCTCTATAAGATGGATGGACACAGTGACTGTATCAATGGCTCAAAGTCTACCAGAGATGGTGATGATGGTACAGGACTCAAATCTGTTCTTTATATGGTCACTGGGAGTCATAGTCGACTCAATGGAACATAACAACAACAACATACTGAGCATTCCTTCAAAACGTCAAACCTATTTGTTAGACCAAATTGTAGAGTAAGAACAAAAGAAGGAGTTGGCAAATGCTTCTGTAAAAATGGCCACCAGAGAATCGATTAATGATAACATTTATCATTTAATAAATGTTACTAAATGGCTGCTCAAAGTGCCATCTACCACAGCAGCGCCATAACTTCATCCAAAGTTCACCATCATAACAGCACTGACATCTCAGCGTTAGCTGCCATCCAGGCAGCCCTGATGCATGCAGCAAACCCTGTGTAGCTTGTGGACCACACAGATATGATCCCTAAGACCTTCATTAGCTGGTTGTCTAACGTAGGTCTCCAGCCCTTTCTTAGGAGTTCACCTCAGTCTGGAAATTCTACTGAAAGCTGCTCAGTATCGTAAAACACTGACATCTGGATCCATAAGGTAGATTGACCAGGACTCAAACTTTGGTCTCCCTCACGGAGGTGAGAATTGTCCCACTGAAGGGTTACCTCTGCCCCTTGATGTTCAGGAACAGGCTGTGAGATCCCACCCCAAAGGCACGAAACTAGAACCTGCCTCTCAACTCTATCCTCAGGTGATTAGAATGTACACTGAAATTCGAAAGGTACTGATCCAATACTTTTCGATAGAAAACTATAAGATGATAGCGTAAATGACACATAGGTGCAAACTGAGACTCAGAAAAAGCACTTCTCCTCAGATGGGCATAGCAGACATGCAGAATTTGACCTCAATCAGGAGCCTGCCTGATCTGGGGTAACCTGGCAAGAAATATTGGCTGGGAGCCTGAGGTTTGCATACGTCTTTTTTATTTATGCTTCAGCATTTTGTACATGTGCAATAATTGGCTACCATCAATACAGGAGCGTGGCTATTGAGGCAGAAAGTACTGCTGGAGTTCTGCAGTTGCTCAGAGAGATAAATGGTCTCAACAGCTAGGGATAAAGAAAAGTAGGACAAGCATAGGAGGACTTGATAGAGCAGGGCTTCACAAATAATTAGTGGCTAATTTTAGCTGATCAACTTACCTATTTATTCATGCCTCTGTAAAAGGGAGCTCCAAAGTTGTAAAATTTGACCCTGCAGAAGAGCCCTCGAAATAAGAGTTGCAATGCCATAAGAGTCACTGAGAACTACACTTCAGGCTCAGCAGCAACTCAAATGTGAGAGTCACTCCTTTTATCTTCTTTATATTATTCCCATCACCACATATTTCATGTTTCTCTAGACCATTTAGAGAGCACTGGTGGCATAGTGAGGGAGGTATGCTGCTAACCCAAAAGTTAGCAGTTGAAATCTACCAGCTCTGTGGGGGGAGACAGATGGACTAACTGTGAGGTAGTTCTGGCTAGGTGATAATGATGAGAGATCTAGTTTTGTTTTTCTTAAAATGAGACCATAAAAAGAAATTCTAGGTCCTAATAATACTTCTTCTTGTTGTACACATCAATTTGGAACCGACTCATAGTTGACGCTCCATCAGGTTTTCTGAGACAGTGAATCACACAGGAGGAGATTGTTCATCCTCCTCCTGAGGTGCAGCTGATGGATTTGAACCATGACCCTTTGAGATTGCAGTACAGTTTCTTAACCAGTACAGTAGGCCACCAGAGCCACATTACTTGAGTCACATTAATTGTTTCAATTATAGTATAACATTTCTAGCACACGTGGTTTAGTCTGTGAGCCAGCCTGACCTGGAAGCACTTTCTGTTACATTTATAGCTTTTCAGAATTATGAAATATTGAATCTGAATCGTTATGTCAAAAGAACAAACAGATAAGTCCTGGAGAAAGTGCAGTGGTGTACTCCCTGGAGGCAAAGATGGTGAAGGTTTGTCTTTCATGCTTTGGACATGTAGCTAGTTTAGGCTATTCCTTGAAAGGGGCATCATTTTTTGAAAATGGAGGGTCAGCGAAGTAAAGGAAGACCCTCAATGAGATGGATTGACATAGTGACTTCAGCAATGGGCTATAGAGGGTCAGGGATGAGGCTAGCACATGATAGGCCAGGGCTCAGGTCTGTTATTTATAGAGTTGCTATGAGTCATAGTAGACTCGACAACACCTAACAACAACAAAAACCAAAGATTTTAACATGAAATTGATTCTGCTAAAGTAGGGTAAGTGGTGGACTGCTAACAGAAAAATCACAAGTTCAAACCTACCAGCTGCTCCTTAGAATAAAAATGAGGCAGTCTCCTTCCATAAAGACTTGCTCCTTGGAAACACCATGATGTAGAATTGATGTAACAGCATTGTTTTTCCTTCTTAATTTAAAGCAATATTTTGCTTCTAATAGACACTTCTTGCAATTGCTCAAAGTTATTTTGGATTCTAACAGTCGAGTTAATAGGACCCCTTCTGCCCAATGGACATGTTTTCTGAATTTAGAGAACACTTTTCAATAATTTTGTCTAAATAAATGATTGATGAAGGATTAGTCCCTCGAGATGTTCTAAGGTTGACGAGCAGCCACCAGCACTCACAGGGGTCCCAGTTGCTGACTTAGAATATCTGGGACCTTGACTCAGTGATTTTATTTGTTTTCACACTGCTTTATACTCCACACACCCCCTGACACCTCCCACCCAACACCTCGTGCCTGGGTCCTTTAGCACAAAAGAAAATAACATTGGTCTTGCAACAATGAATGAATGGAAATTAAAGTTTTCTGTAAACTTCCATTAAAAAATCAATAAAAACAAAACAATCAAAAAACAACAGCAACAAATAGAAAATAATATTGGTCTGTTATGATTCCCTTTTTACTAAGAGATACATTGTTGTTAAAATGTAAGGAAACAAGACTGTCCAGCATTTTGTAGTGGGCAGTGTGGTGTCTGGGCAGCATCCAGGAAGTGGGACAGAGACCAGTCTGGGCTATTGGTGTGTTGTCCTAGGACAAGGGGCTGGAATGACTCAATGCAGGCAGCCTCTTTGAGTCGAGTCTGACCTCTGTCTACAAGCTCACCAAGCATCTGCTGGTATAAATCGTTCGGGTGAAGCTCACGACGTTTCATCCAGTAGCGAAGCCCAGAAAGTCACCAGGTGCAGACAATTCCATACTCCGTAGCAAGAAAACATGAAACCACGCCTTGGCCTGTGTTAAATCATTTCAATGACATGTTGACCAGGCCCAAACAGGCCTTGTTAGAAGCCCAGCAATTGCTCAGCTGTGCACTAACTTGTCTTCATCCATCAATTGACATGGTGCTGAAAGGCCTGTTCTCTGCCGGGGACACCTTGGGAGTGATTCTCACTCTCTGCACCTCCTCTTTTCAAAAAGTAAGCTTCTTCTCTGGTTCTGACATGTGTACAGTTTTCTAAAGAGTAAGATATCTGCTCATTGCACAGAATATTCCTTTTCTGTGTCACAATCATTGTTTCCGTTGTAAATAGCTAGAGGCCAGACTGGTGTGTGCGTGTATGTATGTGTGTGTGTGTGTGTGTGTTCTTCTCTTGAATGAATATTCTTCATTCTGTGGCAAAATGATACAGTCTGCCAAACACCAGCATCAGGAAGTAAACAGAGCACAGCAGTAGTTCACTGATAGCTGATGGACCATCCTCAGTTGCAGGACTTAGACAGTTCTCGCCCTTCACCATAGAGGACTGAAGTGCTGAACACAGCAGGTGATGACAGCAGCTGCTCCCCTACTGATGAAGTGGCTGCCAGGGGTGGGGGGGGGGGGGTGGGGGTGGAGGGGCATGTAAAACCCTCTGCTATCTGGTTACAGGCACTACAGTCCCACTTCTCTTTCCGTGCCCCTCCTGGCACCACTGCAGCATTTCTAGGCTAGTCCAAAGTCCTAACACTTAAATTCTTAGTCCTTTCTCAGTGACCTGTCAAATGTCTAAGGACTAAGTTCCCTAATTCAGAAAGCATTCTAACTCCCAGCCTCCTTCCCTCTGCCTTATTCCACCATGGCTCTTCTGGACCTCAACCCCTCTCCAGCCAAGGGACCAGTGTTCATCCTGCTCTCCCTGACACCTCTCTATTTAACCCTATGTATTAACCTACTCTCCCTTGACTTCCTTCACCTTCTCCAGAACTCTTCTCTCCAAAATAGGACTCATAATTAGAGCCTCTGTTTAGCTGGTATATGTCTGCCTTTCACATTTGCACTGTGTGCTCTGTGGAATCTCAATTAGTTCTAACAGCTGAGGGGAACTGGTTGACCTTAGAGAGGATTTTTGGCTCCACAGCAGAACCACAACATTCCTGTGGTGCATTTATCCTTGCGTGAATCCATTCATTCATGTATATGGACATGTATCCATGTAGTTATTTAAAAAGCATTTTTTCAACATCTATCAAGTACCAAACAAAGAAAAGAGATCTATCACAATATCACTATCCTCAAAAAAGTTCACAATCTAATAATGGATTCAGAGAAATAAAGAGAATTATGATTGTAAAGCTGTTGTTGTTGTTGTTATGTGCTGTCAAGTTCCCTGAGAATCATAATGACTATATATAGCAGTGCTGAATGAAACCTGATCTGTCCTGAGCCAGTCTCACCAATTCCAACACACTAACACCCATTGCCCCAGTTACTGTATCATTCCATCTCATCTGGGGTCTTCTTCTCATGTGCTGTCCCTCCACCCTTCCAAGCATGATGTCCTTTTCCAAGGATCCATCCCTCCTGGCCACATGCCCAAAGTATGTGAGACAGAGCTTAAAAATCCTAGCCTCCAAGGAGAAACTTGGTTTCACCCTCTTCAAGACAGACCTATTTGTTTTGTTTTGGCAGTCCATGGTATATTCAAGACTCTTCCAGCACCACAACTCAAAGGCATCGATTCTTCTTCTGTCATCATTAGTCAATGTCCAGATCTCTGATGTATAGCAAGTAACTGCAAATTTCGCGGCCTAGATTAGCCACACTTTAGTCTCTAGAGTAACATTGTTGCTTTTCAGTACTCTGGAGAGGTCCCTGACAGCAGATTTTCCCAGTGCAATTCATCTTCTGATTTCCTGACTGCTGGTATTAAGAGTGTTGGCTGTGCATCTGAGCAAGCTACAATTGTTAACAACTTCAATCTCTTCTTCATCTGTCATGAAGTGAAGCTTTGTCATCTTTGCCTCCAAAGAGCACTCTGGCTGCACTTTCTCCAACACATATTTGTTTGCTCTTTTGGCAGTCCATGAGATACTCAGTACTCTTCTCCATACCACAGCTCAAAGGCATCAATTATTTTTCTGTAATCCTAATTCTGTGTCCAGCTCCCAGATACATAGCAAGTGTTTGAAAAGATCATGGACGTAAACAAGACCAAGACCATGGAAATATGGGTAAGAGTGGCCATTTAGATGCTGGAAATACACATATAGGTCACCTTGATCTGTGTCTGCATCCTGGCCCTAAGAAGAGCAACACAAATGTTGTTATTGCTGCTGCCTGCTGGGTGCTGTCAAGTCGAGTACAACTCATAGCAACTCTATGAACAAAAGGTCTGAACCCTGCTCTATCCTGTGCCATCCTCACACTTCCTGACACACAAGAGCCCACTGCAGCAGTCGCTGTGTCACTCTGCCTGGTTGAGGGTCTTCCTTTCCTCTGCTGACCTTCCGCCCTTCCCACCATCATGTCTTTCTCCAAGAAATAGCCCCTCCTAGCAACATGCCCAAAGTGTCTGAGAAATTGCATAAATAATTAGCATTGTAAAAATGTCTACATTAAAAAATTACTAACACAAAAATATTAAAAATACTTGTATACAGTGCACATCTACTCAGTCTTCCTTCTTACTGCAAATAGAAACAGAAGGGAAGAACAGCTTCCTCCCAAAATGAGATCAACTCATCTGACCTATTAAAAAAATCCAATTAATTTACCGTAAGACAATTAAGGGAATCCCCTTGGAATAAGCCAGTGAGGGTTTTTAACAAATCCTGTGTGAAGTGTTCGGGCCAAGTTGACTTCAGATAGTGATCTTAAACATTTGTGTGTCTTTTCAGAATTTACTTCTGGGAAATGCATAGGACAGGAGTTCAGAACATTTTTTTTTTTAATTTATGTGTGTGTGTGTGTGTGTGTGTGTGTGTGTGTGTACCATCAACTCGGATCTGACTGGTACAGGAGGAGATTGTCCCTCCTTCTCCAGCAGAGCATCTGGTGGATGTGAACCACATACCTCTGGGATTGCCGTGCAGCTTCTTGTCATTAGGCCACCAGAGCTCCCTTCAGAGCATCTTTTAAATGAAAGCATGCTCCTTGCATGTTCCTAGGTTTTGTCACTGCTAAAGGCAGGATGGGAGCTCTGTTGGCTTTCGTAACAAGAGCTGTGTTGTGATCTCGAAGGCATGCAGTTTGAATCCACAATTTGCTCAATGACAGAAGGATAGGCAATCTCCTCCTGTTCAATTAAGTGCCTCTGAAAATCTGCCAGAGGGTTAGTTCATACTTACTTAATGGTAAACAACAACAACAAAGGCAGAATGATATCTTGTAGTTCATATCTCCATTGTCCAATTTTTAGAAAAACAGAAGGGCATAGGGTGAGGAGAGGGAGGAAGTAATTCAGACTGTTTTCATGGAGGGATGTGAATCATGTGCCATTGGCATGGCTCCAGGTGCCTCAACCAGAACGTAAGAACAAATAGTGATCCCTGCATTTAAAAAGTGTGTTTATTTGTTGGGTAGGGTCCTGCTTATGTTTCTCTCCATGTTGTGTGGCTATTTGTTTGCCCTTCAACATGTTTATCCATGCTGATAGAAGGGGTAGCAGAGTGGAAATGATGCTAGTGCTTAGCTCCGTGGCTCCGTGGCATTCAAGTGGGTCCTTAAAGACGCTGTTTTGAATGGAGCTTTTGGAGGACACTTATGAGTGGCACCATTCTAAACAAATTGAGACACCAAAAGAACAACCTCTTCATTGTGAAGAAAATTACTGAATGACTTCACTGTTTTTTTCAAAACACAACACCATCATAGAGAAAACATTCCTTACTGCTTTTCAGATCTTTTCTTTACCTCTATGCCCCAGTGTTCATTTCCTCTAAGGGACATATCTGGAGTCAGCAAAAGAAGGGACGGTAAGGATGGATAGCCTACTGTTCTGTTCTTGCCTCCAAAGAGCACTCCAGCTGCACCCTCTCCAAGACATATTCGTTTTGTTCTCCTGGACGTCCATGGAATGTTCAGTGCTCTTCTCCAACCACAGTTCAAAGGTGCCAGCTAGAGAGAGAGCTCTTTGGATGCAAGAATGATGAGGCTTCACCTCACATACATTGGGCATGTTGCTAGGACAGATAAGGCTTCATTTAACATTTTGGATATGTTGCTAGGAGAGGCTATTCCTTGGAGAGAGACATCATGCTTGGAAAGATGGAGAGTCAGTGAAAGAGAGGAAGGACCTCAAAAGATGAATTGACACAGTTATGACAGCAACGGGCTCATGTATTCGAAATGAAGATGGCACAGGATAGGACAGGGTTTAGATCTGTTGTTCATAGGATTGCTATAAGCCGTACTCAAACTGACAGCACCTAACAACAACAATAAAATATTCACCCGTATTTCCACTCACCATCTCCAACACATGCTCCAGCAATGTCATTAAGGCTGCAGCCTCTGATGGGGCTTCAGTTCAGCAAGTCACTTGTCCTGCCCTGAACTATAAAAAGCCACAGAAAGAAGGAACCACAGAATTCTGGGAGAGAGCACTGCTGGCTAAGCATTGGTTTTCTAATTGGAAGGTTGGCAGTTCAAATTCATCCATCTCTTGGAAATCTGGTAGAGACAGTTTTACTCAAGAAACAAAATCAAGTTGATTGTGGTGGATTTTTGTTAAACATACATTGTCCTAGCTCCTACCTCACAGGTTCAGAACTAGTGGAGAGGATCTGGGATTTAGATGTTTATTCAAAATGCTAAGAGATGCCCATCATTGTGTAAGTCATTGATTCTAATCTAGATGGTAACTTCTACAAATGATGAGATTGAGTCTAGAAAAACTCAATTATGGGGCCCAAATCACATAAGAAATCTATGCTAGAACATAGATTTACTCTGTGATTTTATCCACGATGTGCTTTTCCCACTTTAAGAAAAAAAAATTTGCTGTTGCTGTCTCAATTAATTAACCTCTTAAGTGGTTACATGATCTTCATGTAACACACAGAACAATATAGGCTCATGGGACTTATTTAGGCTCTGTGTAACCAGAGGTAAGAAGGCCAATCTCTCAAGAATCAAAGGACTGCAGAAAAGTACAGTAGGAAAAAAAAGTAAAGAAACCATTAAGCAAATTTAAAAACTTAAAAAAAATATGGTATTCCATCTACACTTTAATATGCCTTGTCATTTATGCTTTGTTACTCTAATAATATGAAATGTCCTTTTAATAGAGGAAGACCTATACACCTTCAAAGGTGTTTGCAAATACATAAGATTCTCAGATAGTTATGAAGGTGATCGCTTGTTTAATATTAAAGTTCCTAGTGATAAAACCAAAAGTACAGAGAATAATTTTAAAAAAGACAACATGAGGTGCCATCCATGAGTCTACTGTACTGTGGTGCTAATGTGTGACTCCACCACCAGCATTTAGGATACCACAAGAGTGACCTGTGATGGACAGTGTGTGCCATCCTTGCTGGGCCATGACTCTCCTTATGTAACAATGTAGTCATCTTCAGTGATGTCGTTTGATATAATCAAGTTAGCAGAACACCCTTAATCAGGTTCTGGTCCAATGTAAGGAAAATTCCCCTATGGAGTAACAAGCATTATGTCTTCTATTATAAGAGTTCAAAGGAAAGAGAAGTGGAGAGGATGGACAGCCTACCACAGAGGAAAAAAAAAGGCTGAAAGTTTAGCATGTCGTTTGAGCCTAGAGCCCCCTCACTGAGAATTGCCTAAACTCCAGAGAAGATCCCTGACAGGGACCTTCCCCTAGAGCCAGTACAGGAAGAAAGACTTCCCCTACAGGGAACTCTTAACTTACACTTCTGACTTCATGTCGTTGTTATGTGCCGTCGAGTCACTTGCAACTCCTAGCAACCCTATGTACAACAGCCCTAAGCCCTGCTCTATCCTGTGCCAATCACACTGCCTCTGACACACCCATCCCAACTACCCCAGTCACTGAATCAATCCACCTCATAGAGGGTCCTCCCCTCTGGCGGCGTCCTTCCACCCTCCCAAGCATGATGTCCCTCTCCAAGGACCAGTCCCTCCCTACAACATGTCCAAAGTATGTCAGACAAAACCCCAGAATCCTTGCCTCCAAGGAGCAGCCTGATTTAACCCTCTCCAGGATGAATCTGTTTGTTTTCTTGGCAGTCCATGGTACATTCAATACTATTCTCCAGCACCACAGCTCAAAGGCATCAATTCTCCTTCTATCCTCCCTAGTCATTGTCCAACTTTCTGGTGCATAACAAGTGACTGCAAAGACTATAGCCTATATCAGAAGCACTTTAGTCTCCAGAGTGACACCATTGCTCTTCAGTACCCTGGAGAGGTCCCTAACAGCAGACTTCCCCATTGCAATATGTTTTTTTATTTCCTGGCTACTGGTGACAAGAGTGTTGACCATGGAGCCAAGCAGACTAAAGTTATTAACAATCTCAATCTCTTCACCATCCATCCTGATGCTGCCAATTGGTCCAGTGGTGAGAATCTTTGTCTTCTTGACATTGAGCCTCAATCCATATAGGAAGCTGCAGTCCTTGACCCTCTGCAGCAAGCATTTCAGGTCCTCTTCAGTTTCCGCAAGCAGGGTTGTGTCATCTTCATAATGCAGATTGCTGGTGAAAAAATAAATTTATGTTTCTTAAAACCACTCACTTGAGGTATTTTTGCTGTAGCAAAAATAGATAAGACACATCCTCAATATCTTTTGATTGTCTCTGAACTCAGGTGGCCTGGTCTGTACTGGGTTGTGCTACTACTCAAAGGGTCAAACTTCTCTTGAAGTTTGAATTAATCAGTAACCCTGAGGGAGAATGATGGGCAATCTTTGCCTGTTCCTTTTTCAGCTTCAGAAATGCAATGGAGGATCCGTTGTGAGTCAGTTTCAACTTGATGGTGATAACTTTGAGGTTGACTTTTTGTACTTTCCTGTTAGTGTGTTTTGAAGCATAGATTTTTTATTTTAATTCAGTCCAGTGTATTTTTCTTCATGTCACTTGTATCAGATATAATTTCTAAGAAACCATTATGATTTGCTATTGTGTTTTCTGATATGTTATATAGGGTTATCTATCATATTTAATGTTAGGCTGTGGACTTAAGAAAGAGATCAGAGAAGAAGAAAGAAAGCTTAAAAACAGCTTTATTCTAATAAAGCTTCTGGGTGAGATTCTTCATTCTTAAGATACAGAAGGAGGAAGTTGTGCTTTGAGCATATGGGGGGGGAGGGTTTTTATAATACAGTCTTTAGGGAGGGAAGGAAGAGACATTCCATGGTGATTAATGGTTCATCCTTTAGTTCGGCCAGGTGGGCAAGGCCATTCACTCTTCTTATCAATGTGTGTATTCTTTATTCTCCCCCTTGGCCCCCTGTCTGGACCTAACTTCCCAGTTTCTTTAGTGATTAAAAAAAAAGGATGATGTATCTTTATACTAGCTACTTTATGCTGATCAGGGGTAAAGATCTGGGGCTCAGAGGTTGGATTGGATTGGATTGGCCTGGGATCAGTAGCGGGGCGGGGGGGGGGGGGGGGCATATGGGTGTAACAGTAGCTGGTTCACCATTAAGTTGGTAATTTTTTTTTATCCTCTGAGGTAAGAATTTTAAAAAGGCAGGGAGTGATTAGTAACAATATGCTTATGATTACTATTGGTCCTAGAAAAGGAAGAACCGAGGTTAGAAATGGGTTCCCAAGCCAATTTTGGAGAAAGCTTATGATCTTTTGCTTGCTTTTTAACTCTTCAGCTAATTGTTTTTTTCCGTTTAGAGTCTTTTTCTTCTAGTCCTGATTTATTCACATAGTAGCAACACTCCTCTCTTGAGAACAGGCAAGTACCCCCTTTCTTGGCAGTCAGGGGATCTAGTGCTTTCCAGTTTTGGAATGTGACTTGTGCCAGTGATGTCAGCTGATTTTGGAAGGAGGCCAGAGAGGTTTATGTTGTTTCTAGGGCTAACTACAAACAGTCTTCAAAATCCAGGGCCAAAATAATACTATGGTCAAGAACTTACCCTTCCAGCCCTCTGGCAGTGACAGCAGAGGGTAGACTGAATCTAACCATGATAGGGAGAAATGTCTATCTTTTAATTTGGAGAGTGAGGAGGAGCCAAATTAATTCAGATTCACTATACAAGGTGATTTGAAGACCCTCGGACTTCTGGGAAATGTAGTTATTCATACCTGCATGGTATGGGGTCCACTGAGACACCTTATGCAACACACACTGTACCCCCACACTGCAACAGGATGAGCTGTGGGATGATATAAGAAAATATCATACAGGAAGAATGTGAAAGGTCATTTCAAAGACAGAAGAGGAAGAAAAGACCAAGATGGCTGTCAGAAGAAACTTTAAATATTGCACTGGAGCACCGATAAGCCAAAACAAAAGGAAGAAATCAAGATATAAAAGAGTTTAACATAATCTTCCAGAGGGAAGACAAAGTAAAGTATTACAATGAAATGTGCAAGGAGCTGGAGTCAGAAAATCAAAAGGGCTGAATACACTCAGTATTTCTTAAGCTGAAGGAACTGAAGAACAAATTCAAACCTCGAGTTACAATACTAAAGGATACAGAATATGAAATGATCCGGGAAGCATTAAAAGAAGATGGAAAGAGTATACAGAGTCGTTGTCCCAAAAGGAATTGATGGACACAGAAGAATTTAATGAAACAATGTATGAGCAAGAATCTGTGATGATGAAGTAAGAAGTTCAAGCTACTCTGAAAGAATTAGCAAAAAACAAGGCCCCAGGAATTGATGGCATACCGATTGACATATTTCAACAAACAGATGCTGCCCTGGATGTGCTCACCAAGTTGTGCCAAAAAATCTGGAGGACACCACCTGGCCAACTCACTGGAAGAGATCTATATTTGTTCCCTTTCCAAAGAAAGTTGAGCCAACAGATTGTGGAAATTATCAAACAGTATCATTGATATCACATGCAAGCAAGATTCTGCTGAAGATTATCTAAAAACAACTGGAACAGCACATCAACAGAGAACTGCCTGAAGTGCAAGGTGGATTTAGAATAGGCTGTGACACTAGGAATATTATAGCTAATGTCTGATGAACCTTGACTGAAAGCAGAGAGTACCAGAAGAATGTCTATCCGTGTTTCATTGAGTATGTAAAGGCATTTGACTATGTGGATCACAACAAACTGTGGCTGACTCTAAGAAGAACGAGAATCCCAGAACACTTGATTGTGCTTATGCAAAACTTATACTTGGAACAGGAGACAGTCATCAGAACAGAGCAAGGAAACACTGCATGGTTCAAAATTGAAAAGGGTTTGAGTGAAGGATGTGTCCTATCTCCATATCTTTTCAATCTATATGTGGAACAGATTATCCAGAAGGCTGGGCTCTATGAGGAGAAGTGTGGCATCAGGATGGGAGGTAGACTCATCAACAACTTGAGTTAAGCAGATGGCACAAACCCTCTTGCTTAAACTGAGGAGGACCTGAAGCATTTGCTACAGAAGTTCAAGGACTGCAGCCTTCAATATGGATTGAAGCTCAACATCAAGAAAACAAAGATTCTCACCACTGGGCTGATTGGCAGCATCATGATAGATGGCGAAGAGATTGAGATTGTTGACAGCTTCAGTTTGCTTGGCTCTACAATTGACACTCTTGGTACCAGCACACAGGAAATGAAAAGATTAATTGCTTTGGAAAAGCCTGCTGTCAGAGACCTCTCCAAAGTACTGATGAGAAACAATGTCAGTCTGGAAACTAAAGTGATCCTGATACAGGTAATGGTCTTTGCAATTACTTGCTATGCATCAGAGAGCTGGACAATGACTAGGGATGATAGAAGGAGAGTTGATGCCTTTGGGCTGTGGTGTTGGAGAAGAGTGTTGAATATACCATGACTGCTAGGAGAACAAACAAGTTCTTCCTGGAGAGGGTGAAATCAGGCTGCTCCTTGGGGACAAGGATTCTGAAGCTTCATCTGATATACTTTGGACATATTGCAAGAAGCTATCAGTCCTTAGAGAGGGACGGCATGCTTGGGAGGGTGGAGAGACAGTGCAGGAGAGGAAGACCTTTGATGTGATGGATTGATTCTGTCACTGGCGTAATGGAGTTTGGTATGTTGGAGACAATAAGATTATCAAGGGATAGAGTAGGGATTAAGGCTGTTATACATAGGGTTGCTATGAGTTACAGGCAACTCAGTGGCACATAACAAGTTGAGCTGGAGTATCACTCCTACAGAGAAACAGGACCCCCTTGTGGTGGAATTTATGCATCTGTGTAGGGTCCCATTGCACCGAAAGTGTTGTCCTGGTCAGCCACAGTGTGCTTGTTTATGCTAACATTGTGTATACAGTTCCCATGTTTCATTGTAGAGAGTGCAAACGAGGATGTTATGTAGCAGATGAGAGAGGGCTTATTTTGCTTATCAGGCTCTGGTTCCCAGAGGGGGTTGTGTCCTGGAATGGTGGAGCAGTCAGTTTGGGCTGATGGACTGGCTTGAGATGTTTGGGTGGAGTGTGGTTTAGAGAAATTGATCGATACTTCTGCTAGCAAAGGTCATTCTAAAGAGGCAACAGTGGGAGAGGCTGGTCACCATCTGACTTTGGTAAAGGAAAATAGTAAGGTGCTCTGGATAATTTGGACCCAGGGGCTGCATAATTTGTGGCCCTCTAGAGACTTGTTTTATTGTTGTCTTGGAGAATGTCACTGGAGACCTGTACTTGGCTGTTGGCATCTAGAATGTATTCTCTGCTTATGTGTATTATGCTAGAGAGCAAAGAACTATATCCAGCAGGATATAGTTTTCCTTTAACCCCAGCCTGCCACTTGGATCTCAAGGGGCCTGAGATATGAAGGCAGAAGTTTCCCAGTTCAAGAAATAAAACTTTGGTATTATAAAAGTCATGGATCTTGCATGACCAATATGGACAATCTCCATATGTCTGGGGTCACTGCCAACAGTATGAGTGGAATTGGTACATACAGGAAGCAAAGTGTCATCTGTAGGATGAAACTGCCTTAGGTGATATTGAAATGATGATTGCTGCTTGGCATCCCTGTGGACAGCAGTCTGATGAGCCAATGAGATGTGCGGTTGGAGCACACTGCTGCATGGAACTTTCTCTTACTTTAAACTTCCATATGTAAGAATTAGCTTGGGCGTGGTTACTGAGTGAAGAGTAGTGGGCCCCACTACCTGAGAGGTGTAGGAAACTGGGTCAGTGAGAGGAGTAGGTTTGACCTAAGAAAGGTGGTGCCAATGTGGATTACCTATGACCTTAACTGCTGTTGGGGTAGTTAAGATGACTGTTTAGGGTCCATCCCAGCATGATTAAAGAGGCTTAGGAGCATGCTGCTTGGTTGAGAATGGTGACTCCTGGAGCAACTTCAGTGGTTTGGTCTAGACGAGGGCTTGGGTATGCAGTGGTCTGCGTGTTCCCAGACTAATTGCCTGCATTACAACATCTACTTCTTGTTCTTGAGGCAAAGCTGCTTTGCCATTTCCATGACCCATCCTCTGGGAGTTAGATAGCCTCCATTTTAGAGGAGAGACTGCCTTTCTTCTATAGTGTATTTGGGATGGAGGTCTGGAATGATGAAAAACAGGATGGGGGTGGACTGTTGTTGTGGTGGTGGTTGCAAGGCCAAAGTTTTTGCTCTATGGTCTGCTTTGTTGTCTCCCTTGGTGATAAGGGAAGAATCGTACTGATTTCCTTTGCAGTGAATTATAACAACCTACTTGGGTAGTTGGAGAGCTTTTAACAGGAGAGTAATCAGCTTGCTAGTAACTATTGGTGACCCTTTTGTTGTTATAAAGCCTTGCTCACACCAGATAGCAGTGTGGTAATAAGCAATTAAAAAGGCATATTTAGATTCTGTGTAAATGTTGACAGTCATGCCTCTAGCTAGATGTAGGGCTCTTTTTAGGGCGAAAAGCTCGGCTTTTTGTGAGGTCCTGCCCTCGGGAAGTTTCACTGCTTCCCACACCTTGTTTATGGAGACTACATCATAGGCTGCCTGACGGTAACCTTCAGAGGTCACACAAGAGCTGTCTCTACAAACAGAGCATGGTCAGGATTGGGGATGGGTTGGTCAAATAAAGAGTGAAGTAAAGAGCCCATATCTTCAAGGACTTCAGGACAGCTGTGGGTGAAAAAGATCAAGGTGTTCACTGGGAGTAGAGTGGCTGGATTGAGGGATGGCATTTGAGAAAGGCAAATATCAGGGGTTTTGAGGAAAAGTAGATGGAGTTCTAGTATCCACCCAGGAGGAAGTAAGGATAGAAAATTATGTGAAAGTATATCTCGAAGCCTATGGCTTGAGAAGATCTGCAGAGGGCTTTTCAAGGTAAGTTTAAGTGCTTCTTTAGTGAGAAGAGTTGTGACTGCTAGAGTTCTTAAGCAGGGTTACTACCTCTGGGTCGTGGTATCAAGCTTCTTAGATATGCAATGGGGGTAAAGATGGGTCTAAGGGGCTGAGAAATGCCGACAGTAATACCTTGTTTTTTCATCAGTGTAGAGATAGAAGGGTTTAGAGGAATTTGATAAAATAAGGGGTGGGGATAATACAAGGAAGTATTGGAGCTTGAGAAAGGCCTTTCTAACTATTTGGGGTGAATCTAGAGGTCCTTGTGGGGTGGCTTTTACTGCATAATAAATGGGCTTTGCAAGTAAAGAAAAATTTGGGATCCAGAGTCTGAGAAAACCAATAAAGCCAAGAAAAGAGGATTTGATCAGCGATTTGAGGTGGCCTGAGGCTTTCAATGGCTCTGCACCAATTGACTGTCAGACTTTTAGTGGTGGGGCTTAACTTGAAGCCAAGATATGTGACTGTGGAGAGGGACAGTTGGGCCTTGAATGAGGATACCCTACACCCCTTGGAGGCTAAGAAATTGGGAAGTTGGGCAGTGTGAGTTTGTGAAAGCTGGTATGAGGGACTACACAATAAAAGATCATCAAAATATTGCAGGAGAACACTAGGGGATAAGGGGCAGTCTAGGAGGTCTCTGGCCAGTGCTTGTCTGAAAAAAAAAATGGGGTAAATTTTGGAACCCCTGTGGAGAAAGGTCCAGGCAAGCTGAGAAACAGTATTTGTGTCAGGGTCTTCCCAAGTAAATGTCAAAAGATTATAGCAGCTGGGGTCTAACAGAATAGTGAAGAAGGCATCTTTAAGGTCCAGAACAGAGAAATGAGTAATGGATGAGGGTTTATTTAATAATAAAATATAGGGATTTGGAACAACTGGGAGGATAGGGGCAATGGCTACTTTAACTACCCATAAATCTTGGCATACATGGTAGGATTCATCAGCCTTTTTAACTAGAAGGGGGTATCACTTGCAGAGTTTGTGGAGATAAGGAGCTCATTGGAGAGCAAGTGGGCAATTACAGGTTTCAAGCCTCTGAGGTGTTGTGCAGAGAAAGGGAATTGGGGTCTAATGGGAAAAGAGGAGGGATCCTTCAGAGTAACGAGAACAGGCTGGTTGTGAGAGGCTACAGATGGAGTGGAAAGGTTCCATATGACAGGGTTGACAACATCTGGTGATAGAGGCAGTGTAGGAGGGGGCTCAGAGGAAAGGAGTGCCAAGAGGGATAGAACTAAAGGCTGGTCAGGTGAACTAGGTTCACTCAACTCCCAGTTAAACACAGCCTCACGTTTAGACAGGAGATCCCTGTCTAGCAGTGGAGTGGGACATGTAGGGATAATTGGAAAAGAATGGGTCGAGGATAATGAGGAGAAGTTGAGTGGTAAAAGGCTTGGAGGGAAGGCCTTTAATGCCCATTAGAATTACCTGGGAAGGGAAAACAGAACATGAGAAGGAAAGGAGTACTGAAAAGTAGCCCTCATGTCAACCAGAAGGGAAACGGATTTATCCATTACCTGAAGGGTTACCCTGGGCTCGGCAAGGGTGATAGGGGTTGTCGAGTTTGGCTATCTTCACTCTTCAGTGGTTAGGCACAGGAGGTCAGATGGGATAGGGACTGGGTCTGGTGGAGGGGCTACCCTACCACATTTAGATGCCAAAGGGCTGTTAGCCTTCCAGTGTTTCAGTGTCTTACAGATAGAGCAAAGCCATCTTGGAGGGCAATGATTAGGGCAGCAGCTAGCCCAATGACCCTCTTTGCCACACTTAAAGCATGCACCAGGAGGTAACTGGCTCTTTGTGTAAGCAGGTGTTTTCTGACCCTTCATTGCTGCTGGCTGCAAGGTAGCTATAAGGGATTGGGCTTGCCGATTCATTTTCTATAGGGCATGAGTCTCCCTATGGGCTTCTGCCTGCTCTTCTCAGGCATTGAAAACTTTAAAGGCCATGTTTACCAGGTCTCAAATGGGTGTTTGGGGGCTGTCCTCAGTCTTTTTGAGTTTCTTTTTGATGTCAGAGTCTGATTGGGTGATAAAATGAGTAGCTAGGACAGTGGCATGTGCTGGGGAGATAGGGTCTATCCAAATGTACTGGGTTAAGGCCTTGGTGAGGCAATTAAGGAAAGAGGCTGGGTTCTCATCTCTAGTTTGGGTAATCTCCCTGAGTTTGTAAAAATTGACTGCCTTATGGAAGATGGCATGTAGGCCAATCAATATAGTCATGTCTGGCTCGACCTTTCTTTCCCATGGCTGTATCAAATGGATATGTCCAATCTGGCTCTCTTCAGGGGACATCTTGGGGGCCAACTGGCATGGTGCTATTTGTTGAATGCATGTGATCTACATGCTGCTGGGCAGCAGTGAGAGCACACTCTTTCTCAACTGCTGTCAGAGTCGAGGACAGTATAACAAAAAGGTCATGCCAGGTGAGATCTTGAGTCTGAGTCGGGTACCCAAACTTTTTGATAAATGTTGTGGGATCTTTGGAAAATTAGTCTAGACATTTTTTTATTTGGGAAAGATCGGTGTAGGAGAAAGGCACATGAAAGTGAATGGGATCCTCAACACTTGCAACTTCCTGGAATGGACACAGAAGAGACTTGGTCTGATGGGACTGTGTGTGGCTAGCAACAGAAAAGGTGGGGGTGGAAGCAGAAGTGGCTGAGTCTAGGTTGATTGGAGCAGAAGGATGACAAAGAAGAAACTCAATTTGGCAGGAACACATGTGGCTAACAACAGGAGAGGTAGGGGTGGGAGTGGGAGTGGCTGGGTCTGAGTTGATCAGAGCAGAAGGAGGTGGAACAGATGGAAGACAAAGGGGAAACCTGGTCTGTTGCGAGTGAGCAGTGGGTTCCAGAGGGAATGCTGGGTAGAGGGGAAAAGGAAGGCTGGGAAAGGAAGTCTACAGGATCTGAAAAGGCAGTCTACCAGAGGGCAGGGGGATGAGTCCTGTGAAGGAGCAACAGAAGGGGATGATTTGGTATTGGGAAACTTAATCAGTGAAGGGGTGTGGGCTAAGAAAACCTGCACAGGCTGACAGTCCTTGCAGAGAGAGGGACAGGAGCATAAGCAAAAGAAAGCATCTCTAAGTCTACTGGCAGAAACTGTCAAGATCTCAAAGGGTATTGAAATAAAAAGTCCTGCTTTCAGGCCATTGAAAGTTGTTATCTAGCTAGTATTGTGGCCATGCTTGGTTACAGTAAAAGATCAGTCTCTTGTGGTGGAGGTCATCAACCAGGCCAAGGTTTGAAAGATTCAAAAGGAGGCAGCCTAAGGGATTATTCTTTGGGGGATTAGACATTTAGCTATCCATGGTGTTCAAATCTATGGCTGAGGCAACCGAGATTTCAGGGCATCCCCTGGAAACTGGGTTTCAGATACAGAAAGGCTATGAATAGCGTGAAAGTTCCCTACTGCAATTGATAACCTGGGAAGAAGCACTTGGCACTTCTTGGGCAGGCTCCTGATGCAGGCCTGTGGTTTTGGGGTATGCTCAGACAGGAGTCCAGTGCAGACAGACCTGAATTCCAAGGGAGTCCAAAATGCATGGACTGGAATGCTAGAATGCCTGGAATGGAGGCTACAACTCCTGGAAGTTTTTATGAAAAATTTGGTTTAGCTTTAGGAGTCTCCAGGAAAAAAGGGGATGGGAGAATACAGAAATTAGAAGAACAAAAGAGGCAGAGATTATCCAGTCAGCAGCCACACACAGAACAGGAGAGGAGGAGAGAAGCAGGATGTTATGTTACTGTTCAGGCATCTTGACACTGTGTATGCTGGTAGATTCAAGAGAGAGTAAGGGAGCATATGCAAATTCAAACAAAAGCTAAAGAAGTAGGACAGGGGTGCAGCACACCTTAAATCATCTCCTGGGTTTCAGCACCAGATGTTAGGCTGTGGATTTAAGAAAGAGATCAGCAACAAGAAAGAAAACTTAAAAGCATCTATCTTTTTAGGGGAGTTCCTGCATGAAGCTCTTCATTCTGAAGATGCAGAAGGAGGAAGTTGAGCTTTGAGCGTATTGGAGAGGGTTTTTTTTTGTTTGTTTGTTTTTAAAATAAATATAATTTATTTGCCCCAAACTTCTACCTCTAAGACTCATTCCCCAGAGATGTGCTCAACCTTGTTGGCTGATATATTGATATTTACCATTGTGTTACTATTTGATGTTAATGGAGAGGGTTTTAATAACAGGATCTTTAGGGAGGGAAAGGAGTGACATTCCATTGTGACTTATGGTTCTTCCTTGAGTTATGCCAGCCAGATGGGTGAGGCCATTTACTCTTTTTATTAATGTGTGTATTCTTTGAATTCTTCATTCTCCTCCTTAGCCCCCTGTCTGGACCTAACATTTAGCTCTATTAGATATTTTTAATTGTTTTTTGTGAATGGTTTAAGGTTGGGGCCCAACTTTATACTTATGCATATGAATATTTAGTTGAACTAGCACAACTTGACTTTTATTTTCCTATTGAATTGTACCTTTTGAAAAATCAACTGATTATAAATGTGAGGGTTCATTCCTGGACTTACAATTCTACTTCATTAGCTATTATTATGTCAATTCTCATTTTTAACTTTTAATATTTCATATGAAATTTCATATGAAATATGAAAGCTTCCTGTGTTCTTTTTTTTTCAAAACAAGCCCTCCTACACCTCAATCTGTTGTTGTGTATCATAGAGTCAGAACTAACACATAGCTGACCCTCTGGCAGGTTTTCAGAGGCAGTAAATCTCAGGGGAGGAGATTATCCATCCTTCTTCCATGGAGCAGCTGTTGGCCTCAAACCATATACCTTCAGATTGCAGAGCAGTTTCTTTCCAGTAAATCACCAGACCTCCAATCTCTCTTTTATCCCAAGATTCATGTCTTGAATTTCCTAGTATGTTGTACTTTTCAGTAGTGTGTACATACATTTTTTCAACAAATATGTGTTGAACTTTAGTTCTGTGCCTAACACTGTCTTTAGCTCATGAAATAAAGCAGTAAAACAGAAAATAATTTTCCTTCAAACAGCTTAACTTTTTAGGAGAGAAAATTGAGGGTGAGGGAAAGCCAGTAATCCAATGAGCATATGAAAAAAATTCCAGGTTGTAATAAGTGCTATGAGGAAAACAAAGAATCACAGGATTGAAAGTGATAGTTGTTGTTAGGTGCTGCTGAATCAGAAACACCTCCCTCCCCAATTGCTGACCCTGCAGTGGGCTTTCACAGGCAGTAAACTTCATGGGAGGAGGTTGTCCATCTTTCAACCATGGAGTAGCTGGTGGATTTAAACTGAGTGGCTTTGGGTTGGCAGTGCAGCTCCTTACCATTAGGACACCAGAGCTCCCTGAAAGTGATGTTGTTGCTGTTGTTAAGTGCCGTCAAGTTGAAAACGACTCATAGTGACCCTATGAACAAAAGGCCTGAACCCTGTTGTGTAACTATTGTCTTTTCTCTAAATTTATAGACTGAAAGTGATAGAGGAACCCTATTTTAGATAGATTGTTTCTTGAGCTAGGTTCTCTAGAGGTGGAAAAAATAGATATAAACTCTGGTGACTTAGTAGTAAGGAGTTGTGCTACCAACCCATAGGTACATGGTTTGAATCCGGCAGTTGTTCTGTGGAACAAAGAAGAGCAATCTCTTCCCATGTGATTTACTTTTCCTGAAAACCCACTGGAGGTTCAACAATGAATTGGTTTTATCTCAATGGTACATAACAACACAATAATACATATATATTTATCTTCATCTTGCTTGGATCCACAATCAACATCTTTGGTATTATAAGTCAGGAGATCATGAAATATATTGCATTGGGCAGGTCTGCTGTCAGGGACCTCCCCAAACTACCGAGGAGCAAGGATTTCAGTTTGAAGACTAAGGTGCAACTGATTCAGCCATGGTCTTTTAAATCAGTTGCTATGTCTCTGGGAGCTACACAATGAATGAGGATGGCAGAAAAATGAGTGCAAATATTCATATGATTCATTAAAATTCTTAGTAAATTAAAAAACTTGCCTTAAATGTGTGGGAGGTAGCAGAAACAGAAATGAACAATAGACAGTAGAGGAAATAACACATTAACATTGTGGCTACTTGTAGAAAAACAAAACAAACCCATCTTATGTAAATAAAGCTAAAGGGGAAATTTTGCACTTCCACACTCCAGAGAATTGCATTTTTTAATTTTGGGTTGGAGTTAGTTCCCTTCTGTAACACATATCAAAAAAAAGAAAAAGATGATTCATTATTGCCAGCTGAAGTCTTGCCCCACAAAGCCAGCTTGCTTTTGGCCCTTATTTTCTTCTTGCATTCTTGCATTCTGAGCTCTAGTGGCTGGATCAGGGTGGTGATGTGGCTGACTGTGCAGGAAGAGATTTCCAAGGATGGAATTTCTAATTTTGGTAAAGAAAGAAACTTGAAAACTGTACTCACTGCTGTCAAGTCAGAGTGATTCATAGCTGACCCACCCGGTGGGTTTTCAGAGGCTATGAATCACATGGTAAGAAAGGAGCAGCTGGTGGATTCCAATGATTTGCTTTTGGGTTGGGAGTGTAACTCCCCATCCACTAGGGGCCTGGCGTTGTTAACACACAATTTGGTCTTAAAGGAGAAAAAAAAAGGCAAGCTGAAGTACATTCACAGACTTTGCTTTTACCCAGTTGTCCTCATCCACAGGAGAAGGATGAGCTTGTTCACGTATCTTCTAGAATGTACCTCCAAGGGAAGGCTTTGAGCAAACAGTTAAATCCATGTGGGGCCACCTAGTGAGTTGTCACAGGCAGCTACCAGAACAGTTGTAGATTTCACTCCAACTCCTAGTGAGCTGTGCTCCATCTGGCTTTCAGTGACTCCTTTGGGGGCATATATCATCGCAAGGGAAAAGTTGGATCTGACTTTATGTGTGTACTGGGGCACTTGGGGGTGCATTTTTGGGGGATGGAAGGGGGACTGGAATTGGTTAATTCCAAGGCACTTATGGATGGATTTAATCTACCCACCTTTTGGGTTGCAGTCAAGCACTCAGTGAGGTACATTCCCAGGGAGTCCTTATGGACACTTAGCAAGCTCCCCATTTTCTAGTAAATTCCCTATATTGAAAGGTTCCTTTACTAGGATAAAAGCTTCCCTTTTAGGTTTAAATTGATTCAAAATGACTAACTTTCCCCCCTCTCATAGAGGCATTCAGAGAAATTTTAAAATTGAGCTTCATGTATAACTGGGAAATAACACTAAAGGACATCTGCAAACTAATTCTAGGAATAAGTGACATCTAAATATCCGTTAGTCATAAGCTGATATTAAAAGATTACTATCACCACCACTGCCTAATTTCTCCGAAACTGTGTTTTCCTTCTCACGTTAGAGCCTCTTTCTTGACTCTGAATCAATTGATTTATATGTGTAGACACATATAACACATATAACAGTCACAATATAACTGGCACCAAAGTAGACAATAGGGAGGATACAGAAAATATGAAGGTCCTTCTTCCTTGGAGAGGGACAGCATCTTTGGGAATGGTGGAGGGATGGTGCAAGCAGGTGGACTGACAGTGACTGCAGCAATGGGCTTAAGGGTGTCAGAGATTGTGAAGATGGCATGGGACAGCACAGGCTCAGATCTGTTGTTCATAGTGTCACTGTGATTTGTATTTGACTCAATGGTATCAAACAACAACCACCCTCAAAAGATTTTTAATTTATTTGGGAAAATATTAATATTAATAAAATACTAATACATAGTATTTTATGGCAAGAACAAACACCATAACATATTCTTTATTATATCTATACAAGTATGCAGAACAGATTATCTGGGAGGCTGGGCTCTATGAGAAGTGCGGTGTCAGGATTGGTGGAAGATTCATCAACAATCTGCTTTATGCAGATGACACAACCCTGCTTGCTGAAACTGAGGAGGACCTGAAGTGCTTGCTACAAAGAGTCAAGGACTGCAGCCTCCAATATGGATTGAGGCTCAATATCAAGAAGACAAATATTCTCACCACTGGACCAATTGGCAGCATCAGGATAGATGGTGAAGAGATTGAGATTGTTCACAGTTTTAGTTTGTTTGGCTCCACAGTCAACACTCTTGTCACCAGTAGCCAGGAAATTAAAAGATGTATTGGGATGGGAAAGTCTGCTGTTAAGGACCTCTCCAAAGTACTGAAGAGCAATGGTGTCTCTCTGGAGACTAAGGTGCATCTGATACAGACCATGGTCTTTGTAATCATTTGTTATGCATCAGAGAGTTGGACAGTGACTAAGGAGGATGGAAGGAGAATTGATGCTCTTTGAGCTGTGGTGCTGGACAAGAGTATTGAGGGTACCATGGACTGCTAGGAAAACAAACAGATTCATCCTGGAAAGGGTTAAACCAGGCGGCTCCCTGGAAGCAATGATTCTGAGGCTCCATCTAACATATTTTGGGCGTGTTGTAAGGAGGGACCAGTCCTTGGAGAGGGATATCATGCTTGGGAGGGTGGAGGGACAGCACAGGAGGGGAAGGCCCTCTATGAGGTGGATTGATTCAATGACTGGGTAATCGGGATGGGTATGTCAGAGACAGTGAGATTGGCACAGGACAGAGCAGAGTTTAGGGCTGTTGTACATAGGGTCGCTATGAGTCACAAGCAACTCGACGGCACATAACTGCATCAACAACAACAACATACAAGTGTAGTCACACTGTGAGAGGAAGGAGGCCAGTGAAGCCTGGAATGTTTACCAAAATCTTTGAGTCTCATCTTTCTTTCAGGCAATAAGTTGGGGAGGAATCTTGAAGCATGGAGCTAGAAGACAGGACTGTTGTTTCTTCCTAAGAAAGCAATCTATGCTGTTGTTTTTAGGTGTCAGTGAGTCAAGTTTAACTCTTAACGACCGTAGGAATAACAGATTTGAACCCAGCTCTAGCCTGTGCTATCCTCATCATCTCTGACACACTTGAGCTCATTGCTACAGCACCATGTCATTATGCCAATCCATCTTGTTGAAGGTTTTCCTCTCTTTCTCTTATCCTCCATCTTTCCAAGCATGATGTCCCTGTCCAAGGAATAGTCTCTCCTAGCAGCATGCCCAAAGTATATGAGACGAAGCTATGTCATCTTTGCCTCCAAGGAGCATTTAGGCTACATTTTTTCTCAAAATCATATTTGTTTGTTCTTTTGGCAGTCCTTGGGATATTCAGCACACTTTTCCAACACCACATCTCAAAGGCATTGATTACTCTTCTAGCTTTCAGGTATCTAGGAAGTGATTGAAAAGATTATGACCTAAATCAGGTGCACCTTAGTCTTCATATTGACATCATTGCTCTTCTGCATTTTTGAAAGGTCTTCGACAGCAAACTTTCCCAATGCAAGATGTCTCCTGATCTCCTGACTGCTGGTACCAAAGACAAGACAGTTTGGAACTATTCTGTCCTATATGAGAGCAACTGGTCAAGCATGGCTTTTTAAACATAAATTTTATTTTATTTTTAAAACAATATTCATTTTGTCATTGTTCAACATTTTCTTCCTCCTCCCATCTCACCCCACAAAGCACCTCTTGTTCCAGATTTTTGTCATATATATAATGTATAATCATAAATTCTTTTCTGGCAGTTCTTCCCCTCATCTGTTCTAATACAGTGTTTACTATCTATCCACTCTTTTCCTATTCTCTCCCCAACCTCCCTCATATCTGTCCTATATTAGAAGTGGTGTTATGCAATGTTTTTCCTTTTGTGACAGATATTTCACTCGGCATAATGTTCTCCACTTTCCCCCATGTTGTGTAATGTTTTACAAGTTCATCGTTTTTCAATGCTGCATTATATTCTGTTGTGTGAATCTGTTGTTGTGTATTGTTGCATCTGATTCAAACCATAGCTCACCCTTCAGCAGGTTTTCAGAGGCAGTTAATTGCACAGGAAGAGACTGCTCATCTTTCTCCTACAAAGTCGTTAGTGGCCTCGAACCATATGCCTTTGGCCACCAGAGCTCCCTTCCATAGTTTTTCTATTCATTCATTTCTTGATGGGCACTCTTGGCCACCAGAGCTCCCTTCCATAGTTTTTCTATTCATTCATTTCTTGATGGGCACTCGAGTTGCTTCCATCTCTTTGTTATTGTGAATAATGCAGCCATAAACATGGGTGTGCATACATCCGTTTGAGCCATGGCTCTGATTTCTTTAAGGTATATTTTCAGTAGTGGAATTGCTGGGTCAAATGGTATTTCTATTTCTTTTTGAGAAAGTGCCAGATCACTTTTTATGGTGGCTGTACCATGTTACATTCCCACCAGCAGTGAATGAGTGTTTCAATTTCTCCACAACCTTGCCAGCATTTGTTATATGCTGCCCTGTTGAACTTTGCTATTATTG
Organism: Elephantulus edwardii; assembly: GCF_000299155.1. Lineage (NCBI taxonomy): Eukaryota > Metazoa > Chordata > Mammalia > Macroscelidea > Macroscelididae > Elephantulus > Elephantulus edwardii. The sequence goes on along the minus strand of NW_006399964.1, from coordinate 2,961,861 downwards.
CTGGAGCGAGACGATATCTCACAGTTGTTTTGATTTGCATCTCTCTATTATAATAATGATAGCTGGGCAATGACTAAGGATGATAGAACAAGAATTGATGCCTTTGAGTTGTGGTTCTAGAGAAGAGTCTTGAATATACCATGGACCGCCAAGAAAACAAACAAATTTGTCTTGGAAAGGGTGAAAACAAGTTTCTCCTTGGAGGCTAGGATTTTGAAGCTCCATCTCACATACTTTGGGCATGTCCAAGGGACTGGTCCTTGGAGAAGGACGTCATGCTTGGAAGGATGGAGGGACAGTACAAGAGAGGAAGGTCCTGGATGAGATGGATTAATACAATAACTAGGGCAATGGAGATAGGTGTATAGGAGTCAGTAAGACTGACTCAGGATAGGGCAGGGTTCAGAGCTGCTGTACATAGGGTTGCAATGGGTTGCAAGAGACTTGACGGCACATAACAACAATAACAATTGGGTTGTTTACCTTTTTCTTGTTAATGTGAAAAACATAAATTGTAAAAAGTTAAATTGTAAAAGTTCTAGAAGCCACATTGAAGTACTCAATAGCTGTGTGTGACTAAGGTTATTAGTGCCATCGAGTTGACTATGACTCACAGTAACCCTATGAACAATAACTCTGAACCTGTGTTATCCTTATCATCTCTATATAAACTTGAGCCCATTGTATATAGGAGAGTGCAAATAGAAACAATTTCCTTCATACAGAAGTTCCCCAGGACAGTGTTGGTCTAGAAACATGGCAGTCTAGAGAGGGAGGGCAGAGCTTAAATAATTCCCAAGCAAACTGACTGATTGCCTCATCTGATTTCTATTTGCTTTCTGTGGTTACAGGGTGTCCAAGAAACTATTGAAACCTACTAAACAAACATGTGCTGCTAATTCTAGGGTAGGTACTGGGAGTGGTAAGAAACTGTGCTGCAATCCCGAAGGTATTCAGTTCAAATCTACCAGCTGCGCCATGGGAGAAAAATGAGCAATCTTCTCTCATGTGATTAACTGCCTCTGAAAACTGGCTAGATGGTCAGCTGTTTGGGTCAGTTCCAACTTGATAAACAAAAAAAACTCACAACAATTCCTCAAGAAACTGAATTCCTTGAGGGGAAATAATCGACCAGTGGTGCTGGAGAAGCATATTGAACATGGACTGTCTAGGGAACTAATAGGTCTGTCCTGGAGAGGGTGAAATCTTGAAGGCAAAGATTTTAAAACTCTGTCTCACATACTCTAAACATGTTGCCAGGAGAACCAGTCCTTGGAGAAGGACATCATGCTTGGAAGGAATGAGGGACAGCACAGGAGAGGAAGACTCCAGAGGAGATGGATTGACACAGTAAACTTGGGTAATGGGGGTATGTGTGTCAGAGACTGTGAGACTGCATCAGGATAGGACAAAGTTCAGAGCTATTGTGTATAGGGTTACTATGAAGGTGACATATGATGGTACAAAACAACAACATACAATAACCACAATACCAATGAAGAGTGATAAGCTTTCAAAACCAAACCAAACCAAATGCTAAACCTACAGTCATCAAATGATTCCAGTGCATACCAACTATGCAGATCAGGGCAGAGCTGTGGCAGCTGGTGGATTTGAATCCCTGACCTTTCATCAGCACCTGAATGCCTTAAACCACTGTGCTACTAGGGTTCCCAGTATGCATCCTAAGAGAAGTACAATTATATGGGAGTTCAAAGGAGGAAGGTTATTTATGTTTAAAGGTTTCATGAAGACTTCTTAGATAGGCATCATCTTAGTTGAAGAGGAAGCAATGGGGCTTGATAGACATATTGCAAGGTACTAGGAGTCCAGAGATAAACCTTAGGCTCATTTAAGCTTTTTTATTTTTATTGTTTATTTCAAATGAGTTGGTTTAATTCCAGTTGGTACAGAAATCTGGGCATAGTGAAGAATGAAGATTCTGACAGGATTCTGGATTCCATTTACTTTGACTGTATAGCTAAGATCGGAATGGCTGAATGAGAACTGGAGATAGACCATCATTCTTCTTCTTCACTGTTCCACAAAGTTTCCTCTTAAATGTACAACAGGCTCCAAGACAACACTTCATTTTAACTACAGGTGGTAACAGATGTTACAGCAGAGAATCCAGATGTTTTAAAAAAGAACAAAAGTAAGGTTCATCATTGCCTCAGTCTTATTTTTTGCCAGATTTCTTAATTCCACGTGTGGCAAAGGGAACTTTGCCCCCGGCCTTTGCTTTTTTT